>NW_026947518.1:12745000-13292000 GCF_034190915.1 Cavia porcellus
CGCATTGTATGGGTGTGTGTTACATTACATTCAATAGTAGGACTGAGAAAAACATCACGGGGTGGTGCGCATTGTATGGGTGTGTGTTACATTAGATTCACTAGTAGGAGTGAGAAAAACATCACGGGGTGGTGCGCATTGTATGGATGTGTGTTACATTACATTCACTACTAGGAGTGAGAAAAACATCACGGGGTGGTGCGCATTGTATGCTTGTGTGTTACATTACATTCACTAGTAGGAGTGAGAAAAACATCACGGGGTTTTGCGCATTGTATGGGTGTGTGTTACATTACATTCACTAGTAGGAGTGAGAAAAACATCACGGGGTGGTGCGCATTGTATGGGTGTGTGTTACATTACATTCAATAGTAGGACTGAGAAAAACATCACGGGGTGGTGCGCATTGTATGGGTGTGTGTTACATTAGATTCACTAGTAGGAGTGAGAAAAACATCACGGGGTGGTGCGCATTGTATGGATGTGTGTTACATTACATTCACTACTAGGAGTGAGAAAAACATCACGGGGTGGTGCGCATTGTATGCTTGTGTGTTACATTACATTCACTAGTAGGAGTGAGAAAAACATCACGGGGTTTTGCGCATTGTATGGGTGTGTGTTACATTACATTCACTAGTAGGAGTGAGAAAAACATCACAGGGTGGTGCGCATTGTATGGGTGTGTGTTACATTACATTCAATAGTAGGACTGAGAAAAACATCACGGGGTGGTGCGCATTGTATGGGTGTGTGTTACATTAGATTCACTAGTAGGAGTGAGAAAAACATCACGGGGTGGTGCGCATTGTATGGATGTGTGTTACATTACATTCACTACTAGGAGTGAGAAAAACATCACGGGGTGGTGCGCATTGTATGGGTGTGTGTTACATTACATTCACTAATGGGAGTGAGAAAAACATCACGGAGTGTTGTGAATCAGAGGATCTGAATTAGGATAGGCAGTGAGTGGCAATGTAGGATGGAGAAAATCACCGCGGGGTGGTCAGCATGGGGAGGTCAGGGAACATGCAGTGGCAATGTAGGATAGGTTTGTGAAAAACATCGCGGGGTGGTGCGCATTGTATGGGTTTGTGTTACATTAGATTCACTAGTAGGAGTGAGAAAAACATCACCGGGTGGTTCGCATTGTATGGGTGTGTGTTACATTACATTCACTATTAGGAGTGAGAAAAACATCACGGTGTGGTGCGCATTGTATGGGTGTGTGTTACATTACATTCACTAGTAGGAGTGAGAAAAACATCACGGGGTGGTGCGCATTGTATGGGTGTGTGTTAAATTACATTCACTAGTAGGAGTGAGAAAAACATCACGGGGTGGTGTGAATCGGAAGGGTCTGAATTAGGATAGGCAGTGAGTGGCAATGTAGGATGGAGAAAAGCACCGCGGGCTGGTCAGCATGGGTAGGTCAGGGAACATGCAGTGGCAATGTAGGATAGGTTTCTGAAAAACATCGCGGGGTCGTGCGCATTGTATGTGTGTGTGTGTTACATTAGATTCACTAGTAGGAGTGAGAAAAACATCACGGGGTGGTGCGCATTGTATGGGTGTGTGTTACATTACATTCACTAGTAGGAGTGAGAAAAACATCACGGGGTGGTGCGCATTGTATGGGTGTGTGTTACATTACATTCACTAGTAGGAGTGAGAAAAACATCACGGGGTGGTGCGCATTGTATGGGTTTGTGTTACATTACATTCACTAGTAGAAGTGAGAAAAACATCACGGGGTGGTGCGCATTGTATGGGTGTGTGTTACATTACATTCACTAGTAGGAGTGAGAAAAACATCACGGGGTGGTGCGCATTGTATGGGTGTGTTACATTACATTCACTAGTAGCAGTGAGAAAAACATCACGGGGTGGTGCGCATTGTATGGGTGTGTGTTACATAAGATTCACTAGTAGGATTGAGAAAAACATCACGGGGTGGTGCGCATTGTATGGGTGTGTGTTACATTACATTCACTAGTAGGAGTGAGAAAAACATCACAGGGTGGTGTGAATCGGAGGGTCTGAATTAGGATAGGCAGTGAGTGGCAATGTAGGATGGAGAAAAGCACCGCGGGGTGGTCAGCATGGGGAAGTCAGGGAACATGCAGTGGCAATGTAGGATAGGTTTCTGAAAAATATCGCGGGGTGGTGCGCATTGTATGGGTGTGTGTTACATTACATTCACTAGTAGGAGTGAGAAAAACATCACGGGGTGGTGCGCATTGTATGGGTGTGTGTTACATTACATTCACTAGTAGGAGTGAGAAACACATCACGGGGTGGTGCGCATTGTATGTGTGTGTGTTACATTACATTCACTAGTAGGAGTGAGAAACACATCACGGGGTGGTGCGCATTGTATGGGTGTGTTACATTACATTCACTAGTAGCAGTGAGAAAAACATCACGGGGTGGTGCGCATTGTATGGGTGTGTGTTACATAAGATTCACTAGTAGGATTGAGAAAAACATCACGGGGTTGTGCGCATTGTATGGGTGTGTGTTACATTACATTCACTAGTAGGAGTGAGAAAAACATCACGGGGTTGTGCGCATAGTATGGGTGTGTGTTACATTAGATTCACTAGTAGGAGTGAGAAAAACATCACGGGGTGGTGCGCATTGTATGGGTTTGTGTTAAATTACATTCACTAGTAGCAGTGAGAAAAACATCAAGGGGTGGTGCGCATTGTACGGGTGTGTGTTACATTAGATTCACTAGTAGGAGTGAGAAAAACATCACGGGGTGGTGCGCATTGTATGGGTGTGTGTTACATTACATTCACTAGTAGGAGTGAGAAAAACATCACGGGGTTGTGCGCATAGTATGGGTGTGTGTTACATTATATTCACTACTAGGAGTGAGAAAAACATCACGGGGTGGTGCGCATTGTATGGGAGTGTGTTACATTACATTCACTAGTAGGAGTGAGAAAAACATCACGGGGTGGTGCGCATTGTATGGGTGTGTGTTACATTACATTCACTACTAGGAGTGAGAAAAACATCAAGGGGTGGTGTGAATCGGTGGGTCTGAATTAGGATAGGCAGTGAGTGGCAATGTAGGATGGAGAAAAGCACTGCGGGGTGGTCAGCATGGGGAGGTCAGGGAACATGCAGTGGCAATGTAGGATAGGTTTCTGAAAAACATCGCGGGGTGATGCGCATTGTATGGGTGTGTGTTACATTAGATTCACTAGTAGGAGTGAGAAAAACATCACGGGGTGGTGCGCATTGTATGGGTGTGTGTTACATTACATTCACTAATAGGAGTGAGAAAAACATCACGGGGTGGTGCGCATTGTATGGGTGTGTGTTACATTAGATTCACTAGTAGGAGTGAGAAAAACATCACGGGGTGGTGCGCATTGTATCTGTGTGTGTTACATTAGATTCACTAGTAGGAGTGAGAAAAACATCACGGGGTGGTGCGCATTGTATGGGTGTGTGTTACATTACATTCACTAGTAGGAGTGAGAAAAACATCACGGGGTGGTGCGTATTGTATGGGAGTGTGTTACATTACAATCACTAGTAGGAGTGAGAAAAACATTACGGGGTGGTGCGCATTGTATGGGTGTGTGTTACATTACATTCACTAGTAGGAGGGAGAAAAACATCACAGGGTGGTGTGAATCGGAGGGTCTGAATTAGGATAGGTAGTGAGTGGCAATGTAGGATGGAGAAAAGCACCGCCGGGTGGTCAGCATGGGGAGGTCAGGGAACATGCAGTGGCAATGTAGGATAGGTTTCTGAAAAACATCGCGGGGTCGTGCGCATTGTGTGGGTGTGTGTTACATTAGATTCACTAGTAGGAGTGAGAAAAACATCACCGGGTGGTGCGCATTGTATGGGTGTGTGTTACATTACATTCACTAGTAGGAGTGAGAAAAACATCACGGGGTGGTGCGCATTGTATGGGTGTGTGTTACATTACATTCACTACTAGGAGTGAGTAAAACATCAAGGCGTGGTGTGAATCGGTGGGTCTGAATTAGGATAGGCATTGAGTGGCAATGTAGGATGGAGAAAAGCACTGCGGGGTGGTCAGCATGGGGAGGTCAGGGAACATGCAGTGGCAATGTAGGATAGGTTTCTGAAAAACATCGCGGGGTGATGCGCATTGTATGGGTGTGTGTTACATTAGATTCACTAGTAGGAGTGAGAAAAACATCACGGGGTGGTGCGCATTGTATGGGTGTGTGTTACATTACATTCACTAATAGGAGTGAGAAAAATATCACGGGGTGGTGCGCAGTGTATGGGTGTGTGTTACATTATATTCACTACTAGGAGTGAGAAAAACATCACGGGGTGGTGTGAATCAGAGTGTCTGAATTTGGATAGGCAGTGAGTGGCAATGTAGGATGGAGAAAAGCACCGCGGGGTGGTCAGCATGGGGAGGTCAGGGAACATGCAGTGGCAATGTAGGATAGGTTTCTGAAAAACATCGCGGGGTGGTGCGCATTGTATGGGTGTGTGTTACATTACATTCACTAGTAGGAGTGAGAAAAACATCACGGAGTGGTGCGCATTGCATGGGTGTGAGTTACATTACATTCACTAGTAGGAGTGAGAAAAACATCACGGGGTGGTGCGCATTTGTATGGGTGTGAGGTACATTACATTCACTAGTAGGAGTGAGAAAAACATCACGGGGTGGTGCGCATTGTATGGGTGTGTGTTACATTAGATTCACTAGTAGGAGTGAGAAAAACATCAGGTGGTGGTGCGCATTGTATGGGTGTGTGTTACATTAGATTCACTAGTAGGAGTGAGAAAAACATCACGGGGTGGTGCGCATTGTATGGGTGTGTGTTACATTACATTCACTAGTAGGAGTGAGAAAAACATCACGGGGTGGTGCGCATTGTATGGGTGTGTGTTACATTACATTCACTAATAGGAGTGAGAAAAACATCACGGTGTGGTGCGCATTGTATGGGTGTGTTTTACATTACATTCACTAGTAGGAGTGAGAAAAACATCACGGGGTGGTGCGAATCGGAGTGTCTGAATTAGGATAGGCAGTGAGTGGCAATGTAGGATGGAGAAAAGCACCGCGGGGTGGTCAGCATGGGGAGGTCAGGGAACATGCAGTGGCTATGTAGGATAGGTTTCTGAAAAACATCGCGGGGTGGTGCGCATTGTATGGGTGTGTGTTACATTACATTCACTAGTAGGAGTGAGAAAAACATCACGGGGTGGTGGCATTGTATGGGTGTGTGTTACATTACATTCACTACTAGGAGTGAGAAAAACATCAAGGGCTGGTGCGCATTGTATGGGTGTGTGTTACATTACATTCACTAGTAGGAGTGAGAAAAACATCAAGGGTGGTGCGCATTGTATGGGTGTGTGTTACGTTACATTCACTAGTAGGAGTGAGAAAAACATCACGGGGTGGTGGCATTGTATGGGTGTGTGTTACATTAGATTCACTACTAGGAGTGAGAAAAACATCACGGGGTGGTGCGCATTGTATGGGTGTGTGTTACATTACATTCACTAGTAGGAGTGAGAAAAACATCACGGGGTGGTGCGCATTGTATGGTTGTGTGTTACATTACATTCACTAGTAGGAGTGAGAAAAACATCACGGGGTGGTGCGCATTGTATGGGTGTGTGTTACATTACATTCACTAGTAGGAGTGAGAAAAACATCACGGGGTGGTGCGCATTGTATGGGTGTGTGTTACATTACATTCACAAGCACGAGTGAGAAAAACATCGCCGGGTGGTGTGCGTTGTATGGGTGTGTGTTACATTACATTCACTAATAGGAGTGAGAAAATCATCACGGAGTGGTGTGAATTGGAGGGTCTGAATTAGGATAGGCAGTGAGTGGCAATGTAGGATGGAGAAAAGCACCGCGGGGTGGTAAGCATGGGGAAGTCAGGGAACATGCAGTGGCAATGTAGGATAGGTTTCTGAAAAACATCGCGGGGTGGTGCGCATTGTATGGGTGTGTGTTACATTAGATTCACTAGTAGGAGTGAGAAAAACATCACGGGGTGGTGCGCATTGTATGGGTGTGTGTTACATTACATTCACTAGTAGGAGTGAGAAACACATCACGGGGTGGTGCGCATTGTATGGGTGTGTGTTACATTGCATTCACTAGTAGGAGTGAGAAAAACATCACGGGGTGGTGCGTATTGTATGGGAGTGTGTTACATTACATTCACTAATAGGAGTGAGAAAAACATCACGGGTGTTGCGCAGTGTATGGGTGTGTGTTACATTATATTCACTACTAGGAGTGAGAAAAACATCACGGGGTGGTGTGAATCAGAGTGTCTGAATTTGGATAGGCAGTGAGTGGCAATGTAGGATGGAGAAAAGCACCGCGGGGTGGTCAGCATGGGGAGGTCAGGGAACATGCAGTGGCAATGTAGGATAGGTTTCTGAAAAACATCGCGGGGTGGTGCGCATTGTATGGGTGTGTGTTACATTACATTCACTAGTAGGAGTGAGAAAAACATCACGGAGTGGTGCGCATTGCATGGGTGTGTGTTACTTTACATTCACTAGTAGGAGTGAGAAAAACATCACGGGGTGGTGCGCATTTGTATGGGTGTGAGTTACATTACATTCACTAGTAGGAGTGAGAAAAACATCACGGGGTGGTGCGCATTGTATGGGTGTGTGTTACATTAGATTCACTAGTAGGAGTGAGAAAAACATCACGTGGTGGTGCGCATTGTATGGGTGTGTGTTACATTAGATTCACTAGTAGGAGTGAGAAAAACATCACGGGGTGGTGCGCATTGTATGGGTGTGTGTTACATTACATTCACAAGCACGAGTGAGAAAAACATCGCCGGGTGGTGTGCGTTGTATGGGTGTGTGTTACATTACATTCACTAATAGGAGTGAGAAAATCATCACGGAGTGGTGTGAATCGGAGGGTCTGAATTAGGATAGGCAGTGAGTGGCAATGTAGGATGGAGAAAAGCACCGCGGGGTGGTAAGCATGGGGAAGTCAGGGAACATGCAGTGGCAATGTAGGATAGGTTTCTGAAAAACATCGCGGGGTCGTGCGCATTGTGTGGGTGTGTGTTACATTAGATTCACTAGTAGGAGTGAGAAAAACATCACGTGGTGGTGCGCATTGTATGGGTGTGTGTTACATTAGATTCACTAGTAGGAGTGAGAAATACATCACGGGGTGGTGCGCATAGTATGGGTGTGTGTTACATTATATTCACTACTAGGAGTGAGAAAAACATCACGGGGTGGTGCGCATTGTATGGGAGTGTGTTACATTACATTCACTAGTAGGAGTGAGAAAAACATCACGGGGTGGTGCGCATTGTATGGGTGTGTGTTACATTACATTCACTACTAGGAGTGAGAAAAACATCAAGGGGTGGTGTGAATCGGTGGGTCTGAATTAGGATAGGCAGTGAGTGGCAATGTAGGATGGAGAAAAGCACTGCGGGGTGGTCAGCATGGGGAGGTCAGGGAACATGCAGTGGCAATGTAGGATAGGTTTCTGAAAAACATCGCGGGGTGATGCGCATTGTATGGGTGTGTGTTACATTAGATTCACTAGTAGGAGTGAGAAAAACATCACGGGGTGGTGCGCATTGTATGGGTGTGTGTTACATTACATTCACTAATAGGAGTGAGAAAAACATCACGGGGTGGTGCGCATTGTATGGGTGTGTGTTACATTAGATTCACTAGTAGGAGTGAGAAAAACATCACGGGGTGGTGCGCATTGTATCTGTGTGTGTTACATTAGATTCACTAGTAGGAGTGAGAAAAACATCACGGGGTGGTGCGCATTGTATGGGTGTGTGTTACATTACATTCACTAGTAGGAGTGAGAAAAACATCACGGGGTGGTGCGTATTGTATGGGAGTGTGTTACATTACAATCACTAGTAGGAGTGAGAAAAACATTACGGGGTGGTGCGCATTGTATGGGTGTGTGTTACATTACATTCACTAGTAGGAGGGAGAAAAACATCACAGGGTGGTGTGAATCGGAGGGTCTGAATTAGGATAGGTAGTGAGTGGCAATGTAGGATGGAGAAAAGCACCGCCGGGTGGTCAGCATGGGGAGGTCAGGGAACATGCAGTGGCAATGTAGGATAGGTTTCTGAAAAACATCGCGGGGTCGTGCGCATTGTGTGGGTGTGTGTTACATTAGATTCACTAGTAGGAGTGAGAAAAACATCACCGGGTGGTGCGCATTGTATGGGTGTGTGTTACATTACATTCACTAGTAGGAGTGAGAAAAACATCACGGGGTGGTGCGCATTGTATGGGTGTGTGTTACATTACATTCACTACTAGGAGTGAGTAAAACATCAAGGCGTGGTGTGAATCGGTGGGTCTGAATTAGGATAGGCATTGAGTGGCAATGTAGGATGGAGAAAAGCACTGCGGGGTGGTCAGCATGGGGAGGTCAGGGAACATGCAGTGGCAATGTAGGATAGGTTTCTGAAAAACATCGCGGGGTGATGCGCATTGTATGGGTGTGTGTTACATTAGATTCACTAGTAGGAGTGAGAAAAACATCACGGGGTGGTGCGCATTGTATGGGTGTGTGTTACATTACATTCACTAATAGGAGTGAGAAAAATATCACGGGGTGGTGCGCAGTGTATGGGTGTGTGTTACATTATATTCACTACTAGGAGTGAGAAAAACATCACGGGGTGGTGTGAATCAGAGTGTCTGAATTTGGATAGGCAGTGAGTGGCAATGTAGGATGGAGAAAAGCACCGCGGGGTGGTCAGCATGGGGAGGTCAGGGAACATGCAGTGGCAATGTAGGATAGGTTTCTGAAAAACATCGCGGGGTGGTGCGCATTGTATGGGTGTGTGTTACATTACATTCACTAGTAGGAGTGAGAAAAACATCACGGAGTGGTGCGCATTGCATGGGTGTGAGTTACATTACATTCACTAGTAGGAGTGAGAAAAACATCACGGGGTGGTGCGCATTTGTATGGGTGTGAGGTACATTACATTCACTAGTAGGAGTGAGAAAATCATCACGGGGTGGTGCGCATTGTATGGGTGTGTGTTACATTAGATTCACTAGTAGGAGTGAGAAAAACATCAGGTGGTGGTGCGCATTGTATGGGTGTGTGTTACATTAGATTCACTAGTAGGAGTGAGAAAAACATCACGGGGTGGTGCGCATTGTATGGGTGTGTGTTACATTACATTCACTAGTACTAGTGAGAAAAACATCACGGGGTGGTGCGCATTGTATGGGTGTGTGTTACATTACATTCACTAATAGGAGTGAGAAAAACATCACGGTGTGGTGCGCATTGTATGGGTGTGTTTTACATTACATTCACTAGTAGGAGTGAGAAAAACATCACGGGGTGGTGCGAATCGGAGTGTCTGAATTAGGATAGGCAGTGAGTGGCAATGTAGGATGGAGAAAAGCACCGCGGGGTGGTCAGCATGGGGAGGTCAGGGAACATGCAGTGGCTATGTAGGATAGGTTTCTGAAAAACATCGCGGGTTGGTGCACATTGTATGGGTGTGTGTTACATTACATTCACTAGTAGGAGTGAGAAAAACATCACGGGGTGGTGGCATTGTATGGGTGTGTGTTACATTACATTCACTACTAGGAGTGAGAAAAACATCAAGGGCTGGTGCGCATTGTATGGGTGTGTGTTACATTACATTCACTAGTAGGAGTGAGAAAAACATCAAGGGTGGTGCGCATTGTATGGGTGTGTGTTACGTTACATTCACTAGTAGGAGTGAGAAAAACATCACGGGGTGGTGGCATTGTATGGGTGTGTGTTACATTAGATTCACTACTAGGAGTGAGAAAAACATCACGGGGTGGTGCGCATTGTATGGGTGTGTGTTACATTACATTCACTAGTAGGAGTGAGAAAAACATCACGGGGTGGTGCGCATTGTATGGTTGTGTGTTACATTACATTCACTAGTAGGAGTGAGAAAAACATCACGGGGTGGTGCGCATTGTATGGGTGTGTGTTACATTACATTCACTAGTAGGAGTGAGAAAAACATCACGGGGTGGTGCGCATTTTATGGGTGTGTGTTACATTACATTCACAAGCACGAGTGAGAAAAACATCGCCGGGTGGTGTGCGTTGTATGGGTGTGTGTTACATTACATTCACTAATAGGAGTGAGAAAATCATCACGGAGTGGTGTGAATCGGAGGGTCTGAATTAGGATAGGCAGTGAGTGGCAATGTAGGATGGAGAAAAGCACCGCGGGGTGGTAAGCATGGGGAAGTCAGGGAACATGCAGTGGCAATGTAGGATAGGTTTCTGAAAAACATCGCGGGGTGGTGCGCATTGTATGGGTGTGTGTTACATTAGATTCACTAGTAGGAGTGAGAAAAACATCACGGGGTGGTGCGCATTGTATGGGTGTGTGTTACATTACATTCACTAGTAGGAGTGAGAAACACATCACGGGGTGGTGCGCATTGTATGGGTGTGTGTTACATTGCATTCACTAGTAGGAGTGAGAAAAACATCACGGGGTGGTGCGTATTGTATGGGAGTGTGTTACATTACATTCACTAATAGGAGTGAGAAAAACATCACGGGTGTTGCGCAGTGTATGGGTGTGTGTTACATTATATTCACTACTAGGAGTGAGAAAAACATCACGGGGTGGTGTGAATCAGAGTGTCTGAATTTGGATAGGCAGTGAGTGGCAATGTAGGATGGAGAAAAGCACCGCGGGGTGGTCAGCATGGGGAGGTCAGGGAACATGCAGTGGCAATGTAGGATAGGTTTCTGAAAAACATCGCGGGGTGGTGCGCATTGTATGGGTGTGTGTTACATTACATTCACTAGTAGGAGTGAGAAAAACATCACGGAGTGGTGCGCATTGCATGGGTGTGTGTTACTTTACATTCACTAGTAGGAGTGAGAAAAACATCACGGGGTGGTGCGCATTTGTATGGGTGTGAGTTACATTACATTCACTAGTAGGAGTGAGAAAAACATCACGGGGTGGTGCGCATTGTATGGGTGTGTGTTACATTAGATTCACTAGTAGGAGTGAGAAAAACATCACGTGGTGGTGCGCATTGTATGGGTGTGTGTTACATTAGATTCACTAGTAGGAGTGAGAAAAACATCACGGGGTGGTGCGCATTGTATGGGTGTGTGTTACATTACATTCACAAGCACGAGTGAGAAAAACATCGCCGGGTGGTGTGCGTTGTATGGGTGTGTGTTACATTACATTCACTAATAGGAGTGAGAAAATCATCACGGAGTGGTGTGAATCGGAGGGTCTGAATTAGGATAGGCAGTGAGTGGCAATGTAGGATGGAGAAAAGCACCGCGGGGTGGTAAGCATGGGGAAGTCAGGGAACATGCAGTGGCAATGTAGGATAGGTTTCTGAAAAACATCGCGGGGTCGTGCGCATTGTGTGGGTGTGTGTTACATTAGATTCACTAGTAGGAGTGAGAAAAACATCACGTGGTGGTGCGCATTGTATGGGTGTGTGTTACATTAGATTCACTAGTAGGAGTGAGAAATACATCACGGGGTGGTGCGCATTGTATGGGTGTGTGTTACATTACATTCACTAGTAGGAGTGAGAAAAACATCACGGGGTGGTGCGCATTGTATGGGTGTGTGTTACATTACATTCACTAATAGGAGTGAGAAAAACATCACGGTGTGGTGCGCATTGTATGGGTGTGTGTTACATTACATTCACTAGTAGGAGTGAGAAAAACATCACGGGGTGGTGCGAATCGGAGTGTCTGAATTAGGATAGGCAGTGAGTGGCAATGTAGGATGGAGAAAAGCACCGCGGGGTGGTCAGCATGGGGAGGTCAGGGAACATGCAGTGGCAATGTAGGATAGGTTTCTGAAAAACATCGCGGGGTGGTGCGCATTGTATGGGTGTGTGTTACTTTACATTCACTAGTAGGAGTGAGAAAAACATCACGGGGTGGTGGCATTGTATGGGTGTGTGTTACATTACATTCACTACTAGGAGTGAGAAAAACATCAAGGGCTGGTGCGCATTGTATGGTTGTGTGTTACATTACATTCACTAGTAGGAGTGAGAAAAACATCACGGGGTGGTGCGCATTGTATGGGTGTGTGTTACATTATATTCACTAGTAGGAGTGAGAAAAAAATCACGGGGTGGTGCGCATTGTATGGGTGTGTGTTACATTAGATTCACTACTAGGAGTGAGAAAAACATCACGGGGTGGTGCGCATTGTATGGGTGTGTGTTACATTAGATTCACTACTAGGAGTGAGAAAAACATCACGGGGTGGTGCGCATTGTATGGGTGTGTGTTACATTACATTCACTAGTAGGAGTGAGAAAAACATCACGGGGTGGTGCGCATTGTATGGGTGTGTGTTACATTACATTCACTAGTAGGAGTGAGAAAAACATCACGGGGTGGTGCGCATTGTATGGGTGTGTGTTACATTACATTCACTAGTAGGAGTGAGAAAAACATCACGGGGTGGTGCGCATTGTATGGGTGTGTGTTACATTACATTCACAAGCACGAGTGAGAAAAACATCGCCGGGTGGTGTGCGTTGTATGGGTGTGTGTTACATTACATTCACTAATAGGAGTGAGAAAATCATCACGGAGTGGTGTGAATCGGAGGGTCTGAATTAGGATAGGCAGTGAGTGGCAATGTAGGATGGAGAAAAGCACCGCGGGGTGGTAAGCATGGGGAAGTCAGGGAACATGCAGTGGCAATGTAGGATAGGTTTCTGAAAAACATCGCGGGGTGGTGCGCATTGTATGGGTGTGTGTTACATTAGATTCACTAGTAGGAGTGAGAAAAACATCACGGGGTGGTGCGCATTGTATGGGTGTGTGTTACATTACATTCACTAGTAGGAGTGAAAAAAACATCACGGGGTGGTGCGCATTGTATGGGTGTGTGTTACATTGCATTCACTAATAGGAGTGAGAAAAACATCACGGGGTGGTGCGTATTGTATTGGAGTGTGTTACATTACATTCACTAATAGGAGTGAGAAAAACATCACGGGGTGGTGCACAGTGTATGGGTGTGTGTTACATTATATTCACTACTAGGAGTGAGAAAAACATCACGGGGTGGTGTGAATCAGAGTGTCTGAATTTGGATAGGCAGTGAGTGGCAATGTAGGATGGAGAAAAGCACCGCGGGGTGGTCAGCATGGGGAGGTCAGGGAACATGCAGTGGCAATGTAGGATAGGTTTCTGAAAAACATCGCGGGGTGGTGCGCATTGTATGGGTGTGTGTTACATTACATTCACTAGTAGGAGTGAGAAAAACATCACGGAGTGGTGCGCATTGCATGGGTGTGTGTTACTTTACATTCACTAGTAGGAGTGAGAAAAACATCACGGGGTGGTGCGCATTTGTATGGGTGTGAGTTACATTACATTCACTAGTAGGAGAGAGAAAAACATCACGGGGTGGTGCGCATTGTATGGGTGTGTGTTACATTAGATTCACTAGTAGGAGTGAGAAAAACATCACGTGGTGGTGCGCATTGTATGGGTGTGTGTTACATTAGATTCACTAGTAGGAGTGAGAAAAACATCACGGGGTGGTGCGCATTGTATGGGTGTGTGTTACATTACATTCACAAACACGAGTGAGAAAAACATCGCCGGGTGGTGTGCGTTGTATGGGTGTGTGTTACATTACATTCACTAATAGGAGTGAGAAAATCATCACGGAGTGGTGTGAATCGGAGGGTCTGAATTAGGATAGGCATTGAGTGGCAATGTAGGATGGAGAAAAGCACCGCGGGGTGGTAAGCATGGGGAAGTCAGGGAACATGCAGTGGCAATGTAGGATAGGTTTCTGAAAAACATCGCGGGGTCGTGCGCATTGTGTGGGTGTGTGTTACATTAGATTCACTAGTAGGAGTGAGAAAAACATCACGTGGTGGTGCGCATTGTATGGGTGTGTGTTACATTAGATTCACTAGTAGGAGTGAGAAAAACATCACGGGGTGGTGCGTATTGTATGGGTGTGTGTTACATTACATTCACTAGTAGGAGTGAGAAAACCATCACAGGGTGGTGCGCATTGTATGGGTGTGTGTTACATTACATTCACTAATAGGAGTGAGAAAAACATCAAGGTGTGGTGCGCATTGTATGGGTGTGTGTTACATTACATTCACTAGTAGGAGTGAGAAAAACATCACGGGGTGGTGCGAATCGGAGTGTCTGAATTAGGATAGGCAGTGAGTGGCAATGTAGGATGGAGAAAAGCACCGCGGGGTGGTCAGCATGGGGAGGTCAGGGAACATGCAGTGGCAATGTAGGATAGGTTTCTGAAAAACATCGCGGGGTGGTGCGCATTGTATGGGTGTGTGTTACATTACATTCACTAGTAGGAGTGAGAAAAACATCACGGGGTGGTGGCATTGTATGTGTGTGTGTTACATTACATTCACTACTAGGAGTGAGAAAAACATCACGGGGTGGTGCGCATTGTATGGGTGTGTGTTACATTACATTCACTAGTAGGAGTGAGAAAAACATCACGGGGTGGTGCGCATTGTATGGGTGTGTGTTACATTACATTCACTATTAGGAGTGAGAAAAACATCACGGGGTGGTGCGCATTGTATGGGTGTGTGTTACATTAGATTCACTAGTAGGAGTGAGAAAAACATCACGGGGTGGTGCGCATTGTATGGGTGTGTGTTACATTACATTCACTAGTAGGAGTGAGAAAAACATCACGGGGTGGTGCGCATTGTATGGTTGTGTGTTACATTACATTCACTAGTAGGAGTGAGAAAAACATCACGGGGTGGTGCGCATTGTATGGGTGTGTGTTACATTACATTCACTAGTAGGAGTGAGAAAAACATCACGGGGTGGTGCGCATTGTATGGGTGTGTGTTACATTACATTCACTAGTAGGAGTGAGAAAAACATCACGGGGTGGTGCGCATTGTATGGGTGTGTGTTACATTACATTCACAAGCACGAGTGAGAAAAACATCGCCGGGTGGTGTGCGTTGTATGGGTGTGTGTTACATTACATTCACTAATAGGAGTGAGAAAATCATCACGGAGTGGTGTGAATCGGAGGGTCTGAATTAGGATAGGCAGTGAGTGGCAATGTAGAATGGAGAAAAGCACCGCGGGGTGGTAAGCATGGGGAAGTCAGGGAACATGCAGTGGCAATGCAGGATAGGTTTCTGAAAAACATCGCGGGGTGGTGCGCATTGTATGGGTGTGTGTTACATTAGATTCACTAGTAGGAGTGAGAAAAACATCACGTGGTGGTGCGCATTGTATGGGTGTGTGTTACATTACATTCACTAGTAGGAATGAGAAAAACATCACGGGGTGGTGCGCATTGTATGGGTGTGTGTTACATTGCATTCACTAGGAGGAGTGAGAAAAACATCACGGGGTGGTGCGTATTGTATGGGAGTGTGTTACATTACATTCACTAATAGGAGTGAGAAAAACATCACGGGGTGGTGCGCAGTGTATGGGTGTGTGTTACATTATATTCACTACTAGGAGTGAGAAAAACATCACGGGGTGGTGTGAATCAGAGTGTCTGAATTTGGATAGGCAGTGAGTGGCAATGTAGGATGGAGAAAAGCACCGCGGGGTGGTCAGCATGGGGAGGTCAGGGAACATGCAGTGGCAATGTAGGATAGGTTTCTGAAAAACATCGCGGGGTGGTGCGCATTGTGTGGGTGTGTGTTACATTAGATTCACTAGTAGGAGTGAGAAAAACATCACCGGGTGGTGCGCATTGTATGGGTGTGTGTTACATTACATTCACTAGTAGGAGTGAGAAAAACATCACGGGGTGGTGCGCATTATATGGGTGTGTGTTACATTACATTCACTAGTAGGAGTGAGAAAAACATCACAGGGTGGTGTGAATCGGAGGGTCTGAATTAAGATAGGTAGTGAGTGGCAATGTAGGATGGAGAAAAGCACCGCCGGGTGGTCAGCATCGGGAGGTCAGGGAACATGCAGTGGCAATGTAGGATAGGTTTCTTAAAAACATCGCGGGGTCGTGCGCATTGTGTGGGTGTGTGTTACATTAGATTCACTAGTAGGAGTGAGAAAAACATCACGGGGTGGTGCGCATTGTATGGGTGTGTGTTACATTACATTCACTAGTAGGAGTGAGAAAAACATCACGGGGTGGTGCGCATTGTATGGGTGTGTGTTACATTGCATTCACTAGTAGGAGTGAGAAAAACATCACGGGGTGGTGCGCATTGTATGCGTGTGTGTTACATTACATTCACTAGTAGGAGTGAGAAAAACATCACAGGGTGGTGTGAATCGGAGGGTCTGAATTAGGATAAGTAGTGAGTGGCAATGTAGGATGGAGAAAAGCACCGCCGGGTGGTCAGCATGGGGAGGTCAGGGAACATGCAGTGGCAATGTAGGATAGGTTTCTGAAAAACATCGCGGGGTCGTGCGCATTGTGTGGGTGTGTGTTACATTAGATTCACTAGTAGGAGTGAGAAAAACATCACCGGGTGGTGCGCATTGTATGGGTGTGTGTTACATTACATTCACTAGTAGGAGTGAGAAAAACATCACGGGGTGGTGCGCATTGTATGGGTGTGTGTTACATTACATTCACAAGCACGAGTGAGAAAAACATCGCCGGGTGGTGTGCGTTGTATGGATGTGTGTTACATTACATTCACTAATAGGAGTGAGAAAAACATCACAGAGTGGTGTGAATCGGAGGGTCTGAATTAGGATAGGCAGTGAGGGCAATGTAGGATGGAGAAAAGCACCGCGGGGTGGTAAGCATGGGGAGGTCAGGGAACATGCAGTGGCAATGTAGGATAGGTTTCTGAAAAACATCGCGGGGTGGTGCGCATTGTATGGGTGTGTGTTACATTAGATTCACTAGTAGGAGTGAGAAAAACATCACGGGGTGGTGCGCATTGTATGGGTGTGTGTTACATTACATTCACTAGTAGGAGTGAGAAAAACATCACGGGGTGGTGCGCATTGTATGGGTGTGTGTTACATTGCATTCACTAGTAGGAGTGAGAAAAACATCACGGGGTGGTGCGCATTGTATGCGTGTGTGTTACATTACATTCACTAGTAGGAGTGAGAAAAACATCACAGGGTGGTGTGAATCGGAGGGTCTGAATTAGGATAAGTAGTGAGTGGCAATGTAGGATGGAGAAAAGCACCGCCGGGTGGTCAGCATGGGGAGGTCAGGAAACATGCAGTGGCAATGTAGGATAGGTTTCTGAAAAACATCGCGGGGTCGTGCGCATTGTGTGGGTGTGTGTTACATTAGATTCACTAGTAGGAGTGAGAAAAACATCACCGGGTGGTGCGCATTGTATGGGTGTGTGTTACATTACATTCACTAGTAGGAGTGAGAAAAACATCACGGGGTGGTGCGCATTGTATGGGTGTGTGTTACATTACATTCACTAGTAGGAGTGAGAAAAACATCACGGGGTGGTGCGCATTGTATGGGTGTGTGTTACATTACATTCACTACTAGGAGTGAGAAAAACATCAAGGCGTGGTGTGAATCGGTGGGTCTGAATTAGGATAGGCAGTGAGTGGCAATGTAGGATGGAGAAAAGCACTGCGGGGTGGTCAGCATGGGGAGGTCAGGGAACATGCAGTGGCAATGTAGGATAGGTTTCTGAAAAACATCGCGGGGTGATGCGCATTGTATGGGTGTGTGTTACATTAGATTCACTAGTAGGAGTGAGAAAAACATCACGGGGTGGTGCGCATTGTATGGGTGTGTGTTACATTACATTCACTAATAGGAGTGAGAAAAACATCACGGGGTGGTGCGCAGTGTATGGGTGTGTGTTACATTATATTCACTACTAGGAGTGAGAAAAACATCACGGGGTGGTGTGAATCAGAGTGTCTGAATTTGGATAGGCAGTGAGTGGCAATGTAGGATGGAGAAAAGCACCGCGGGGTGGTCAGCATGGGGAGGTCAGGGAACATGCAGTGGCAATGTAGGATAGGTTTCTGAAAAACATCGCGGGGTGGTGCGCATTGTATGGGTGTGTGTTACATTAGGTTCACTAGTAGGAGTGAGAAAAACATCACGGGGTGGTGCGCATTGTATGGGTGTGTGTTACATTACATTCACTAGTAGGAGTGAGAAAAACATCACGGAGTGGTGCGCATTGCATGGGTGTGTGTTACATTACATTCACTAGTAGGAGTGAGAAAAACATCACGGGGTGGTGCGCATTTGTATGGGTGTGAGTTACATTACATTCACTAGTAGGAGTGAGAAAAACATCACGGGGTGGTGCGCATTGTATGGGTGTGTGTTACATTAGATTCACTAGTAGGAGTGAGAAAAACATCACGTGGTGGTGCGCATTGTATGGGTGTGTGTTACATTAGATTCACTAGTAGGAGTGAGAAAAACATCACGGGGTGGTGCGCATTGTATGGGTGTGTGTTACATTACATTCACTAGTAGGAGTGAGAAAAACATCACGGGGTGGTGCGCATTGTATGGGTGTGTGTTACATTACATTCACTAGTAGGAGTGAGAAAAACATCACGGGGTGGTGCGCATTGTATGGGTGTGTGTTACATTGCATTCACTAATAGGAGTGAGAAAAACATCACGGTGTGGTGCGCATTGTATGGGTGTGTGTTACATTACATTCACTACTAGGAGTGAGAAAAACATCACGGGGTGGTGTGAATCGGAGGGTCTGAATTAGGATAGGCAGTGATTGCAACGTAAGATGGAGAAAAGCACTGCGGGGTGGTCAGCATGGGGAGGTCAGGGAATATGCAGTGGCAATGTAGGATAGGTTTCTGAAAAGCATCGCGGGGTGGTTCGCATTGTATGGGTGTGTGTTACATTAGATTCACTAGTAGGAGTGAGAAAAACATCTCGGGGTGGTGCGCATTGTATGGGTGTGTGTTACATTACATTCACTAATAGGAGTGAGAAAAACATCACGGTGTGGTGCGCATTGTATGGGTGTGTGTTACATTACATTCACTAGTAGGAGTGAGAAAAACATCACGGGGTGGTGCGAATCGGAGTGTCTGAATTAGGATAGGCAGTGAGTGGCAATGTAGGATGGAGAAAAGCACCGCGTGGTGGTCAGCATGGGGAGGTCAGGGAACATGCAGTGGCAATGTAGGATAGGTTTCTGAAAAACATCGCGGGGTGGTGCGCATTGTATGGGTGTGTGTTACATTACATTCACTAGTAGGAGTGAGAAAAACATCACGGGGTGGTGCGCATTGTATGGGTGTGTGTTACATTACATTCACTACTAGGAGTGAGAAAAACATCAAGGGCTGGTGCGCATTGTATGGGTGTGTGTTACATTACATTCACTAGTAGGAGTGAGAAAAACATCACGGGGTGGTGCGCATTGTATGGGTGTGTGTTACATTACATTCACTAGTAGGAGTGAGAAAAACATCACGGGGTGGTGCGCATTGTATGGGTGTGTGTTACATTAGATTCACTACTAGGAGTGAGAAAAACATCACGGGGTGGTGTGCATTGTATGGGTGTGTGTTACATTACATTCACTAGTAGGAGTGAGAAAAACATCACGGGGTGGTGCGCATTGTATGGTTGTGTGTTACATTACATTCACTAGTAGGAGTGAGAAAAACATCACGGGGTGGTGCGCATTGTATGGGTGTGTGTTACATTACATTCACTAGTAAGAGTGAGAAAAACATCACGGGGTGGTGCGCATTGTATGGGTGTGTGTTACATTACATTCACCAATAGGAGTGAGAACAACATCACGGGGTGGTGTGAATCGGAGGGTCTGAATTAGGATAGGCAGTGAGTGGCAATGTAGGATGGAGAAAAGCACCGCATGGTGGTCTGCATGGGGAGGTCAGGGAACATGCAGTGGCAATGCAGGATAGGTTTCTGAAAAACATCGTGGTGTGGTGCGCATTATATGGGTGTGTGTTACATTAGATTCACTAGTAGGAGTGAGAAAAACATCACGGGGTGGTGCGCATTGTATGGGTGTGTGTTACATTACATTCACAAGTAGGAGTGAGAAAAACATCACGGGGTGGTGTGAATCGGAGGGTCTGAATTAGGATAGGCAGTGAGTGGCAATGTAGGATGGAGAAAAGCACCGCGGGGTGGTCAGCATGGGGAGGTCAGGGAACATGCAGTGGCAATGTAGGATAGGTTTCTGAAAAACATCGCGGGGTGGTGCGCATTGTATGGGTGTGTGTTACATTAGGTTCACTAGTAGGAGTGAGAAAAACATCACGGGGTGGTGCGCATTGTATGGGTGTGTGTTACATTACATTCACTAGTAGGAGTGAGAAAAACATCACGGAGTGGTGCGCATTGCATGGGTGTGTGTTACATTACATTCACTAGTAGGAGTGAGAAAAACATCACGGGGTGGTGCGCATTTGTATGGGTGTGAGTTACATTACATTCACTAGTAGGAGTGAGAAAAACATCACGGGGTGGTGCGCATTGTATGGTTGTGTGTTACATTAGATTCACTAGTAGGAGTGAGAAAAACATCACGTGGTGGTGCGCATTGTATGGGTGTGTGTTACATTAGATTCACTAGTAGGAGTGAGAAAAACATCACGGGGTGGTGCGCATTGTATGGGTGTGTGTTACATTACATTCACTAGTAGGAGTGAGAAAAACATCACGGGGTGGTGCGCATTGTATGGGTGTGTGTTACATTACATTCACTAGTAGGAGTGAGAAAAACATCACGGGGTGGTGCGCATTGTATGGGTGTGTGTTACATTACATTCACTACTAGGAGTGAGAAAAACATCACGGGGTGGTGTGAATCGGAGGGTCTGAATTAGGATAGGCAGTGAGTGGCAACGTAAGATGGAGAAAAGCACTGCGGGGTGGTCAGCATGGGGAGGTCAGGGAATATGCAGTGGCAATGTAGGATAGGTTTCTGAAAAGCATCGCGGGGTGGTTCGCATTGTATGGGTGTGTATTACATTAGATTCACTAGTAGGAGTGAGAAAAACATCACGGGGTGGTGCGCATTGTATGGGTGTGTGTTACATTACATTCACTAATAGGAGTGAGAAAAACATCACGGTGTGGTGCGCATTGTATGGGTGTGTGTTACATTACATTCACTAGTAGGAGTGAGAAAAACATCACGGGGTGGTGCGAATCGGAGTGTCTAAATTAGGATAGGCAGTGAGTGGCAATGTAGGATGGAGAAAAGCACCGCGTGGTGGTCAGCATGGGGAGGTCAGGGAACATGCAGTGGCAATGTAGGATAGGTTTCTAAAAAACATCGCGGGGTGGTGCGCATTGTATGGGTGTGTGTTACATTACATTCACTAGTAGGAGTGAGAAAAACATCACGGGGTGGTGCGCATTGTATGGGTGTGTGTTACATTACATTCACTACTAGGAGTGAGAAAAACATCAAGGGCTGGTGCGCATTGTATGGGTGTGTGTTACATTACATTCACTAGTAGGAGTGAGAAAAACATCACGGGGTGGTGCGCATTGTATGGGTGTGTGTTACATTACATTCACTAGTAGGAGTGAGAAAAACATCACGGGGTGGTGCGCATTGTATGGGTGTGTGTTACATTAGATTCACTACTAGGAGTGAGAAAAACATCACGGGGTGGTGCGCATTGTATGGTTGTGTGTTACATTACATTCACTAGTAGGAGTGAGAAAAACATCACGGGGTTGTGCGCATTGTATGGGTGTGTGTTACATTACATTCACTAGTAAGAGTGAGAAAAACATCACGGGGTGGTGCGCATTGTATGGGTGTGTGTTACATTACATTCACCAATAGGAGTGAGAACAACATCACGGGGTGGTGTGAATCGGAGGGTCTGAATTAGGATAGGCAGTGAGTGGCAATGTAGGATGGAGAAAAGCACCGCGTGGTGGTCTGCATGGGGAGGTCAGGGAACATGCAGTGGCAATGCAGGATAGGTTTCTGAAAAACATCGTGGTGTGGTGCGCATTATATGGGTGTGTGTTACATTAGATTCACTAGTAGGAGTGAGAAAAACATCACGGGGTGGTGCGCATTGTATGGGTGTGTGTTACATTACATTCACAAGTAGGAGTGAGAAAAACATCACGGGGTGGTGTGAATCGGAGGGTCTGAATTAGGATAGGCAGTGAGTGGCAATGTAGGATGGAGAAAAGCACCGCGGGGTGGTCAGCATGGGGAAGTCAGGGAACATGCAGTGGCAATATAGGATAGGTTTCTGAAAAATATCGCGGGGTGGTGCGCATTGTATGGGTGTGTGTTACATTACATTCACTAGTAGGAGTGAGAAAAACATCAAGGGGTGGTGCGCATTGTATGGGTGTGTGTTACATTACATTCACTAGTAGGAGTGAGAAACACATCACGGGGTGGTGCGCATTGTATGGGTGTGTGTTACATTACATTCACTAGTAGGAGTGAGAAACACATCACGGGGTGGTGCGCATTGTATGGGTGTGTGTTACATTACATTCACTAGTAGGAGTGAGAAACACATCACGGGGTGGTGCGCATTGTATGGGTGTGTGTTACATTACATTCACTAGTAGGAGTGAGAAAAACATCACGGGGTGGTGCGCATTGTATGCTTGTGTGTTACATTACATTCACTAGTAGGAGTGAGAAAAACATCACAGGGTGGTGCGCATTGTATGGGTGTGTGTTACATTACATTCACTAGTAGGAGTGAGAAACACATCACAGGGTGGTGCGCATTGTATGGGTGAGTGTTACATTACATTCACTAGTAGGAGTGAGAAAAACATCACGGGGTGGTGCGCATTGTATGGGTGTGTGTTACATTACATTCACTAGTAGGAGTGAGAAACACATCACGGGGTTGTGCGCATTGTATGGGTGTGTGTTACATTACATTCACTAGTAGGAGTGAGAAAAACATCACGGGGTGGTGCGCATTGTATGCATGTGTGTTACATTACATTCACTAGTAGGAGTGAGAAAAACATCACGGGGTTTGCGCATTGTATGGGTGTGTGTTACATTACATTCACTAGTAGGAGTGAGAAAAACATCACGGGGTGGTGCGCATTGTATGGGTGTGTGTTACATTACATTCAATAGTAGGACTGAGAAAAACATCACGGGGTGGTGCGCATTGTATGGGTGTGTGTTACATTAGATTCACTAGTAGGAGTGAGAAAAACATCACGGGGTGGTGCGCATTGAATGGGTGTGTGTTACATTACATTCACTACTAGGAGTGAGAAAAACATCACGGGGTGGTGCGCATTGTATGGGTGTGTGTTAAATTACATTCACTAATGGGAGTGAGAAAAACATCACGGAGTGTTGTGAATCAGAGGGTCTGAATTAGGATAGGCAGTGAGTGGCAATGTAGGATGGAGAAAATCACCGCGGGGTGGTCAGCATGGGGAGGTCAGGGAACATGCAGTGGCAATGTAGGATAGGTTTCTGAAAAACATCACGGGGTGGTGCGCATTGTATGTGTGTGTGTGTTACATTAGATTCACTAGTAGGAGTGAGAAAAACATCACGGGGTGGTGCGCATTGCATGGGTGTGTGTTACATTACATTCACTAGTAGGAGTGAGAAAAACATCACGGGGTGGTGCGCTTTGTATGGTTGTGTGTTACATTACATTCACTAGTAGAAGTGAGAAAAACATCACGGGGTGGTGCGCATTGTATGGGTGTTTGTTACATTACATTCACTAGTAGAAGTGAGAAAAACATCACGGGGTGGTGCGCATTGTATGGGTGTGTTACATTACATTCACTAGTAGCAGTGAGAAAAACATCACGGGGTGGTGCGCATTGTATGGGTGTGTGTTACATAAGATTCACTAGTAGGAGTGAGAAAAACATCACGGGGTTGTGCGCATTGTATGGGTGTGTGTTACATTACATTCACTAGTAGGAGTGAGAAAAACATCATTGGGTGGTGCGCATTGTATGGGTGTGTGTTACATTACAGTCACTAGTAGGAGTGAGAAAAACATCACCGGGTGGTGCGCATTGTATGGGTGTGTGTTACATTACATTCACTAGTAGCAGTGAGAAAAACATCACGGGGTGGTGCGCATTGTATGGGTGTGTGTTACATAAGATTCACTAGTAGGAGTGAGAAAAACATCACGGGGTTGTGCGAATTGTATGGGTGTGTGTTACATTACATTCACTAGTAGGAGTGAGAAAAACATCACGGGGTTGTGCGCATTGTATGGGTGTGTGTTACATTACAATCACTAGTAGGAGTGAGAAAAACATCACGGGGTGGTGCGCATTGTATGGGTGTGTGTTACATTACATTCACTAGTAGGAGTGAGAAAAACATCACGGGGTGGTGCGCATTGTATGGGTGTGTGTTACATTACATTCACTAGTAGGAGTGAGAAAAACATCACGGGGTGGTGCGCATTGTATGGGTGTGTGTTACATTACATTCACTAGTAGGAGTGAGAAAAACATCACGGGGTGGTGCGCATTGTATGGGTGTGTGTTACATTACATTCACTAGTAGGAGTGAGAAAAACATCACGGGGTGGTGCGCATTGTATGGGTGTGTGTTACATTACAATCACTAGTAGGAGTGAGAAAAACATCACGGGGTGGTGCGCATTGTATGGGTGTGTGTTACATTAGATTCACTAGTAGGAGTGAGAAAAACATCACGGGGTGGTGCGCATTGTATGGGTGTGTGTTACATTACATTCACTAGTAGGAGTGAGAAAAACATCACGGGGTGGTGCGCATTGTATGGGTGTGTGTTACATTACATTCACAAGCACGAGTGAGAAAAACATCGCCGGGTGGTGTGCGTTGTATGGGTGTGTGTTACATTACATTCACTAATAGGAGTGAGAAAAACATCACGGAGTGGTGTGAATCGGAGGGTCTGAATTAGGATAGGCAGTGAGGGCAATGTAGGATGGAGAAAAGCACCGCGGTGTGGTAAGCATGGGGAGGTCAGGGAACATGCAGTGGCAATGTAGGATAGGTTTCTGAAAAACATCGCGGGGTGGTGCGCATTGTATGGGTGTGTGTTACATTAGATTCACTAGTAGGAGTGAGAAAAACATCACGGGGTGGTGCGCATTGTATGGGTGTGTGTTACATTAGATTCACTAGTAGGAGTGAGAAAAACATCACGGGGTGGTGCGCATTGTATGGGTGTGTGTTACATTACATTCACTAGTAGGAGTGAGAAAAACATCACGGGGTGGTGCGCATTGTATGGGTGTGTGTTACATTACATTCACTAGTAGGAGTGAGAAAAACATCACGGGGTGGTGCGCATTGTATGGGTGTGTGTTACATTACATTCACTACTAGGAGTGAGAAAAACATCACGGGGTGGTGTGAATCGGAGGGTCTGAATTAGGATAGGCAGTGATTGCAACGTAAGATGGAGAAAAGCACTGCGGGGTGGTCAGCATGGGGAGGTCAGGGAATATGCAGTGGCAATGTAGGATAGGTTTCTGAAAAGCATCGCGGGGTGGTTCGCATTGTATGGGTGTGTGTTACATTAGATTCACTAGTAGGAGTGAGAAAAACATCACGGGGTGGTGCGCATTGTATGGGTGTGTGTTACATTACATTCACTAATAGGAGTGAGAAAAACATCACGGTGTGGTGCGCATTGTATGGGTGTGTGTTACATTACATTCACTAGTAGGAGTGAGAAAAACATCACGGGGTGGTGCGAATCGGAGTGTCTGAATTAGGATAGGCAGTGAGTGGCAATGTAGGATGGAGAAAAGCACCGCGTGGTGGTCAGCATGGGGAGGTCAGGGAACATGCAGTGGCAATGTAGGATACGTTTCTGAAAAACATCGCGGGGTGGTGCGCATTGTATGGGTGTGTGTTACATTACATTCACTAGTAGGAGTGAGAAAAACATCACGGGGTGGTGCGCATTGTATGGGTGTGTGTTACATTACATTCACTACTAGGAGTGAGAAAAACATCAAGGGCTGGTGCGCATTGTATGGGTGTGTGTTACATTACATTCACTAGTAGGAGTGAGAAAAACATCACGGGGTGGTGCGCATTGTATGGGTGTGTGTTACATTACATTCACTAGTAGGAGTGAGAAAAACATCACGGGGTGGTGCGCATTGTATGGGTGTGTGTTACATTAGATTCACTACTAGGAGTGAGAAAAACATCACGGGGTGGTGTGAATTGTATGGGTGTGTGTTACATTACATTCACTAGTAGGAGTGAGAAAAACATCACGGGGTGGTGCGCATTGTATGGTTGTGTGTTACATTACATTCACTAGTAGGAGTGAGAAAAACATCACGGGGTGGTGCGCATTGTATGGGTGTGTGTTACATTACATTCACTAGTAAGAGTGAGAAAAACATCACGGGGTGGTGCGCATTGTATGGGTGTGTGTTACATTACATTCACCAATAGGAGTGAGAACAACATCACGGGGTGGTGTGAATCGGAGGGTCTGAATTAGGATAGGCAGTGAGTGGCAATGTAGGATGGAGAAAAGCACCGCATGGTGGTCTGCATGGGGAGGTCAGGGAACATGCAGTGGCAATGCAGGATAGGTTTCTGAAAAACATCGTGGTGTGGTGCGCATTATATGGGTGTGTGTTACATTAGATTCACTAGTAGGAGTGAGAAAAACATCACGGGGTGGTGCGCATTGTATGGGTGTGTGTTACATTACATTCACAAGTAGGAGTGAGAAAAACATCACGGGGTGGTGTGAATCGGAGGGTCTGAATTAGGATAGGCAGTGAGTGGCAATGTAGGATGGAGAAAAGCACCGCGGGGTGGTCAGCATGGGGAGGTCAGGGAACATGCAGTGGCAATGTAGGATAGGTTTCTGAAAAACATCGCGGGGTGGTGCGCATTGTATGGGTGTGTGTTACATTAGGTTCACTAGTAGGAGTGAGAAAAACATCACGGGGTGGTGCGCATTGTATGGGTGTGTGTTACATTACATTCACTAGTAGGAGTGAGAAAAACATCACGGAGTGGTGCGCATTGCATGGGTGTGTGTTACATTACATTCACTAGTAGGAGTGAGAAAAACATCACGGGGTGGTGCGCATTTGTATGGGTGTGAGTTACATTACATTCACTAGTAGGAGTGAGAAAAACATCACGGGGTGGTGCGCATTGTATGGGTGTGTGTTACATTAGATTCACTAGTAGGAGTGAGAAAAACATCACGTGGTGGTGCGCATTGTATGGGTGTGTGTTACATTAGATTCACTAGTAGGAGTGAGAAAAACATCACGGGGTGGTGCGCATTGTATGGGTGTGTGTTACATTACATTCACTAGTAGGAGTGAGAAAAACATCACGGGGTGGTGCGCATTGTATGGGTGTGTGTTACATTACATTCACTAGTAGGAGTGAGAAAAACATCACGGGGTGGTGCGCATTGTATGGGTGTGTGTTACATTACATTCACTACTAGGAGTGAGAAAAACATCACGGGGTGGTGTGAATCGGAGGGTCTGAATTAGGATAGGCAGTGAGTGGCAACGTAAGATGGAGAAAAGCACTGCGGGGTGGTCAGCATGGGGAGGTCAGGGAATATGCAGTGGCAATGTAGGATAGGTTTCTGAAAAGCATCGCGGGGTGGTTCGCATTGTATGGGTGTGTATTACATTAGATTCACTAGTAGGAGTGAGAAAAACATCACGGGGTGGTGCGCATTGTATGGGTGTGTGTTACATTACATTCACTAATAGGAGTGAGAAAAACATCACGGTGTGGTGCGCATTGTATGGGTGTGTGTTACATTACATTCACTAGTAGGAGTGAGAAAAACATCACGGGGTGGTGCGAATCGGAGTGTCTGAATTAGGATAGGCAGTGAGTGGCAATGTAGGATGGAGAAAAGCACCGCGTGGTGGTCAGCATGGGGAGGTCAGGGAACATGCAGTGGCAATGTAGGATAGGTTTCTAAAAAACATCGCGGGGTGGTGCGCATTGTATGGGTGTGTGTTACATTACATTCACTAGTAGGAGTGAGAAAAACATCACGGGGTGGTGCGCATTGTATGGGTGTGTGTTACATTACATTCACTACTAGGAGTGAGAAAAACATCAAGGGCTGGTGCGCATTGTATGGGTGTGTGTTACATTACATTCACTAGTAGGAGTGAGAAAAACATCACGGGGTGGTGCGCATTGTATGGGTGTGTGTTACATTACATTCACTAGTAGGAGTGAGAAAAACATCACGGGGTGGTGCGCATTGTATGGGTGTGTGTTACATTAGATTCACTACTAGGAGTGAGAAAAACATCACGGGGTGGTGCACATTGTATGGGTGTGTGTTACATTACATTCACTAGTAGGAGTGAGAAAAACATCACGGGGTGGTGCGCATTGTATGGTTGTGTGTTACATTACATTCACTAGTAGGAGTGAGAAAAACATCACGGGGTTGTGCGCATTGTATGGGTGTGTGTTACATTACATTCACTAGTAAGATTGAGAAAAACATCACGGGGTGGTGCGCATTGTATGGGTGTGTGTTACATTACATTCACCAATAGGAGTGAGAACAACATCACGGGGTGGTGTGAATCGGAGGGTCTGAATTAGGATAGGCAGTGAGTGGCAATGTAGGATGGAGAAAAGCACCGCGTGGTGGTCTGCATGGGGAGGTCAGGGAACATGCAGTGGCAATGCAGGATAGGTTTCTGAAAAACATCGTGGTGTGGTGCGCATTATATGGGTGTGTGTTACATTAGATTCACTAGTAGGAGTGAGAAAAACATCACGGGGTGGTGCGCATTGTATGGGTGTGTGTTACATTACATTCACAAGTAGGAGTGAGAAAAACATCACGGGGTGGTGTGAATCGGAGGGTCTGAATTAGGATAGGCAGTGAGTGGCAATGTAGGATGGAGAAAAGCACCGCGGGGTGGTCAGCATGGGGAAGTCAGGGAACATGCAGTGGCAATATAGGATAGGTTTCTGAAAAATATCGCGGGGTGGTGCGCATTGTATGGGTGTGTGTTACATTACATTCACTAGTAGGAGTGAGAAAAACATCAAGGGGTGGTGCGCATTGTATGGGTGTGTGTTACATTACATTCACTAGTAGGAGTGAGAAACACATCACGGGGTGGTGCGCATTGTATGGGTGTGTGTTACATTACATTCACTAGTAGGAGTGAGAAACACATCACGGGGTGGTGCGCATTGTATGGGTGTGTGTTACATTACATTCACTAGTAGGAGTGAGAAACACATCACGGGGTGGTGCGCATTGTATGGGTGTGTGTTACATTACATTCACTAGTAGGAGTGAGAAAAACATCACGGGGTGGTGCGCATTGTATGCTTGTGTGTTACATTACATTCACTAGTAGGAGTGAGAAAAACATCACGGGGTGGTGCGCATTGTATGGGTGTGTGTTACATTACATTCACTAGTAGGAGTGAGAAACACATCACAGGGTGGTGCGCATTGTATGGGTGAGTGTTACATTACATTCACTAGTAGGAGTGAGAAAAACATCACGGGGTGGTGCGCATTGTATGGGTGTGTGTTACATTACATTCACTAGTAGGAGTGAGAAACACATCACGGGGTGGTGCGCATTGTATGGGTGTGTGTTACATTACATTCACTAGTAGGAGTGAGAAAAACATCACGGGGTGGTGCGCATTGTATGCATGTGTGTTACATTACATTCACTAGTAGGAGTGAGAAAAACATCACGGGGTTTGCGCATTGTATGGGTGTGTGTTACATTACATTCACTAGTAGGAGTGAGAAAAACATCACGGGGTGGTGCGCATTGTATGGGTGTGTGTTACATTACATTCAATAGTAGGACTGAGAAAAACATCACGGGGTGGTGCGCATTGTATGGGTGTGTGTTACATTAGATTCACTAGTAGGAGTGAGAAAAACATCACGGGGTGGTGCGCATTGAATGGGTGTGTGTTACATTACATTCACTACTAGGAGTGAGAAAAACATCACGGGGTGGTGCGCATTGTATGGGTGTGTGTTACATTACATTCACTAATGGGAGTGAGAAAAACATCACGGAGTGTTGTGAATCAGAGGGTCTGAATTAGGATAGGCAGTGAGTGGCAATGTAGGATGGAGAAAATCACCGCGGGGTGGTCAGCATGGGGAGGTCAGGGAACATGCAGTGGCAATGTAGGATAGGTTTCTGAAAAACATCACGGGGTGGTGCGCATTGTATGTGTGTGTGTGTTACATTAGATTCACTAGTAGGAGTGAGAAAAACATCACGGGGTGGTGCGCATTGCATGGGTGTGTGTTACATTACATTCACTAGTAGGAGTGAGAAAAACATCACGGGGTGGTGCGCTTTGTATGGTTGTGTGTTACATTACATTCACTAGTAGAAGTGAGAAAAACATCACGGGGTGGTGCGCATTGTATGGGTGTTTGTTACATTACATTCACTAGTAGAAGTGAGAAAAACATCACGGGGTGGTGCGCATTGTATGGGTGTGTTACATTACATTCACTAGTAGCAGTGAGAAAAACATCACGGGGTGGTGCGCATTGTATGGGTGTGTGTTACATAAGATTCACTAGTAGGAGTGAGAAAAACATCACGGGGTTGTGCGCATTGTATGGGTGTGTGTTACATTACATTCACTAGTAGGAGTGAGAAAAACATCATTGGGTGGTGCGCATTGTATGGGTGTGTGTTACATTACAGTCACTAGTAGGAGTGAGAAAAACATCACCGGGTGGTGCGCATTGTATGGGTGTGTGTTACATTACATTCACTAGTAGCAGTGAGAAAAACATCACGGGGTGGTGCGCATTGTATGGGTGTGTGTTACATAAGATTCACTAGTAGGAGTGAGAAAAACATCACGGGGTTGTGCGAATTGTATGGGTGTGTGTTACATTACATTCACTAGTAGGAGTGAGAAAAACATCACGGGGTTGTGCGCATTGTATGGGTGTGTGTTACATTACAATCACTAGTAGGAGTGAGAAAAACATCACGGGGTGGTGCGCATTGTATGGGTGTGTGTTACATTACATTCACTAGTAGGAGTGAGAAAAACATCACGGGGTGGTGCGCATTGTATGGGTGTGTGTTACATTACATTCACTAGTAGGAGTGAGAAAAACATCACGGGGTGGTGCGCATTGTATGGGTGTGTGTTACATTACATTCACTAGTAGGAGTGAGAAAAACATCACGGGGTGGTGCGCATTGTATGGGTGTGTGTTACATTACATTCACTAGTAGGAGTGAGAAAAACATCACGGGGTGGTGCGCATTGTATGGGTGTGTGTTACATTACAATCACTAGTAGGAGTGAGAAAAACATCACGGGGTGGTGCGCATTGTATGGGTGTGTGTTACATTAGATTCACTAGTAGGAGTGAGAAAAACATCACGGGGTGGTGCGCATTGTATGGGTGTGTGTTACATTACATTCACTAGTAGGAGTGAGAAAAACATCACGGGGTGGTGCGCATTGTATGGGTGTGTGTTACATTACATTCACAAGCACGAGTGAGAAAAACATCGCCGGGTGGTGTGCGTTGTATGGGTGTGTGTTACATTACATTCACTAATAGGAGTGAGAAAAACATCACGGAGTGGTGTGAATCGGAGGGTCTGAATTAGGATAGGCAGTGAGGGCAATGTAGGATGGAGAAAAGCACCGCGGGGTGGTAAGCATGGGGAGGTCAGGGAACATGCAGTGGCAATGTAGGATAGGTTTCTGAAAAACATCGCGGGGTGGTGCGCATTGTATGGGTGTGTGTTACATTAGATTCACTAGTAGGAGTGAGAAAAACATCACGGGGTGGTGCGCATTGTATGGGTGTGTGTTACATTACATTCACTAGTAGGAGTGAGAAAAACATCTCGGGGTGGTGCGCATTGTATGGGTGTGTGTTACATTGCATTCACTAGTAGGAGTGAGAAAAACATCACGGGGTGGTGCGTATTGTATGGGAGTGTGTTACATTACATTCACTAGTAGGAGGGAGAAAAACATTACGGGGTGGTGCGCATTGTATGCGTGTGTGTTACATTACATTCACTAGTAGGAGTGAGAAAAACATCACAGGGTGGTGTGAATCGGAGGGTCTGAATTAGGATAGGTAGTGAGTGGCAATGTAGGATGGAGAAAAGCACCGCCGGGTGGTCAGCATGGGGAGGTCAGGGAACATGCAGTGGCAATGTAGGATAGGTTTCTGAAAAACATCGCGGGGTCGTGCGCATTGTGTGGGTGTGTGTTACATTAGATTCACTAGTAGGAGTGAGAAAAACATCACCGGGTGGTGCGCATTGTATGGGTGTGTGTTACATTACATTCACTAGTAGGAGTGAGAAAAACATCACGGGGTGGTGCGCATTGTATGGGTGTGTGTTAGATTACATTCACTAGTAGGAGTGAGAAAAACATCACGGGGTGGTGCGCATTGTATGGGTGTGTGTTACATTACATTCACTACTAGGAGTGAGAAAAACATCAAGGCGTGGTGTGAATCGGTGGGTCTGAATTAGGATAGGCAGTGAGTGGCAATGTAGGATGGAGAAAAGCACTGCGGGGTGGTCAGCATGGGGAGGTCAGGGAACATGTAGTGGCAATGTAGGATAGGTTTCTGAAAAACATCGCGGGGTGATGCGCATTGTATGGGTGTGTGTTACATTAGATTCACTAGTAGGAGTGAGAAAAACATCACGGGGTGGTGCGCATTGTATGGGTGTGTGTTACATTACATTCACTAATAGGAGTGAGAAAAACATCACGGGGTGGTGCGCAGTGTATGGGTGTGTGTTACATTATATTCACTACTAGGAGTGAGAAAAACATCACGGGGTGGTGTGAATCAGAGTGTCTGAATTTGGATAGGCAGTGAGTGGCAATGTAGGATGGAGAAAAGCACCGCGGGGTGGTCAGCATGGGGAGGTCAGGGAACATGCAGTGGAAATGTAGGATAGGTTTCTGAAAAACATCGCGGGGTGGTGCGCATTGTATGGGTGTGTGTTACATTAGGTTCACTAGTAGGAGTGAGAAAAACATCACGGGGTGGTGCGCATTGTATGGGTGTGTGTTACATTACAGTCACTAGTAGGAGTGAGAAAAACATCACCGGGTGGTGCGCATTGTATGGGTGTGTGTTACATTACATTCACTAGTAGCAGTGAGAAAAACATCACGGGGTGGTGCGCATTGTATGGGTGTGTGTTACATAAGATTCACTAGTAGGAGTGAGAAAAACATCACGGGGTTGTGCGAATTGTATGGGTGTGTGTTACATTACATTCACTAGTAGGAGTGAGAAAAACATCACGGGGTTGTGCGCATTGTATGGGTGTGTGTTACATTACAATCACTAGTAGGAGTGAGAAAAACATCACGGGGTGGTGCGCATTGTATGGGTGTGTGTTACATTACATTCACTAGTAGGAGTGAGAAAAACATCACGGGGTGGTGCGCATTGTATGGGTGTGTGTTACATTACATTCACTAGTAGGAGTGAGAAAAACATCACGGGGTGGTGCGCATTGTATGGGTGTGTGTTACATTACATTCACTAGTAGGAGTGAGAAAAACATCACGGGGTGGTGCGCATTGTATGGGTGTGTGTTACATTACATTCACTAGTAGGAGTGAGAAAAACATCACGGGGTGGTGCGCATTGTATGGGTGTGTGTTACATTACAATCACTAGTAGGAGTGAGAAAAACATCACGGGGTGGTGCGCATTGTATGGGTGTGTGTTACATTAGATTCACTAGTAGGAGTGAGAAAAACATCACGGGGTGGTGCGCATTGTATGGGTGTGTGTTACATTACATTCACTAGTAGGAGTGAGAAAAACATCACGGGGTGGTGCGCATTGTATGGGTGTGTGTTACATTACATTCACTAATAGGAGTGAGAAAAACATCACGGAGTGGTGTGAATCGGAGGGTCTGAATTAGGATAGGCAGTGAGGGCAATGTAGGATGGAGAAAAGCACCGCGGGGTGGTAAGCATGGGGAGGTCAGGGAACATGCAGTGGCAATGTAGGATAGGTTTCTGAAAAACATCGCGGGGTGGTGCGCATTGTATGGGTGTGTGTTACATTAGATTCACTAGTAGGAGTGAGAAAAACATCACGGGGTGGTGCGCATTGTATGGGTGTGTGTTACATTACATTCACTAGTAGGAGTGAGAAAAACATCTCGGGGTGGTGCGCATTGTATGGGTGTGTGTTACATTGCATTCACTAGTAGGAGTGAGAAAAACATCACGGGGTGGTGCGTATTGTATGGGAGTGTGTTACATTACATTCACTAGTAGGAGGGAGAAAAACATTACGGGGTGGTGCGCATTGTATGCGTGTGTGTTACATTACATTCACTAGTAGGAGTGAGAAAAACATCACAGGGTGGTGTGAATCGGAGGGTCTGAATTAGGATAGGTAGTGAGTGGCAATGTAGGATGGAGAAAAGCACCGCCGGGTGGTCAGCATGGGGAGGTCAGGGAACATGCAGTGGCAATGTAGGATAGGTTTCTGAAAAACATCGCGGGGTCGTGCGCATTGTGTGGGTGTGTGTTACATTAGATTCACTAGTAGGAGTGAGAAAAACATCACCGGGTGGTGCGCATTGTATGGGTGTGTGTTACATTACATTCACTAGTAGGAGTGAGAAAAACATCACGGGGTGGTGCGCATTGTATGGGTGTGTGTTAGATTACATTCACTAGTAGGAGTGAGAAAAACATCACGGGGTGGTGCGCATTGTATGGGTGTGTGTTACATTACATTCACTACTAGGAGTGAGAAAAACATCAAGGCGTGGTGTGAATCGGTGGGTCTGAATTAGGATAGGCAGTGAGTGGCAATGTAGGATGGAGAAAAGCACTGCGGGGTGGTCAGCATGGGGAGGTCAGGGAACATGTAGTGGCAATGTAGGATAGGTTTCTGAAAAACATCGCGGGGTGATGCGCATTGTATGGGTGTGTGTTACATTAGATTCACTAGTAGGAGTGAGAAAAACATCACGGGGTGGTGCGCATTGTATGGGTGTGTGTTACATTACATTCACTAATAGGAGTGAGAAAAACATCACGGGGTGGTAGGCAGTGTATGGGTGTGTGTTACATTATATTCACTACTAGGAGTGAGAAAAACATCACGGGGTGGTGTGAATCAGAGTGTCTGAATTTGGATAGGCAGTGAGTGGCAATGTAGGATGGAGAAAAGCACCGCGGGGTGGTCAGCATGGGGAGGTCAGGGAACATGCAGTGGAAATGTAGGATAGGTTTCTGAAAAACATCGCGGGGTGGTGCGCATTGTATGGGTGTGTGTTACATTAGGTTCACTAGTAGGAGTGAGAAAAACATCACGGGGTGGTGCGCATTGTATGGGTGTGTGTTACATTACAGTCACTAGTAGGAGTGAGAAAAACATCACCGGGTGGTGCGCATTGTATGGGTGTGTGTTACATTACATTCACTAGTAGCAGTGAGAAAAACATCACGGGGTGGTGCGCATTGTATGGGTGTGTGTTACATAAGATTCACTAGTAGGAGTGAGAAAAACATCACGGGGTTGTGCGAATTGTATGGGTGTGTGTTACATTACATTCACTAGTAGGAGTGAGAAAAACATCACGGGGTTGTGCGCATTGTATGGGTGTGTGTTACATTACAATCACTAGTAGGAGTGAGAAAAACATCACGGGGTGGTGCGCATTGTATGGGTGTGTGTTACATTACATTCACTAGTAGGAGTGAGAAAAACATCACGGGGTGGTGCGCATTGTATGGGTGTGTGTTACATTACATTCACTAGTAGGAGTGAGAAAAACATCACGGGGTGGTGCGCATTGTATGGGTGTGTGTTACATTACATTCACTAGTAGGAGTGAGAAAAACATCACGGGGTGGTGCGCATTGTATGGGTGTGTGTTACATTACATTCACTAGTAGGAGTGAGAAAAACATCACGGGGTGGTGCGCATTGTATGGGTGTGTGTTACATTACAATCACTAGTAGGAGTGAGAAAAACATCACGGGGTGGTGCGCATTGTATGGGTGTGTGTTACATTAGATTCACTAGTAGGAGTGAGAAAAACATCACGGGGTGGTGCGCATTGTATGGGTGTGTGTTACATTACATTCACTAGTAGGAGTGAGAAAAACATCACGGGGTGGTGCGCATTGTATGGGTGTGTGTTACATTACATTCACAAGCACGAGTGAGAAAAACATCGCCGGGTGGTGTGCGTTGTATGGGTGTGTGTTACATTACATTCACTAATAGGAGTGAGAAAAACATCACGGAGTGGTGTGAATCGGAGGGTCTGAATTAGGATAGGCAGTGAGGGCAATGTAGGATGGAGAAAAGCACCGCGGGGTGGTAAGCATGGGGAGGTCAGGGAACATGCAGTGGCAATGTAGGATAGGTTTCTGAAAAACATCGCGGGGTGGTGCACATTGTATGGGTGTGTGTTACATTAGATTCACTAGTAGGAGTGAGAAACACATCACGGGGTGGTGCGCATTGTATGGGTGTGTGTTACATTACATTCACTAGTAGGAGTGAGAAACACATCACGGGGTGGTGCGCATTGTATGGGTGTGTGTTACATTACATTCACTAGTAGGAGTGAGAAAAACATCACGGGGTGGTGCGCATTGTATGCTTGTGTGTTACATTACATTCACTAGTAGGAGTGAGAAAAACATCACGGGGTGGTGCGCATTGAATGGGTGTGTGTTACATTACATTCACTACTAGGAGTGAGAAAAACATCACGGGGTGGTGCGCATTGTATGGGTGAGTGTTACATTACATTCACTAGTAGGAGTGAGAAAAACATCACGGAGTGGTGTGAATCGGAGGGTCTGAATTAGGATAGGCAGTGAGGGCAATGTAGGATGGAGAAAAGCACCGCGGGGTGGTAAGCATGGGGAGGTCAGGGAACATGCAGTGGCAATGTAGGATAGGTTTCTGAAAAACATCGCGGGGTGGTGCGCATTGTATGGGTGTGTGTTACATTAGATTCACTAGTAGGAGTGAGAAAAACATCACGGGGTGGTGCGCATTGTATGGGTGTGTGTTACATTACATTCACTAGTAGGAGTGAGAAACACATCACGGGGTGGTGCGCATTGTATGGGTGTGTGTTACATTACATTCACTAGTAGGAGTGAGAAAAACATCACGGGGTGGTGCGCATTGTATGCTTGTGTGTTACATTACATTCACTAGTAGGAGTGAGAAAAACATCACGGGGTGGTGCGCATTGTATGGGTGTGTGTTACATTACATTCACTAGTAGGAGTGAGAAACACATCACAGGGTGGTGCGCATTGTATGGGTGAGTGTTACATTACATTCACTAGTAGGAGTGAGAAAAACATCACGGGGTGGTGCGCATTGTATGGGTGTGTGTTACATTACATTCACTAGTAGGAGTGAGAAACACATCACGGGGTGGTGCGCATTGTATGGGTGTGTGTTACATTACATTCACTAGTAGGAGTGAGAAAAACATCACGGGGTGGTGCGCATTGTATGCATGTGTGTTACATTACATTCACTAGTAGGAGTGAGAAAAACATCACGGGGTTTGCGCATTGTATGGGTGTGTGTTACATTACATTCACTAGTAGGAGTGAGAAAAACATCACGGGGTGGTGCGCATTGTATGGGTGTGTGTTACATTACATTCAATACTAGGACTGAGAAAAACATCACGGGGTGGTGCGCATTGTATGGGTGTGTGTTACATTAGATTCACTAGTAGGAGTGAGAAAAACATCACGGGGTGGTGCGCATTGAATGGGTGTGTGTTACATTACATTCACTACTAGGAGTGAGAAAAACATCACGGGGTGGTGCGCATTGTATGGGTGTGTGTTACATTACATTCACTAATGGGAGTGAGAAAAACATCACGGAGTGTTGTGAATCAGAGGGTCTGAATTAGGATAGGCAGTGAGTGGCAATGTAGGATGGAGAAAATCACCGCGGGGTGGTCAGCATGGGGAGGTCAGGGAACATGCAGTGGCAATGTAGGATAGGTTTCTGAAAAACATCACGGGGTGGTGCGCATTGTATGTGTGTGTGTGTTACATTAGATTCACTAGTAGGAGTGAGAAAAACATCACGGGGTGGTGCGCATTGTATGGGTGTGTGTTACATTACATTCACTAGTAGGAGTGAGAAAAACATCACGGGGTGGTGCGCTTTGTATGGTTGTGTGTTACATTACATTCACTAGTAGAAGTGAGAAAAACATCACGGGGTGGTGCGCATTGTATGGGTGTGTGTTACATTACATTCACTAGTAGAAGTGAGAAAAACATCACGGGGTGGTGCGCATTGTATGGGTGTGTTACATTACATTCACTAGTAGCAGTGAGAAAAACATCACGGGGTGGTGCGCATTGTATGGGTGTGTGTTACATAAGATTCACTAGTAGGAGTGAGAAAAACATCACGGGGTTGTGCGCATTGTATGGGTGTGTGTTACATTACATTCACTAGTAGGAGTGAGAAAAACATCATTGGGTGGTGCGCATTGTATGGGTGTGTGTTACATTACAGTCACTAGTAGGAGTGAGAAAAACATCACCGGGTGGTGCGCATTGTATGGGTGTGTGTTACATTACATTCACTAGTAGCAGTGAGAAAAACATCACGGGGTGGTGCGCATTGTATGGGTGTGTGTTACATAAGATTCACTAGTAGGAGTGAGAAAAACATCACGGGGTTGTGCGAATTGTATGGGTGTGTGTTACATTACATTCACTAGTAGGAGTGAGAAAAACATCACGGGGTTGTGCGCATTGTATGGGTGTGTGTTACATTACAATCACTAGTAGGAGTGAGAAAAACATCACGGGGTGGTGCGCATTGTATGGGTGTGTGTTACATTACATTCACTAGTAGGAGTGAGAAAAACATCACGGGGTGGTGCGCATTGTATGGGTGTGTGTTACATTACATTCACTAGTAGGAGTGAGAAAAACATCACGGGGTGGTGCGCATTGTATGGGTGTGTGTTACATTACATTCACTAGTAGGAGTGAGAAAAACATCACGGGGTGGTGCGCATTGTATGGGTGTGTGTTACATTACATTCACTAGTAGGAGTGAGAAAAACATCACGGGGTGGTGCGCATTGTATGGGTGTGTGTTACATTACAATCACTAGTAGGAGTGAGAAAAACATCACGGGGTGGTGCGCATTGTATGGGTGTGTGTTACATTAGATTCACTAGTAGGAGTGAGAAAAACATCACGGGGTGGTGCGCATTGTATGGGTGTGTGTTACATTACATTCACTAGTAGGAGTGAGAAAAACATCACGGGGTGGTGCGCATTGTATGGGTGTGTGTTACATTACATTCACAAGCACGAGTGAGAAAAACATCGCCGGGTGGTGTGCGTTGTATGGGTGTGTGTTACATTACATTCACTAATAGGAGTGAGAAAAACATCACGGAGTGGTGTGAATCAGAGGGTCTGAATTAGGATAGGCAGTGAGGGCAATGTAGGATGGAGAAAAGCACCGCGGGGTGGTAAGCATGGGGAGGTCAGGGAACATGCAGTGGCAATGTAGGATAGGTTTCTGAAAAACATCGCGGGGTGGTGCGCATTGTATGGGTGTGTGTTACATTAGATTCACTAGTAGGAGTGAGAAAAACATCACGGGGTGGTGCGCATTGTATGGGTGTGTGTTACATTACATTCACTAGTAGGAGTGAGAAAAACATCTCGGGGTGGTGCGCATTGTATGGGTGTGTGTTACATTGCATTCACTAGTAGGAGTGAGAAAAACATCACGGGGTGGTGCGTATTGTATGGGAGTGTGTTACATTACATTCAATAGTAGGAGGGAGAAAAACATTACGGGGTGGTGCGCATTGTATGCGTGTGTGTTACATTACATTCACTAGTAGGAGTGAGAAAAACATCACAGGGTGGTGTGAATCGGAGGGTCTGAATTAGGATAGGTAGTGAGTGGCAATGTAGGATGGAGAAAAGCACCGCCGGGTGGTCAGCATGGGGAGGTCAGGGAACATGCAGTGGCAATGTAGGATAGGTTTCTGAAAAACATCGCGGGGTCGTGCGCATTGTGTGGGTGTGTGTTACATTAGATTCAAAAGTAGGAGTGAGAAAAACATCACCGGGTGGTGCGCATTGTATGGGTGTGTGTTACATTACATTCACTAGTAGGAGTGAGAAAAACATCACGGGGTGGTGCGCATTGTATGGGTGTGTGTTACATTACATTCACTAGTAGGAGTGAGAAAAACATCACGGGGTGGTGCGCATTGTATGGGTGTGTGTTACATTACATTCACTACTAGGAGTGAGAAAAACATCAAGGCGTGGTGTGAATCGGTGGGTCTGAATTAGGATAGGCAGTGAGTGGCAATGTAGGATGGAGAAAAGCACTGCGGGGTGGTCAGCATGGGGAGGTCAGGGAACATGTAGTGGCAATGTAGGATAGGTTTCTGAAAAACATCGCGGGGTGATGCGCATTGTATGGGTGTGTGTTACATTAGATTCACTAGTAGGAGTGAGAAAAACATCACGGGGTGGTGCGCATTGTATGGGTGTGTGTTACATTACATTCACTAATAGGAGTGAGAAAAACATCACGGGGTGGTGCGCAGTGTATGGGTGTGTGTTACATTATATTCACTACTAGGAGTGAGAAAAACATCACGGGGTGGTGTGAATCAGAGTGTCTGAATTTGGATAGGCAGTGAGTGGCAATGTAGGATGGAGAAAAGCACCGCGGGGTGGTCAGCATGGGGAGGTCAGGGAACATGCAGTGGCAATGTAGGATAGGTTTCTGAAAAACATCGCGGGGTGGTGCGCATTGTATGGGTGTGTGTTACATTAGGTTCACTAGTAGGAGTGAGAAAAACATCACGGGGTGGTGCGCATTGTATGGGTGTGTGTTACATTACATTCACTAGTAAGAGTGAGAAAAACATCACGGGGTGGTGCGCATTTTATGGGTGTGTGTTACATTACATTCACCAATAGGAGTGAGAACAACATCACGGGGTGGTGTGAATCGGAGGGTCTGAATTAGGATAGGCAGTGAGTGGCAATGTAGGATGGAGAAAAGCACCGCGTGGTGGTCTGCATGGGGAGGTCAGGGAACATGCAGTGGCAATGCAGGATAGGTTTCTGAAAAGCATCGTGGTGTGGTGCGCATTATATGGGTGTGTGTTACATTAGATTCACTAGTAGGAGTGAGAAAAACATCACGGGGTGGTGCGCATTGTATGGGTGTGTGTTACATTACATTCACAAGTAGGAGTGAGAAAAACATCACGGGGTGGTGTGAATCGGAGGGTCTGAATTAGGATAGGCAGTGAGTGGCAATGTAGGATGGAGAAAAGCACCGCGGGGTGGTCAGCATGGGGAAGTCAGGGAACATGCAGTGGCAATATAGGATAGGTTTCTGAAAAATATCGCGGGGTGGTGCGCATTGTATGGGTGTGTGTTACATTACATTCACTAGTAGGAGTGAGAAAAACATCACGGGGTGGTGCGCATTGTATGGGTGTGTGTTACATTACATTCACTAGTAGGAGTGAGAAACACATCACGGGGTGGTGTGCATTGTATGGGTGTGTGTTACATTAAATTCACTAGTAGGAGTGAGAAACACATCACGGGGTGGTGCGCATTGTATGGGTGTGTGTTACATTACATTCACTAGTAGGAGTGAGAAACACATCACGGGGTGGTGCGCATTGTATGGGTGTGTGTTACATTACATTCACTAGTAGGAGTGAGAAAAACATCACGGGGTGGTGCGCATTGTATGCTTGTGTGTTACATTACATTCACTAGTAGGAGTGAGAAAAACATCACGGGGTGGTGCGCATTGTATGGGTGTGTGTTACATTACATTCACTAGTAGGAGTGAGAAACACATCACAGGGTGGTGCGCATTGTATGGGTGAGTGTTACATTACATTCACTAGTAGGAGTGAGAAAAACATCACGGGGTGGTGCGCATTGTATGGGTGTGTGTTACATTACATTCACTAGTAGGAGTGAGAAACACATCACGGGGTGGTGCGCATTGTATGGGTGTGTGTTACATTACATTCACTAGTAGGAGTGAGAAAAACATCACGGGGTGGTGCGCATTGTATGCATGTGTGTTACATTACATTCACTAGTAGGAGTGAGAAAAACATCACGGGGTTTGCGCATTGTATGGGTGTGTGTTACATTACATTCACTAGTAGGAGTGAGAAAAACATCACGGGGTGGTGCGCATTGTATGGGTGTGTGTTACATTACATTCAATACTAGGACTGAGAAAAACATCACGGGGTGGTGCGCATTGTATGGGTGTGTGTTACATTAGATTCACTAGTAGGAGTGAGAAAAACATCACGGGGTGGTGCGCATTGAATGGGTGTGTGTTACATTACATTCACTACTAGGAGTGAGAAAAACATCACGGGGTGGTGCGCATTGTATGGGTGTGTGTTACATTACATTCACTAATGGGAGTGAGAAAAACATCACGGAGTGTTGTGAATCAGAGGGTCTGAATTAGGATAGGCAGTGAGTGGCAATGTAGGATGGAGAAAATCACCGCGGGGTGGTCAGCATGGGGAGGTCAGGGAACATGCAGTGGCAATGTAGGATAGGTTTCTGAAAAACATCACGGGGTGGTGCGCATTGTATGTGTGTGTGTGTTACATTAGATTCACTAGTAGGAGTGAGAAAAACATCACGGGGTGGTGTGCATTGTATGGGTGTGTGTTACATTACATTCACTATTAGGAGTGAGAAAAACATCACGGGGTGGTGCGCTTTGTATGGTTGTGTGTTACATTACATTCACTAGTAGAAGTGAGAAAAACATCACGGGGTGGTGCGCATTGTATGGGTGTGTGTTACATTACATTCACTAGTAGAAGTGAGAAAAACATCACGGGGTGGTGCGCATTGTATGGGTGTGTTACATTACATTCACTAGTAGCAGTGAGAAAAACATCACGGGGTGGTGCGCATTGTATGGGTATGTGTTACATAAGATTCACTAGTAGGAGTGAGAAAAACATCACGGGGTTGTGCGCATTGTATGGGTGTGTGTTACATTACATTCACTAGTAGGAGTGAGAAAAACATCATTGGGTGGTGCGCATTGTATGGGTGTGTGTTACATTACAGTCACTAGTAGGAGTGAGAAAAACATCACCGGGTGGTGCGCATTGTATGGGTGTGTGTTACATTACATTCACTAGTAGCAGTGAGAAAAACATCACGGGGTGGTGCGCATTGTATGGGTGTGTGTTACATAAGATTCACTAGTAGGAGTGAGAAAAACATCACGGGGTTGTGCGAATTGTATGGGTGTGTGTTACATTACATTCACTAGTAGGAGTGAGAAAAACATCACGGGGTTGTGCGCATTGTATGGGTGTGTGTTACATTACAATCACTAGTAGGAGTGAGAAAAACATCACGGGGTGGTGCGCATTGTATGGGTGTGTGTTACATTACATTCACTAGTAGGAGTGAGAAAAACATCACGGGGTGGTGCGCATTGTATGGGTGTGTGTTACATTACATTCACTAGTAGGAGTGAGAAAAACATCACGGGGTGGTGCGCATTGTATGGGTGTGTGTTACGTTACATTCACTAGTAGGAGTGAGAAAAACATTACGGGGTGGTGCGCATTGTATGGGTGTGTGTTACATTACATTCACTAGTAGGAGTGAGAAAAACATCACGGGGTGGTGCGCATTGTATGGGTGTGTGTTACATTACAATCACTAGTAGGAGTGAGAAAAACATCACGGGGTGGTGCGCATTGTATGGGTGTGTGTTACATTAGATTCACTAGTAGGAGTGAGAAAAACATCACGGGGTGGTGCGCATTGTATGGGTGTGTGTTACATTACATTCACTAGTAGGAGTGAGAAAAACATCACGGGGTGGTGCGCATTGTATGGGTGTGTGTTACATTACATTCACAAGCACGAGTGAGAAAAACATCGCCGGGTGGTGTGCGTTGTATGGGTGTGTGTTACATTACATTCACTAATAGGAGTGAGAAAAACATCACGGAGTGGTGTGAATCGGAGGGTCTGAATTAGGATAGGCAGTGAGGTCAATGTAGGATGGAGAAAAGCACCGCGGGGTGGTAAGCATGGGGAGGTCAGGGAACATGCAGTGGCAATGTAGGATAGGTTTCTGAAAAACATCGCGGGGTGGTGCGCATTGTATGGGTGTGTGTTACATTAGATTCACTAGTAGGAGTGAGAAAAACATCACGGGGTGGTGCGCATTGTATGGGTGTGTGTTACATTACATTCACTAGTAGGAGTGAGAAAAACATCACGGGGTGGTGCGCATTGTATGGGTGTGTGTTACATTGCATTCACTAGTAGGAGTGAGAAAAACATCACGGGGTGGTGCGTATTGTATGGGAGTGTGTTACATTACATTCACTAGTAGGAGGGAGAAAAACATTACGGGGTGGTGCGCATTGTATGCGTGTGTGTTACATTACATTCACTAGTAGGAGTGAGAAAAACATCACAGGGTGGTGTGAATCGGAGGGTCTGAATTAGGATAGGTAGTGAGTGGCAATGTAGGATGGAGAAAAGCACCGCCGGGTGGTCAGCATGGGGAGGTCAGGGAACATGCAGTGGCAATGTAGGATAGGTTTCTGAAAAACATCGCGGGGTCGTGCGCATTGTGTGGGTGTGTGTTACATTAGATTCACTAGTAGGAGTGAGAAAAACATCACCTGGTGGTGCGCATTGTATGGGTGTGTGTTACATTACATTCACTAGTAGGAGTGAGAAAAACATCACGGGGTGGTGCGCATTGTATGGGTGTGTGTTACATTACATTCACTAGTACGAGTGAGAAAAACATCACGGGGTGGTGCGCATTGTATGGGTGTGTGTTACATTACATTCACTACTAGGAGTGAGAAAAACATCAAGGCGTGGTGTGAATCGGTGGGTCTGAATTAGGATAGGCAGTGAGTGGCAATGTAGGATGGAGAAAAGCACTGCGGGGTGGTCAGCATGGGGAGGTCAGGGAACATGCAGTGGCAATGTAGGATAGGTTTCTGAAAAACATCGCGGGGTGATGCGCATTGTATGGGTGTGTGTTACATTAGATTCACTAGTAGGAGTGAGAAAAACATCACGGGGTGGTGCGCATTGTATGGGTGTGTGTTACATTACATTCACTAATAGGAGTGAGAAAAACATCACGGGGTGGTGCGCAGTGTATGGGTGTGTGTTACATTATATTCACAACTAGGAGTGAGAAAAACATCACGGGGTGGTGTGAATCAGAGTGTCTGAATTTGGATAGGCAGTGAGTGGCAATGTAGGATGGAGAAAAGCACCGCGGGGTGCTCAGCATGGGGAGGTCAGGGAACATGCAGTGGCAATGTAGGATAGGTTTCTGAAAAACATCGCGGGGTGGTGCGCATTGTATGGGTGTGTGTTACATTAGGTTCACTAGTAGGAGTGAGAAAAACATCACGGGGTTGGGCGCATTGTATGGGTGTGTGTTACATTACATTCACTAGTAGGAGTGAGAAAAACATCACGGAGTGGTGCGCATTGCATGGGTGTGTGTTACATTACATTCACTAGTAGGAGTGAGAAAAACATCACGGGGTGGTGCGCATTTGTATGGGTGTGAGTTACATTACATTCACTAGTAGGAGTGAGAAAAACATCACGGGGTGGTGCGCATTGTATGGGTGTGTGTTACATTAGATTCACTAGTAGGAGTGAGAAAAACATCACGTGGTGGTGCGCATTGTATGGGTGTGTGTTACATTAGATTCACTAGTAGGAGTGAGAAAAACATCACGGGGTGGTGCGCATTGTATGGGTGTGTGTTACATTACATTCACTAGTAGGAGTGAGAAAAACATCACGGGGTGGTGCGCATTGTATGGGTGTGTGTTACATTACATTCACTAGTAGGAGTGAGAAAAACATCACGGGGTGGTGCGCATTGTATGGGTGTGTGTTACATTACATTCACTACTAGGAGTGAGAAAAACATCACGGGGTGGTGTGAATCGGAGGGTCTGAATTAGGATAGGCAGTGAGTGGCAACGTAAGATGGAGAAAAGCACTGCGGGGTGGTCAGCATGGGGAGGTCAGGGAATATGCAGTGTCAATGTAGGATAGGTTTCTGAAAAGCATCGCGGGGTGGTTCGCATTGTATGGGTGTGTGTTACATTAGATTCACTAGTAGGAGTGAGAAAAACATCACGGGGTGGTGCGCATTGTATGGGTGTGTGTTACATTACATTCACTAATAGGAGTGAGAAAAACATCACGGTGTGGTGCGCATTGTATGGGTGTGTGTTACATTACATTCACTAGTAGGAGTGAGAAAAACATCACGGGGTGGTGCGAATCGGAGTGTCTGAATTAGGATAGGCAGTGAGTGGCAATGTAGGATGGAGAAAAGCACCGCGGGGTGGTCAGCATGGGGAGGTCAGGGAACATGCAGTGGCAATGTAGGATAGGTTTCTGAAAAACATCGCGGGGTGGTGCGCATTGTATGGGTGTGTGTTACATTACATTCACTAGTAGGAGTGAGAAAAACATCACGGGGTGGTGCGCATTGTATGGGTGTGTGTTACATTACATTCAGTACTAGGAGTGAGAAAAACATCAAGGGCTGGTGCGCATTGTATGGGTGTGTGTTACATTACATTCACTAGTAGGAGTGAGAAAAACATCACGGGGTGGTGCGCATTGTATGGGTGTGTGTTACATTACATTCACTAGTAGGAGGGAGAAAAACATCACGGGGTGGTGCGCATTGTATGGGTGCGTGTGACATTAGATTCACTAGTAGGAGTGAGAAAAACATCACGGGGTGGTGCGCATTGTATGGGTGTGTGTTACATTACATTCACTAGTAGGAGTGAGAAAAACATCACGGGGTGGTGCGCATTGTATGGTTGTGTGTTACATTACATTCACTAGTAGGAGTGAGAAAAACATCACGGAGTGGTGCGCATTGTATGGGTGTGTGTTACATTATATTCACTAGTAGGAGTGAGAAAAACATCACGGGGTGGTGCGCATTGTATGGGTGTGTGTTACATTACATTCACTAGTAGGAGTGAGAAAAACATCACGGGGTGGTGTGCATTGTATGGGTGTGTGTTACATTACATTCACTAGTAGGAGTGAGAAAAACATCACGGGGTGGTGCGCATTGTATGGGTGTGTGTTACATTAGATACACTAGTAGGAGTGAGAAAAACATCACTGGGTGGTGCGCATTGTATGGGTGTGTGTTACATTAGATTCACTAGTAGGAGTGAGAAAAACATCACGGGGTGGTGCGCATTGTATGGGTGTGTGTTACATTAGATTCACTAGTAGGAGTGAGAAAAACATCACGGGGTGGTGCGCATTGTATGGGTGTGTGTTACATTACATTCACTAGTAGGAGTGAGAAAAACATCACGGGGTGGTGCGCATTGTATGGGTGTGTGTTACATTACATTCACTAGTAGGAGTGAGAAAAACATCACGGGGTGGTGCGCATTGTATGGGTGTGTGTTACATTTCATTCACTAGTAGGAGTGAGAAAAGCATCACGGGGTGGTGAGCAATGTATGGGTGTGTGTTACATTACATTCAATAGTAGGAGTGAGAAAAACATCACGGGGTGGTGCGCATTGTATGGGTGTGTGTTACATTACATTCACTAGTAGGAGTGAGAAAAACATCACGGGGTGGTACGCATTGTATAGGTGTGTGTTACATTACATTCACTAGTAGGAGTGAGAAAAACATCACGGGGTGGTGCGCAGTGTATGGGTGTGTGTTACATTACAATCACTAGTAGGAGTGAGAAAAACATCACGGGGTGGTGCGCATTGTATGGGTGTGTGTTACATTACATTCACTAGTAGGAGTGAGAAAAACATCACGGGGTGGTGCGCATTGTATGGGTGTGTGTTACATTACATTCACTAGTAGGAGTGAGAAAAACATCACGGGGTGGTGCGCATTGTATGGGTGTGTGTTACGTTACATTCACTAGTAGGAGTGAGAAAAACATTACGGGGTGGTGCGCATTGTATGGGTGTGTGTTACATTACATTCACTAGTAGGAGTGAGAAAAACATCACGGGGTGGTGCGCATTGTATGGGTGTGTGTTACATTACAATCACTAGTAGGAGTGAGAAAAACATCACGGGGTGGTGCGCATTGTATGGGTGTGTGTTACATTAGATTCACTAGTAGGAGTGAGAAAAACATCACGGGGTGGTGCGCATTGTATGGGTGTGTGTTACATTACATTCACTAGTAGGAGTGAGAAAAACATCACGGGGTGGTGCGCATTGTATGGGTGTGTGTTACATTACATTCACAAGCACGAGTGAGAAAAACATCGCCGGGTGGTGTGCGTTGTATGGGTGTGTGTTACATTACATTCACTAATAGGAGTGAGAAAAACATCACGGAGTGGTGTGAATCGGAGGGTCTGAATTAGGATAGGCAGTGAGGTCAATGTAGGATGGAGAAAAGCACCGCGGGGTGGTAAGCATGGGGAGGTCAGGGAACATGCAGTGGCAATGTAGGATAGGTTTCTGAAAAACATCGCGGGGTGGTGCGCATTGTATGGGTGTGTGTTACATTAGATTCACTAGTAGGAGTGAGAAAAACATCACGGGGTGGTGCGCATTGTATGGGTGTGTGTTACATTACATTCACTAGTAGGAGTGAGAAAAACATCACGGGGTGGTGCGCATTGTATGGGTGTGTGTTACATTGCATTCACTAGTAGGAGTGAGAAAAACATCACGGGGTGGTGCGTATTGTATGGGAGTGTGTTACATTACATTCACTAGTAGGAGGGAGAAAAACATTACGGGGTGGTGCGCATTGTATGCGTGTGTGTTACATTACATTCACTAGTAGGAGTGAGAAAAACATCACAGGGTGGTGTGAATCGGAGGGTCTGAATTAGGATAGGTAGTGAGTGGCAATGTAGGATGGAGAAAAGCACCGCCGGGTGGTCAGCATGGGGAGGTCAGGGAACATGCAGTGGCAATGTAGGATAGGTTTCTGAAAAACATCGCGGGGTCGTGCGCATTGTGTGGGTGTGTGTTACATTAGATTCACTAGTAGGAGTGAGAAAAACATCACCTGGTGGTGCGCATTGTATGGGTGTGTGTTACATTATATTCACTAGTAGGAGTGAGAAAAACATCACGGGGTGGTGCGCATTGTATGGGTGTGTGTTACATTACATTCACTAGTACGAGTGAGAAAAACATCACGGGGTGGTGCGCATTGTATGGGTGTGTGTTACATTACATTCACTACTAGGAGTGAGAAAAACATCAAGGCGTGGTGTGAATCGGTGGGTCTGAATTAGGATAGGCAGTGAGTGGCAATGTAGGATGGAGAAAAGCACTGCGGGGTGGTCAGCATGGGGAGGTCAGGGAACATGCAGTGGCAATGTAGGATAGGTTTCTGAAAAACATCGCGGGGTGATGCGCATTGTATGGGTGTGTGTTACATTAGATTCACTAGTAGGAGTGAGAAAAACATCACGGGGTGGTGCGCATTGTATGGGTGTGTGTTACATTACATTCACTAATAGGAGTGAGAAAAACATCACGGGGTGGTGCGCAGTGTATGGGTGTGTGTTACATTATATTCACAACTAGGAGTGAGAAAAACATCACGGGGTGGTGTGAATCAGAGTGTCTGAATTTGGATAGGCAGTGAGTGGCAATGTAGGATGGAGAAAAGCACCGCGGGGTGCTCAGCATGGGGAGGTCAGGGAACATGCAGTGGCAATGTAGGATAGGTTTCTGAAAAACATCGCGGGGTGGTGCGCATTGTATGGGTGTGTGTTACATTAGGTTCACTAGTAGGAGTGAGAAAAACATCACGGGGTTGGGCGCATTGTATGGGTGTGTGTTACATTACATTCACTAGTAGGAGTGAGAAAAACATCACGGAGTGGTGCGCATTGCATGGGTGTGTGTTACATTACATTCACTAGTAGGAGTGAGAAAAACATCACGGGGTGGTGCGCATTTGTATGGGTGTGAGTTACATTACATTCACTAGTAGGAGTGAGAAAAACATCACGGGGTGGTGCGCATTGTATGGGTGTGTGTTACATTAGATTCACTAGTAGGAGTGAGAAAAACATCACGTGGTGGTGCGCATTGTATGGGTGTGTGTTACATTAGATTCACTAGTAGGAGTGAGAAAAACATCACGGGGTGGTGCGCATTGTATGGGTGTGTGTTACATTACATTCACTAGTAGGAGTGAGAAAAACATCACGGGGTGGTGCGCATTGTATGGGTGTGTGTTACATTACATTCACTAGTAGGAGTGAGAAAAACATCACGGGGTGGTGCGCATTGTATGGGTGTGTGTTACATTACATTCACTACTAGGAGTGAGAAAAACATCACGGGGTGGTGTGAATCGGAGGGTCTGAATTAGGATAGGCAGTGAGTGGCAACGTAAGATGGAGAAAAGCACTGCGGGGTGGTCAGCATGGGGAGGTCAGGGAATATGCAGTGTCAATGTAGGATAGGTTTCTGAAAAGCATCGCGGGGTGGTTCGCATTGTATGGGTGTGTGTTACATTAGATTCACTAGTAGGAGTGAGAAAAACATCACGGGGTGGTGCGCATTGTATGGGTGTGTGTTACATTACATTCACTAATAGGAGTGAGAAAAACATCACGGTGTGGTGCGCATTGTATGGGTGTGTGTTACATTACATTCACTAGTAGGAGTGAGAAAAACATCACGGGGTGGTGCGAATCGGAGTGTCTGAATTAGGATAGGCAGTGAGTGGCAATGTAGGATGGAGAAAAGCACCGCGGGGTGGTCAGCATGGGGAGGTCAGGGAACATGCAGTGGCAATGTAGGATAGGTTTCTGAAAAACATCGCGGGGTGGTGCGCATTGTATGGGTGTGTGTTACATTACATTCACTAGTAGGAGTGAGAAAAACATCACGGGGTGGTGCGCATTGTATGGGTGTGTGTTACATTACATTCAGTACTAGGAGTGAGAAAAACATCAAGGGCTGGTGCGCATTGTATGGGTGTGTGTTACATTACATTCACTAGTAGGAGTGAGAAAAACATCACGGGGTGGTGCGCATTGTATGGGTGTGTGTTACATTACATTCACTAGTAGGAGGGAGAAAAACATCACGGGGTGGTGCGCATTGTATGGGTGCGTGTGACATTAGATTCACTAGTAGGAGTGAGAAAAACATCACGGGGTGGTGCGCATTGTATGGGTGTGTGTTACATTACATTCACTAGTAGGAGTGAGAAAAACATCACGGGGTGGTGCGCATTGTATGGTTGTGTGTTACATTACATTCACTAGTAGGAGTGAGAAAAACATCACGGAGTGGTGCGCATTGTATGGGTGTGTGTTACATTATATTCACTAGTAGGAGTGAGAAAAACATCACGGGGTGGTGCGCATTGTATGGGTGTGTGTTACATTACATTCACTAGTAGGAGTGAGAAAAACATCACGGGGTGGTGTGCATTGTATGGGTGTGTGTTACATTACATTCACTAGTAGGAGTGAGAAAAACATCACGGGGTGGTGCGCATTGTATGGGTGTGTGTTACATTAGATACACTAGTAGGAGTGAGAAAAACATCACTGGGTGGTGCGCATTGTATGGGTGTGTGTTACATTAGATTCACTAGTAGGAGTGAGAAAAACATCACGGGGTGGTGCGCATTGTATGGGTGTGTGTTACATTAGATTCACTAGTAGGAGTGAGAAAAACATCACGGGGTGGTGCGCATTGTATGGGTGTGTGTTACATTACATTCACTAGTAGGAGTGAGAAAAACATCACGGGGTGGTGCGCATTGTATGGGTGTGTGTTACATTACATTCACTAGTAGGAGTGAGAAAAACATCACGGGGTGGTGCGCATTGTATGGGTGTGTGTTACATTTCATTCACTAGTAGGAGTGAGAAAAGCATCACGGGGTGGTGAGCAATGTATGGGTGTGTGTTACATTACATTCAATAGTAGGAGTGAGAAAAACATCACGGGGTGGTGCGCATTGTATGGGTGTGTGTTACATTACATTCACTAGTAGGAGTGAGAAAAACATCACGGGGTGGTACGCATTGTATAGGTGTGTGTTACATTACATTCACTAGTAGGAGTGAGAAAAACATCACGGGGTGGTGCGCAGTGTATGGGTGTGTGTTACATTACATTCACTACTAGGAGTGAGAAAAACATCACGGGGTGGTGCGCATTGTATGGGTGTGTGTTACATTACATTCACTAGTAGGAGTGAGTAAAACATCACGGGGTGGTGCGCATTGTATGGGTGTGTGTTACATTACATTCACTATTAAGAGTGAGAAAAACATCACGGGGTTTTGCGCATTGTATGGGTGTGTGTTACATTACATTCAGTAGTAGGAGTGAGAAAAACATCACCGGGTGGTGCGCATTGTATGGGTGTGTGTTACATTACATTCACTAGTAGGACTGAGAAAAACATCACGGGGTGGTGCGCATTGTATGGGTGTGTGTTACATTACATTCACTAGTAGGAGTGAGAAAAACATCACGGGGTGGTGCGCATTGTATGGGTGTGTGTTACATTAGATTCACTAATAGGAGTGAGAAAAACATCACGGGGTGGTGCACATTGTATGGGTGTGTGTTACATTACATTCACTAGTAGGAGTGAGAAAAACATCACGGGGTGGTGCACATTGTAAGGGTGTGTGTTACATTACATTCACTAGTAGGAGTGAGAAAAACATCACGGGGTGGTGCGCATTGTATGGGTGTGTGTTACATTAGATTCACTAGTAGGAGTGAGAAAAACATCACGGGGTGGTGTGCATTGTATGGGTGTGTGTTACATTACATTCACTAGTAGGAGTGAGAAAAACATCACGGGGTGGTGCGCATTGTATGGGTGTGTGTTACATTAGATACACTAGTAGGAGTGAGAAAAACATCACGGGGTGGTGCGCATTGTATGGGTGTGTGTTACATTAGATTCACTAGTAGGAGTGAGAAAAACATCACGGGGTGGTCTGCATTGTATGGTGTGTGTTACATTACATTCACTAGTAGGAGTGAGAAAAACATCACGGGGTGGTGCGCATTGTATGGGTGTGTGTTACATTACATTCACTAGTAGGAGTGAGAAAAACATCACGGGGTGGTGCGCATTGTATGGGTGTGTGTTACATTACATTCACTAGTAGGAGTGAGAAAAACATCACGGGGTGGTGCGCAGTGTATGGGTGTGTGTTACATTTCATTCACTAGTAGGAGTGAGAAAAACATCACGGGGTGGTGCGCAATGTATGTGTGTTACATTACATTCACTAGTAGGAGTGAGAAAAACATCACGGGGTGGTGCGCATTGTATGGGTGTGTGTTACATTACATTCACTAGTAGGAGTGAGAAAAACATCACGGGGTGGTACGCATTGTATAGGTGTGTGTTACATTACATTCACTAGTAGGAGTGAGAAAAACATCACGGGGTGGTGCGCAGTGTATGGGTGTGTGTTACATTACCTTCACTACTAGGAGTGAGAAAAACATCACGGGGTGGTGCGCATTGTATGGGTGTGTGTTACATTACATTCACTAGTAGGAGTGAGTAAAACATCACGGGGTGGTGCGCATTGTATGGGTGTGTGTTACATTATATTCACTATTAAGAGTGAGAAAAACATCACGGGGTGGTGTGCATTTTATGGGTGTGTGTTACGTTACATTCAATAGTAGGAGTGAGAAAAACATCACGGGGTTGTGCGCATTGTATGGGTGTGTGTTACGTTACATTCACTAGTAGTAGTGAGAAAAACATCACGGGGTGGTGCGCATTGTATGGGTGTGTGTTACATTAGATACACTAGTAGGAGTGAGAAAAACATCACGGGGTGGTGCGCATTGTATGGGTGTGTGTTACATTACATTAACTAGTAGGAGTGAGAAAAACATCACGGGGTGGTGCGCATTGTATGGGTGTGTGTTACATTACATTCACTAGTAGGAGTGAGAAAAATATCACGGAGTGGTGCGCGTTGTATGGGTGTGTGTTACATTACATTCACTAGTAGGAGTGAGAAAAACATCACGGGGTGGTGCGCATTGTATGGGTGTGTGTTACATTACATTCACAAGTAGGAGTGAGAAAAACATCATGGGGTGGTCGCATTGTATGTGTGTGTGTTACATTACATTCACTAGCAGGAGAGAGAAAAACATCACGGGGTGGTGTGAATTGGAGTGTCTGAATTAGGATAGGCAGTGAGTGGCAATGTAGGATGGAGAAAAGCACCGCGGGGTGGTCAGTAAGGGGAGGTCAGGGAACATGCAGTGGCAATGTAGGATAGGTTTCTGAAAAACATCGCGGGGTGGTGCGCATTGTATGGTTGTGTGTTACATTACATTCACTAGTAGGAGTGAGAAAAACATCACGGGGTGGTGCGCATTGTATGGGTGTGTGTTACATTACATTCACTAGTAAGAGTGAGAAAAACATCACGGGGTGGTGCGCAGTGTATGGGTGTGTGTTACATTACATTCACTACTAGGAGTGAGAAAAACATCAAGGGGTGGTGTGAATCGGTGGGTCTGAATTAGGATAGGCAGTGAGTGGCAATGTAGGATGGAGAAAAGCACTGCGGGGTGGTCAGCATGGGGAGGTCAGGGAACATGCAGTGGCAATGTAGGATAGGTTTCTGAAAAACATCGCGGGGTGATGCGCATTGTATGGGTGTGTGTTACATTAGATTCACTAGTAGGAGTGAGAAAAACATCACGGGGTGGTGCGCATTGTATGGGTGTGTGTTACATTACATTCACTAATAGGAGTGAGAAAAACGTCACGGGGTGGTGCGCATTGTATGGGTGTGTGTTACATTAGATTCACTAGTAGGAGTGAGAAAAACATCACGGGGTGGTGCGCATTGTATGGGTGTGTGTTACATTAGATTCACTAGTAGGAGTGAGAAAAACATCACGGGGTGGTGCGCATTGTATGGGTGTGTGTTACATTACATTCACTAGTAGGAGTGAGAAAAACATCACGGGGTGGTGCGCATTGTATGGGTGTGTGTTACATTTCATTCACAAGTAGGAGTGAGAAAAACATCCCGGGGTGGTACGCAGTGTATGGGTGTGTGTTACATTAGATTCACTAGTAGGAGTGAGAAAAATATCACGGGGTGGTGCGCATTGTATGGGTGTGTGTTACATAACATTCACTAGTAGGACTGAGTAAAACATCACGGGGTGTAGCGCATTGTATGGGTGTGTGTTACATTACATTCACTATTAAGAGTGAGAAAAACATCACGGGGTGGTGTGCATTTTATGAGTGTGTGTTACGTTACATTCAATAGTAGGAGTGAGAAAAACATCACGGGGTGGTGCGCATTGTATGGGTGTGTGTTACGTTACATTCATTAGTAGTAGTGAGAAAAACATCACGGGGTGTTGCTCATTGTATGGGTGTGTGTTACATTACATTCACTGGTAGCAGTGAGAAAAACATCACGGGGTGGTGCGCATTGTATGGGTGTGTGTTACATTACATTCACTAGTAGGAGTGAGAAAAACATCACGGGGTGGTGCGCATTGTATGGGTGTGTGTTACATTACATTCACTAGTAGGAGTGAGAAAAACATCACGGGGTGGTGCGCATTGTATGGGTGTGTGTTACAATACATTCACTAGTAGGAGTGAGAAAAACATCACGGGGTGGTCGCATTTTATGGGTGTGTGTTACATTACATTCACTAGTAGATGTGAGAAATCATCACGGGGTGGTGCGCATTGTATGGTTGTGTGTTACATTACATTCACAAGTAGGAGTGAGAAAAACATCATGGGGTGGTCGCATTGTATGTGTGTGTGTTACATTACATTCACTAGCAGGAGTGAGAAAAACATCACGGGGTGGTGCGCATTGTATGGGTGTGTGTTACATTACATTCACTAGTAGGAGTGAGAAAAACATCACGGGGTGGTGCGCATTGTATGGGTGTGTGTTACATTACATTCACAAGTAGGAGTGAGAAAAACATCACGGGGTGGTGTGAATCTGAGGGTTTGAATTAGGATAGGCAGTGAGTGGCAATGTAGCATGGAGAAAAGCACCGCTGGGTGGTTAGCATGGGGAGGTCAGGGAACATGCAGTGGCAATGTAGGATAGGTTTCTGAAAAACATCGCGGGGTGGTGCGCATTGTATGGGTGTGTGTTACATTAGATTCACTAGGAGTGAGAAAAACATCACGGGGTGGTGCGCATTTTATGGGTGTGTGTTACATTACATTCACTAATAGGAGTGAGAAAAACATCCCGGGGTGGTGTGCATTGTATGGGTGTGTGTTACATTAGATTCACTAGTAGGAGTGAGAAAAACATTACGGGGTGGTGCGCATTGTATGGGTGTGTGTTACATTACATTCACTAACAGTAGTGAGAAAAACATCACGGGGTGATGCGCATTGTATGGGTGTGTGTTACATTACATTCACTAGTAGGAGTGAGAAAAACATCACGGGGTGGTGTGAATTGGAGTGTCTGAATTAGGATAGGCAGTGAGTGGCAATGTAGGATGGAGAAAAGCACCGCGGGGTGGTCAGTAAGGGGAGGTCAGGGAACATGCAGTGGCAATGTAGGATAGGTTTCTGAAAAACATCGCGGGGTGGTGCGCATTGTATGGTTGTGTGTTACATTACATTCACTAGTAGGAGTGAGAAAAACATCACGGGGTGGTGCGCATTGTATGGGTGTGTGTTACATTACATTCACTAGTAAGATTGAGAAAAACATCACGGGGTGGTGCGCAGTGTATGGGTGTGTGTTACATTACATTCACTAATAGGAGTGAGAAAAACATCACGGGGTGGTGCGCATTGTATGGGTGTGTGTTACATTAGATTCACTAGTAGGAGTGAGAAAAACATCACGGGGTGGTGCGCATTGTATCTGTGTGTGTTACATTAGATTCACTAGTAGGAGTGAGAAAAACATCACGGGGTGGTGCGCATTGTATGGGTGTGTGTTACATTACATTCACTAGTAGGAGTGAGAAAAACATCACGGGGTGGTGCACATTGTATGGGTGTGTGTTACATTTCATTCACTAGTAGGAGTGAGAAAAACATCACGGGGTGGTGCGCATTGTATGGGTGTGTGTTACATTATATTCAATAGTAGGAGTGAGAAAAACATCACGGGGTGGTGCGCATTGTATGGGTGTGTGTTACATTACATTCACTAGTAGGAGTGAGAAAAACATCACGGGGTGGTACGCATTGTATAGGTGTGTGTTACATTACATTCACTAGTAGGAGTGAGAAAAACATCACGGGGTGGTGCGCAGTGTATGGGTGTGTGTTACATTAGATTAACTAGTAGGAGTGAGAAAAATATCACGGGGTGGTGCGCATTGTATGGGTGTGTGTTACATTACATTCACTAGTAGGAGTGAGTAAAACATCACGGGGTGTAGCGCATTGTATGGGTGTGTGTTACATTACATTCACTATTAAGAGTGAGAAAAACATCACGGGGTGGTGTGCATTTTATGGGTGTGTGTTACGTTACATTCAATAGTAGGAGTGAGAAAAACATCACGGGGTGGTGCGCATTGTATGGGTGTGTGTTACGTTACATTCACTAGTAGTAGTGACAAAAACATCACGGGGTGGTGCGCATTGTATGGGTGTGTGTTACATTACATTCACTAGTAGCAGTGAGAAAAACATCACGGGGTGGTGCGCATTGTATGGGTGTGTGTTACATTACATTCACTAGTAGTAGTGAGAAAAACATCACGGGGTGGTGCGCATTGTATGGGTGTGTGTTACATTACATTCACTAGTAGGAGTGAGAAAAACATCACGGGGTGGTGCGCATTGTATGGGTGTGTGTTACATTACATTCACTAGTAGGAGTGAGAAAAACATCACGGGGTGGTCGCATTGTATGGGTGTGTGTTACATTACATTCACTAGTAGGAGTGAGAAATCATCACGGGGTGGTGCGCATTGTATGGTTGTGTGTTACATTACATTCACTAGTAGGAGTGAGAAAAACATCACGGGGTGGTGCGCATTGTATGGGTGTGTGTTACATTACATTCACAAGTAGGAGTGAGAAAAACATCATGGGGTGGTCGCATTGTATGTGTGTGTGTTACATTACATTCACTAGCAGTAGTGAGAAAAACATCACGGGGTGGTGCGCATTGTATGGGTGTGTGTTACATTACATTCACTAGTAGGAGTGAGAAAAACATCACGGGGTGGTGCGCATTGTATGGGTGTGTGTTACATTACATTCACAAGTAGGAGTGAGAAAAACATCACGGGGTGGTGTGAATCTGAGGGTTTGAATTAGGATAGGCAGTGAGTGGCAATGTAGCATGGAGAAAAGCACCGCGGGGTGGTCAGCATGGGGAGGTCAGGGAACATGCAGTGGCAATGTAGGATAGGTTTCTGAAAAACATCGCGGGGTGGTGCGCATTGTATGGGTGTGTGTTACATTAGATTCACTAGGAGTGAGAAAAACATCACGGGGTGGTGCGCATTTTATGGGTGTGTGTTACATTACATTCACTAATAGGAGTGAGAAAAACATCCCGGGGTGGTGTGCATTGTATGGGTGTGTGTTACATTAGATTCACTAGTAGGAGTGAGAAAAACATTACGGGGTGGTGCGCATTGTATCGGTGTGTGTTACATTACATTCACTAACAGGAGTGAGAAAAACATCACGGGGTGGTGCGCATTGTATGGGTGTGTGTTACATTACATTCACTAGTAGGAGTGAGAAAAACATCACGGGGTGGTGTGAATTGGAGTGTCTGAATTAGGATAGGCAGTGAGTGTCAATGTAGGATGGAGAAAAGCACCGCGGGGTGGTCAGTAAGGGGAGGTCAGGGAACATGCAGTGGCAATGTAGGATAGGTTTCTGAAAAACATCGCGGGGTGGTGCGCATTGTATGGTTGTGTGTTACATTACATTCACTAGTAGGAGTGAGAAAAACATCACGGGGTGGTGCGCATTGCATGGGTGTGTGTTACATTTCATTCACTAGTAGGAGTGAGAAAAACATCACGGGGTGGTGCGCAATGTATGGGTGTGTGTTACATTACATTCACTATTAAGAGTGAGAAAAACATCACGGGGTGGTGTGCATTTTATGGGTGTGTGTTACGTTACATTCAATAGTAGGAGTGAGAAAAACATCACGGGGTGGTGCGCATTGTATGGGTGTGTGTTACGTTACATTCACTAGTAGTAGTGACAAAAACATCACGGGGTGGTGCGCATTGTATGGGTGTGTGTTACATTACATTCACTAGTAGCAGTGAGAAAAACATCACGGGGTGGTGCGCATTGTATGGGTGTGTGTTACATTACATTCACTAGTAGCAGTGAGAAAAACATCACGGGGTGGTGCGCATTGTATGGGTGTGTGTTACATTACATTCACTAGTAGGAGTGAGAAAAACATCACGGGGTGGTGCGCATTGTATGGGTGTGTGTTACATTACATTCACTAGTAGGAGTGAGAAAAACATCACGGGGTGGTCGCATTGTATGGGTGTGTGTTACATTACATTCACTAGTAGGAGTGAGAAATCATCACGGGGTGGTGCGCATTGTATGGTTGTGTGTTACATTACATTCACTAGTAGGAGTGAGAAAAACATCACGGGGTGGTGCGCATTGTATGGGTGTGTGTTACATTACATTCACAAGTAGGAGTGAGAAAAACATCATGAGGTGGTCGCATTGTATGTGTGTGTGTTACATTACATTCACTAGCAGGAGTGAGAAAAATATCACGGGGTGGTGCGCATTGTATGGGTGTGTGTTACATTACATTCACTAGTAGGAGTGAGAAAAACATCACGGGGTGGTGCGCATTGTATGGGTGTGTGTTACATTACATTCACAAGTAGGAGTGAGAAAAACATCACGGGGTGGTGTGAATCTGAGGGTTTGAATTAGGATAGGCAGTGAGTGGCAATGTAGCATGGAGAAAAGCACCGCGGGGTGGTCAGCATGGGGAGGTCAGGGAACATGCAGTGGCAATGTAGGATAGGTTTCTGAAAAACATCGCGGGGTGGTGCGCATTGTATGGGTGTGTGTTACATTAGATTCACTAGGAGTGAGAAAAACATCACGGGGTGGTGCGCATTTTATGGGTGTGTGTTACATTACATTCACTAATAGGAGTGAGAAAAACATCCCGGGGTGGTGTGCATTGTATGGGTGTGTGTTACATTAGATTCACTAGTAGGAGTGAGAAAAACATTACGGGGTGGTGCGCATTGTATCGGTGTGTGTTACATTACATTCACTAACAGGAGTGAGAAAAACATCACGGGGTGGTGCGCATTGTATGGGTGTGTGTTACATTACATTCACTAGTAGGAGTGAGAAAAACATCACGGGGTGGTGTGAATTGGAGTGTCTGAATTAGGATAGGCTGTGAGTGGCAATGTAGGATGGAGAAAAGCACCGCGGGGTGGTCAGTAAGGGGAGGTCAGGGAACATGCAGTGGCAATGTAGGATAGGTTTCTGAAAAACATCGCGGGGTGGTGCGCATTGTATGGTTGTGTGTTACATTACATTCACTAGTAGGAGTGAGAAAAACATCACGGGGTGGTGCGCATTGTATGGGTGTGTGTTACATTACATTTACTAGTAAGAGTGAGAAAAACATCACGGGGTGGTGCGCAGTGTATGGGTGTGTGTTACATTACATTCACTACTAGGAGTGAGAAAAACATCAAGGGGTGGTGTGAATCGGTGGGTCTGAATTAGGATAGGCAGTGAGTGGCAATGTAGGATGGAGAAAAGCACTGCGGGGTGGTCAGCATGGGGAGGTCAGGGAACATGCAGTGGCAATGTAGGATAGGTTTCTGAAAAACATCGCGGGGTGATGCGCATTGTATGGGTGTGTGTTATATTAGATTCACTAGTAGGAGTGAGAAAAACATCACGGGGTGGTGCGCATTGTATGGGTGTGTGTTACATTACATTTACTAATAGGAGTGAGAAAAACATCACGGGGTGGTGCGCAGTGTATGGGTGTGTGTTACATTACATTCACTACTAGGAGTGAGAAAAACATCACGGGGTGGTGTGAATCGGAGGGTCTGAATTTGGATAGGAAGTGAGTGGCAATGTAGGATGGAGAAAAGCACGCGGGGTGGTCAGCATGGGGAGGTCAGGGAACATGCAGTGGCAATGTAGGATAGGTTTCTGAAAAACATCGCGGGGTGGTGCGCATTGTATGGGTGTGTGTTACATTAGGTTCACTAGTAGGAGCGAGAAAAACATCACGGGGTGGTGCGCATTGTATGGGTGTGTGTTACATTAGATTCACTAGTAGGAGTGAGAAAAACATCACGGGGTGGTGCGCATTGTATGGGTGTGTGTTACATAATATTCACTAGTAGGAGTGAGAAAAACATCACGGGGTGGTGCGCATTGTATGGGTGTTTGTTACATTACATTCACTACTAGGAGTGAGAAAAACATCAAGTCGTGGTGTGAATCGGTGGGTCTGAATTAGGATAGGCAGTGACTGGCAATGTAGGATGGAGAAAAGCACTGCGGGGTGGTCAGCATGGGGTGGTCAGGGAACATGCAGTGGCAATGTAGGATAGGTTTCTGAAAAACATCGCGTCGTGATGCGCATTGTATGGGTGTGTGTTACATTAGATTCACTAGTAGGAGTGAGAAAAACATCACGGGGTGGTGCGCATTGTATGGGTGTGTGTTACATTACATTCACTAATAGGAGTGAGAAAAACATCACGGGGTGGTGCGCAGTGTATGGGTGTGTGTTACATTATATTCACTACTAGGAGTGAGAAAAACATCACGGGGTGGTGTGAATCAGAGTGTCTGAATTTGGATAGGCAGTGAGTGGCAATGTAGGATGGAGAAAAGCACCGCGGGGTGGTCATCATGGGGAGGTCAGGGAACATGCAGTGGCAATGTAGGATAGGTTTCTGAAAAACAGCGCGGGGTGGTGCGCATTGTATGGGTGTGTGTTACATTAGGTTCACTAGTAGGAGTGAGAAAAACATCACGGGGTGGTGCGCATTGTATGGGTGTGTGTTACATTACATTCACTAGTAGGAGTGAGAAAAACATCACGGAGTGGTGCGCATTGCATGGGTGTGTGTTACATTACATTCTTTAGTACGAGGGAGAAAAACATCACGGGGTGGTGCGCATTTGTATGGGTGTGAGTTACATTACATTCACTAGTAGGAGTGAGAAAAACATCACGGGGTGGTGCGCATTGTATGGGTGTGTGTTACATTAGATTCACTAGTAGGAGTGAGAAAAACATCACGTGGTTGTGCGCATTGTATGGGTGTGTGTTACATTAGATTCACTAGTAGGAGTGAGAAAAACATCACGGGGTGGTGCGCATTGTATGGGTGTGTGTTACATTACATTCACTAGTAGGAGTGAGAAAAACATCAAGGGGTGGTGCGCATTGTATGGGTGTGTGTTACATTACATTCACTAGTAGGAGTGAGAAAAACATCACGGGGTGGTGCGCATTGTATGGGTGTGTGTTACATTACATTCACTACTGGGAGTGAGAAAAACATCACGGGGTGGTGTGAATCGGAGGGTCTGAATTAGGATAGGCAGTGAGTGGCAACGTAAGATGGAGAAAAGCCCTGCGGGGTGGTCAGCATGGGGAAGTCAAGGAATATGCAGTGGCAATGTAGGATAGGTTTCTGAAAAGCATCGCGGGGTGGTTCGCATTTTATGGGTGTGTGTTACATTAGATTCACTAGTAGGAGTGAGAAAAACATCACGGGGTGGTGCGCATTGTATGGGTGTGTGTTACATTACATTCACTAATAGGAGTCAGAAAAACATCACGGTGTGGTGCGCATTGTATGGGTGTGTGTTACATTACATTCACTAGTAGGAGTGAGAAAAACATCACGGGGTGGTGCGAATCGGAGTGTCTGAATTAGGATAGGCAGTGAGTGGCAATGTAGGATGGAGAAAAGCACCGCTGGGCGGTAAGCATGGGGAGGTCAGGGAACATGCAGTGGCAATGTAGGATAGGTTTCTGAAAAACATCGCGGGGTGGTGCGCATTGTATGGGTGTGTGTTACATTACATTCACTAGTAGGAGTGAGAAAAACATCACGGGGTGGTGCGCATTGTATGGGTGTGTGTTACATTACATTCACTACTAGGAGTGAGAAAAACATCAAGGGCTGGTGCGCATTGTATGGGTGTGTGTTACATTACATTCACTAGTAGGAGTGAGAAAAACATCACGGGGTGGTGCGCATTGTATGGGTGTGTGTTACATTACATTCACTAGTAGGAGTGAGAAAAACATCACAGGGTGGTGCGCATTGTATGGGTGTGTGTTACATTAGATTCACTAGTAGGAGTGAGAAAAACATCACGGGGTGGTGCGCATTGTATGGGTGTGTGTTACATTACATTCACTAGTAGGAGTGAGAAAAACATCACGGGGTGGTGCGAATTGTATGGTTGTGTGTTACATTACATTCACTAGTAGGAGTGAGAAAAACATCACGGAGTGGTGCGCATTGTATGGGTGTGTGTTACATTACATTCACTAGTAAGAGTGAGAAAAACATCACGGGGTGGTGCGCATTGTATGGGTGTGTGTTACATTACATTCACCAATAGGAGTGAGAACAACATCACGGGGTGGTGTGAATCGGAGGGTCTGAATTAGGATAGGCAGTGAGTGGCAATGTAGGATGGAGAAAAGCACCGCATGGTGGTCTGCATGGGGAGGTCAGGGAACATGCAGTGGCAATGTAGGATAGGTTTCTGAAAAACATCGCGGGGTGGTGCGCATTGTATGGGTGTGTGTTACATTAGATTCACTAGTAGGAGTGAGAAAAATATCACAGGGTGGTGCGCATTGTATGGTTGTGTGTTACATTACATTCACTAGTAGGAGTGAGAAAAACATCACGGGGTGGTGTGAATCGGAGGGTCTGAATTAGGATAGGCCGTGAGTGGCAATGTAGGATGGAGAAAAGCACCGCGGGGTGGTCAGCATGGGGAAGTCAAGGAACATGCAGTGGCAATGTAGGATAGGTTTCTGAAAAATATCGCGGGGTGGTGCGCATTGTATGGGTGTGTGTTACATTACATTCACTAGTAGGAGTGAGAAAAACATCACGTGGTGGTGCGCAGTGTATGCTTGTGTGTTACATTACATTCACCAATAGGAGTGAGAAAAACATCACGGGGTTTTGCGCATTGTATGGGTGTGTGTTACATTACATTCACTAGTAGGAGTGAGAAAAACATCACGGGGTGGTGCGCATTGTATGGGTGTGTGTTACATTACATTCACTAGTAGCAGTGAGAAAAACATCACGGGGTGGTGCGCATTGTATGGGTGTGTGTTACATTACATTCACTAGTAGGACTGAGAAAAACATCACGGGGTGGTTCGCATTGTATGGGTGTGTGTTACATTACATTCACTAGTAGGAGTTAGAGAAACATCACGGGGTGGTGCGCATTGTATGCTTGTGTGTTACATTACATTCACTAGTAGGAGTGAGAAAAAACATCACGGGGTTTTGCGCATTGTATGGGTGTGTGTTACATTACATTCACTAGTAGGAGTGAGAAAAACATCACGGGGTGGTGCGCATTGTATGGGTGTGTGTTACATTACATTCACTAGTAGGAGTGAGAAAAACATCACGGGGTGGTGCGCATTGTATGGGTGTGTGTTACATTTCATTCACTAGTAGGAGTGAGAAAAACATCACGGGGTGGTGCGCATTGTATGGGTGTGTGTTACATTACATTCACTAGTAGGAGTGAGAAAAACATCACGGGGTGGTGCGCATTGTATGGGTGTGTGTTACATTAGATTCACTAGTAGGAGTGAGAAAAACATCACGGGGTGGTACGCATTGTATAGGTGTGTGTTACATTACATTCACTAGTAGGAGTGAGAAAAACATCACGGGGTGGTGCGCAGTGTATGGGTGTGTGTTACATTACATTCACTACTAGGAGTGAGAAAAACATCACGGGGTGGTGCGCATTGTATTGGTGTGTGTTACATTACATTCACTAGTAGGAGTGAGTAAAACATCACGGGGTGGTGCGCATTGTATGGGTGTGTGTTACATTACATTCACTATTAAGAGTGAGAAAAACATCACGGGGTGGTGTGCATTTTATGGGTGTGTGTTACGTTACATTCAATAGTAGGAGTGAGAAAAACATCACGGGGTGGTGCGCATTGTATGGGTGTGTGTTACGTTACATTCACTAGTAGTAGTGAGAAAAACATCACGGTGTGGTGCGCATTGTATGGGTGTGTGTTACATTACATTCACTAGTAGGAGTGAGAAAAACATCACGGGGTGGTGCGCATTGTATGGGTGTGTGTTACATTACATTCACTAGTAGGAGTGAGAAAAACATGACGGGGTGGTGCGCATTGTATGGGTGTGTGTTACATTAGATTCACTAGTAGGAGTGAGAAAAACATCACGGGGTGGTGCGCATTGTATGGGTGTGTGTTACATTACATTCACTACTAGGAGTGAGAAAAGCATCACGGGGTGGTGCGCATTGTATGGGTGTGTGTTACATTACATTCACTAGTAGGAGTGAGAAAAACATCACGGGGTGGTGCGCATTGTATGGGTGTGTGTTACATTACATTCACTAGTAGGAGTGAGAAAAACATCATGGGGTGGTCGCATTGTATGGGTGTGTGTTACATTACATTCACTAGTAGGAGTGAGAAATCATCACGGGGTGGTGCGCATTGTATGGTTGTGTGTTACATTACATTCACTAGCAGGAGTGAGAAAAACATCACGGGGTGGTGCGCATTGTATGGGTGTGTGTTACATTACATTCACTAGTAGGAGTGAGAAAAACATCACGGGGTGGTGCGCATTGTATGGGTGTGTGTTACATTACATTCACAATTAGGAGTGAGAAAAACATCACGGGGTGGTGCGCATTGTATGGGTGTGTGTTACATTCCATTCACAATTAGGAGTGAGAAAAACATCACGGGGTGGTGTGAATCTGAGGGTTTGAATTAGGATAGGCAGAGAGTGGCAATGTAGCATGGAGAAAAGCACCGCTGGGTGGTCAGCATGGGGAGGTCAGGGAACATGCAGTGGCAATGTAGGATAGGTTTCTGAAAAACATCGCGGGGTGGTGCGCATTGTATGGGTGTGTGTTACATTAGATTCACTAGGAGTGAGAAAAACATCACGGTGTGGTGCGCATTTTATGGTTGTGTGTTACATTACATTCACTAATAGGAGTGAGAAAAACATCCCGGGGTGGTGTGCATTGTATGTGTGTGTGTTACATTAGATTCACTAGTAGGAGTGAGAAAAACATTACGGGGTGGTGTGAATTGGAGTGTCTGAATTAGGATAGGCAGTGAGTGTCAATGTAGGATGGAGAAAAGCACCGCGGGGTGGTCAGTAAGGGGAGGTCAGGGAACATGCAGTGGCAATGTAAGATAGGTTTCTGAAAAACATCGCGGGGTGGTGCGCATTGTATGGTTGTGTGTTACATTACATTCACTAGTAGGAGTGAGAAAAACATCACGGGGTGGTGCGCATTGTATGGGTGTGTGTTACATTACATTCACTAGTAAGAGTGAGAAAAACATCCCGGGGTGGTGTGCATTTTATGGGTGTGTGTAACGTTACATTCAATAGTAGGAGTGAGAAAAAGATCACGGGGTGGTGCGCATTGTATGGGTGTGTGTTATGTTACATTCACTAGTAGTAGTGAGAAAAACATCACGGGGTGGTGCGCATTGTATGGGTGTGTGTTACATTACATTCACTAGTAGGAGTGAGAAAAACATCACGGGGTGGTGCGCATTGTATGGGTGTGTGTTACATTACATTCACTAGTAGGAGTGAGAAAAAAATCACGGGGTGGTGCGCATTGTATGGGTGTGTGTTACATTAGATTCAGTAGTAGGAGTGAGAAAAACATCACGGGGTGGTGCGCATTGTATGGGTGTGTGTTACATTACATTCACTATTAGGAGTGAGAAAAACATCACGGGGTGGTGCGCATTGTATGGGTGTGTGTTACATTACATTCACTAGTAGGAGTGAGAAAAACATCACGGGGTGGTGCGCATTGTATGGGTGTGTGTTACATTACATTCACTAGTAGGAGTGAGAAAAACATCATGGGGTGGTCGCATTGTATGGGTGTGTGTTACATTACATTGACTAGTAGGAGTGAGAAATCATCACGGGGTGGTGCGCATTGTATGGTTGTGTGTTACATTACATTCACTAGTAGGAGTGAGAAAAACATCACGGGGTGGTGCGCATTGTATGGGTGTGTGTTACATTACATTCACTATTAAGAGTGAGAAAAACATCACGGGGTGGTGTGCATTTTATGGGTGTGTGTTACGTTACATTCAATAGTAGGAGTGAGAAAAACATCACGGGGTGGTGCGCATTGTATGGGTGTGTGTTACGTTACATTCACTAGTAGTAGTGAGAAAAACATCACGGGGTGGTGCGCATTGTATGGGTGTGTGTTACATTAGATACACTAGTAGGAGTGAGAAAAACATCACGGGGTGGTGCGCATTGTATGGGTGTGTGTTACATTACATTCACTAGTAGGAGTGAGAAAAACATCACGGGGTGGTGCGCATTGTATGGGTGTGTGTTACATTACATTCACTAGTAGGAGTGAGAAAAACATCACGGGGTGGTGCGCATTGTATGGGTGTGTGTTACATTACATTCACTAGTAGGAGCGAGAAAAACATCACGGGGTGGTGCGCAGTGTATGCTTGTGTGTTACATTACATTCACCAATAGGAGTGAGAAAAACATCACGGGGTTTTGCGCATTGTATGGGTGTGTGTTACATTACATTCAGTAGTAGGAGTGAGAAAAACATCACGGGGTGGTGCGCATTGTATGGGTGTGTGTTACATTACATTCACTAGTAGGACTGAGAAAAACATCACGGGGTGGTTCGCATTGTATGGGTGTGTGTTACATTACATTCACTAGTAGGAGTTAGAGAAACATCACGGGGTGGTGCGCATTGTATGCTTGTGTGTTACATTACATTCACTAGTAGGAGTGAGAAAAAACATCACGGGGTTTTGCGCATTGTATGGGTGTGTGTTACATTATATTCACTAGTAGGAGTGAGAAAAACATCACGGGGTGGTGCGCATTGTATGGGTGTGTGTTACATTACATTCACTAGTAGGAGTGAGAAAAACATCACGGGGTGGTGCGCATTGTATGGGTGTGTGTTACATTTCATTCACTAGTAGGAGTGAGAAAAACATCACGGGGTGGTGCGCATTGTATGGGTGTGTGTTACATTACATTCACTAGTAGGAGTGAGAAAAACATCACGGGGTGGTGCGCATTGTATGGGTGTGTGTTACATTAGATTCACTAGTAGGAGTGAGAAAAACATCACGGGGTGGTACGCATTGTATAGGTGTGTGTTACATTACATTCACTAGTAGGAGTGAGAAAAACATCACGGGGTGGTGCGCAGTGTATGGGTGTGTGTTACATTACATTCACTACTAGGAGTGAGAAAAACATCACGGGGTGGTGCGCATTGTATTGGTGTGTGTTACATTACATTCACTAGTAGGAGTGAGTAAAACATCACGGGGTGGTGCGCATTGTATGGGTGTGTGTTACATTACATTCACTATTAAGAGTGAGAAAAACATCACGGGGTGGTGTGCATTTTATGGGTGTGTGTTACGTTACATTCAATAGTAGGAGTGAGAAAAACATCACGGGGTGGTGCGCATTGTATGGGTGTGTGTTACGTTACATTCACTAGTAGTAGTGAGAAAAACATCACGGGGTGGTGCGCATTGTATGGGTGTGTGTTACATTACATTCACTAGTAGGAGTGAGAAAAACATCACGGGGTGGTGCGCATTGTATGGGTGTGTGTTACATTACATTCACTAGTAGGAGTGAGAAAAACATGACGGGGTGGTGCGCATTGTATGGGTGTGTGTTACATTAGAATCACTAGTAGGAGTGAGAAAAACATCACGGGGTGGTGCGCATTGTATGGGTGTGTGTTACATTACATTCACTACTAGGAGTGAGAAAAGCATCACGGGGTGGTGCGCATTGTATGGGTGTGTGTTACATTACATTCACTAGTAGGAGTGAGAAAAACATCACGGGGTGGTGCGCATTGTATGGGTGTGTGTTACATTACATTCACTAGTAGGAGTGAGAAAAACATCATGGGGTGGTCGCATTGTATGGGTGTGTGTTACATTACATTCACTAGTAGGAGTGAGAAATCATCACGGGGTGGTGCGCATTGTATGGTTGTGTGTTACATTACATTCACTAGCAGGAGTGAGAAAAACATCACGGGGTGGTGCGCATTGTATGGGTGTGTGTTACATTACATTCACTAGTAGGAGTGAGAAAAACATCACGGGGTGGTGCGCATTGTATGGGTGTGTGTTACATTACATTCACAATTAGGAGTGAGAAAAACATCACGGGGTGGTGCGCATTGTATGGGTGTGTGTTACATTCCATTCACAATTAGGAGTGAGAAAAACATCACGGGGTGGTGTGAATCTGAGGGTTTGAATTAGGATAGGCAGAGAGTGGCAATGTAGCATGGAGAAAAGCACCGCTGGGTGGTCAGCATGGGGAGGTCAGGGAACATGCAGTGGCAATGTAGGATAGGTTTCTGAAAAACATCGCGGGGTGGTGCGCATTGTATGGGTGTGTGTTACATTAGATTCACTAGGAGTGAGAAAAACATCACGGGGTGGTGCGCATTTTATGGTTGTGTGTTACATTACATTCACTAATAGGAGTGAGAAAAACATCCCGGGGTGGTGTGCATTGTATGGGTGTGTGTTACATTAGATTCACTAGTAGGAGTGAGAAAAACATTACGGGGTGGTGTGAATTGGAGTGTCTGAATTAGGATAGGCAGTGAGTGTCAATGTAGGATGGAGAAAAGCACCGCGGGGTGGTCAGTAAGGGGAGGTCAGGGAACATGCAGTGGCAATGTAAGATAGGTTTCTGAAAAACATCGCGGGGTGGTGCGCATTGTATGGTTGTGTGTTACATTAGATTCACTAGTAGGAGTGAGAAAAACATCACGGGGTGGTGCGCATTGTATGGGTGTGTGTTACATTACATTCACTATTAAGAGTGAGAAAAACATCACGGGGTGGTGTGCATTTTATGGGTGTGTGTAACGTTACATTCAATAGTAGGAGTGAGAAAAAGATCACGGGGTGGTGCGCATTGTATGGGTGTGTGTTATGTTACATTCACTAGTAGTAGTGAGAAAAACATCACGGGGTGGTGCGCATTGTATGGGTGTGTGTTACATTACATTCACTAGTAGGAGTGAGAAAAACATCACGGGGTGGTGCGCATTGTATGGGTGTGTGTTACATTACATTCACTAGTAGGAGTGAGAAAAAAATCACGGGGTGGTGCGCATTGTATGGGTGTGTGTTACATTAGATTCAGTAGTAGGAGTGAGAAAAACATCACGGGGTGGTGCGCATTGTATGGGTGTGTGTTACATTACATTCACTATTAGGAGTGAGAAAAACATCACGGGGTGGTGCGCATTGTATGGGTGTGTGTTACATTACATTCACTAGTAGGAGTGAGAAAAACATCACGGGGTGGTGCGCATTGTATGGGTGTGTGTTACATTACATTCACTAGTAGGAGTGAGAAAAACATCATGGGGTGGTCGCATTGTATGGGTGTGTGTTACATTACATTCACTAGTAGGAGTGAGAAATCATCACGGGGTGGTGCGCATTGTATGGTTGTGTGTTACATTACATTCACTAGTAGGAGTGAGAAAAACATCACGGGGTGGTGCGCATTGTATGGGTGTGTGTTACATTACATTCACTATTAAGAGTGAGAAAAACATCACGGGGTGGTGTGCATTTTATGGGTGTGTGTTACGTTACATTCAATAGTAGGAGTGAGAAAAACATCACGGGGTGGTGCGCATTGTATGGGTGTGTGTTACGTTACATTCACTAGTAGTAGTGAGAAAAACATCACGGGGTGGTGCGCATTGTATGGGTGTGTGTTACATTAGATACACTAGTAGGAGTGAGAAAAACATCACGGGGTGGTGCGCATTGTATGGGTGTGTGTTACATTACATTCACTAGTAGGAGTGAGAAAAACATCACGGGGTGGTGCGCATTGTATGGGTGTGTGTTACATTACATTCACTAGTAGGAGTGAGAAAAACATCACGGGGTGGTGCGCATTGTATGGGTGTGTGTTACATTACATTCACTAGTAGGAGTGAGAAAAACATCACGGGGTGGTCGCATTGTATGGGTGTGTGTTACATTACATTCACTAGTAAGAGTGAGAAAAACATCACGGGGTGGTGCGCAGTGTATGGGTGTGTGTTACATTACATTCACTACTAGGAGTGAGAAAAAGATCAAGGGGTGGTGTGAATCGGTGGGTCTGAATTAGGATAGGCAGTGAGTGGCAATGTAGGATGGAGAAAAGCACTGCGGGGTGGTCAGCATGGGGAGGTCAGGGAACATGCAGTGGCAATGTAGGATAGGTTTCTGAAAAACATCGCGGGGTGATACGCATTGTATGGGTGTGTGTTACATTAGATTCACTAGTAGGAGTGAGAAAAACATCACGGGGTGGTGCGCATTGTATGGATGTGTGTTACATTACATTCACTAATAGGAGTGAGAAAAACATCACGGGGTGGTGCGCATTGTATGGGTGTGTGTTACATTAGATTCACTAGTAGGAGTGAGAAAAACATCACGGGGTGGTGCGCATTGTATGGGTGTGTGTTACATTAGATTCACTAGTAGGAGTGAGAAAAACATCACGGGGTGGTGCGCATTGTATGGGTGTGTGTTACATTAGATTCACTAGTAGGAGTGAGAAAAACATCACGGGGTGGTGCGCATTGTATGGGTGTGTGTTACATTAGATTCACTAGTAGGAGTGAGAAAAACATCACGGGGTGGTGCGCATTGTATGGGTGTGTATTACATTTCATTCACTAGTAGGAGTGAGAAAAACATCACGGGGTGGTGCGCATTGTATGGGTGTGTGTTACATTATATTCAATAGTAGGAGTGAGAAAAACATCACGGGGTGGTGCGCATTGTATGGGTGTGTGTTACATTACATTCACTAGTAGGAGTGAGAAAAACATCACGGGGTGGTACGCATTTTATAGGTGTGTGTTACATTACATTCACTAGTAGGAGTGAGAAAAACATCACGGGGTGGTGCGCAGTGTATGGGTGTGTGTTACATTAGATTCACTAGTAGGAGTGAGAAAAATATCACGGGGTGGTGCGCATTGTATGGGTGTGTGTTACATTACATTCACTAGTAGGAGTGAGTAAAACATCACGGGGTGGTGCGCATTGTATGGGTGTGTGTTACATTACATTCACTATTAAGAGTGAGAAAAACATCACGGGGTGGTGTGCATTTTATGGGTGTGTGTTACGTTACATTCAATAGTAGGAGTGAGAAAAACATCACGGGGTGGTGCGCATTGTATGGGTGTGTGTTACGTTACATTCACTAGTAGTAGTGAGAAAAACATCACGGGGTGGTGCGCATTGTATGGGTGTGTGTTACATTACATTCACTAGTAGCAGTGAGAAAAACATCACGGGGTGGTGCGCATTGTATGGGTGTGTGTTACATTACATTCACTAGTAGGAGTGAGAAAAACATCACGGGGTGGTGCGCATTGTATGGGTGTGTGTTACATTACATTCACTAGTAGGAGTGAGAAAAACATCACGGGGTGGTGCGCATTGTATGGGTGTGTGTTACATTACATTCACTAGTAGGAGTGAGAAAAACATCACGGGGTGGTCGCATTGTATGGGTGTGTGTTACATTACATTCACTAGTAGGAGTGAGAAATCATCACGGGGTGGTGCGCATTGTATGGTTGTGTGTTACATTACATTCACTAGTAGGAGTGAGAAAAACATCACGGTGTGGTGTGAATTGGAGGATCTGAATCAGGATAGGCAGTAAGTGGTAATGTAGGATGAAGAAAAGATCCAGGGGTGGTCAGCATTGGGAGGGCAGGAAACATGCAGTGGCAATGTAGTTTAGGTTTCTGAAAAACATCATGGGGAGTGAGCATTGTAAGGTTTCTTAAAGGCGTTTCACTAATAGGAGTGAGAAAAACATCACGGGGTGGTGTGAATCGGAAGGCCTGAATTAGGATAGGCATCGAGTGGCAATGTATGATGGAGAAAAACACTACGGGGTGGTTAGCATGGGGAGGTCAGGAAACATGCAGTGGCAATGTCAGATATGTTTCTGAAATATATCGTGCGGTGGTGAGCATTGTAAGGGTTTCTAACAGGCCATTCACTAGTAAGAGTGAGAAAAACATCACGGGGTTGTGTGCATCGGAGGGCCTGAATTAGGATTGGCAGTGAGAGGCAATGTAGGAAGGAGAAAAGCACCACGGGGTGGTCATCATGGGGAGGTCAGGAAACATGCAGTGTCAATGTAGGATAGGATTCTGAAAAACATTGCGGGTTGGTGCACATTGTAAGGGTGTCTAACAGGCTATTCACTAGTAGGAGTGAGAAAATCATCACGGGTTGGTGTGATTCAGAGGGCCTGAATTACAATAGGCAGTGAGTGGCAAAGTAGGATGGAGATAAGCACCACAGGGTGGTCAGCATGGGGAGGCCAGGAAACATGAAGGGGCAATGTAGGATACTTTTCTGTAAAACATCACGGGGTGGTGCGCATTGTAAGGGTTTCTAACAGGCCATTGACTAGTAGGATTGAGAAAAAACGTCACGGGGTGATTTGAATGAGATGTTCTGAATTAGGATATACAGTGTGTGGCAATGTAGGATGGAGAAAAGGACCACGGGTTGGTCAGCATGGGGAGGTCGGGAAACATACATTGGCTATGTATAATAGGTTTCTGATAAACATCGCTGGTGGTGCACATTGTAAGGCTTTCTAACAGGCCATTCACTAGTAGGAGTGAGAAAAACATCACGGGGTGGTGTGAATCGGAGGGTCTGATTTAGGATAGGCAGTGAGTGGAAATGTAAAATGGAGAAAAGCACCACGGGGTGGTCATCATGGGGAGGACAGGAAACATACAGAGGCAATGTAGGATAGTTTTCTGAAAAACATCACTGGGTGGTGCACATAGTAAGGGGTTCTAACAGGCCATTCACTAGTAGGAGTGATAAAAACATCACGGGGTGGTGTGAATCAGATATTCTGAATTAGTATAGGCAGTGAGTGGCAATGTAGGATGGAGAAAAGCACCACGGGGTGGTCAGCATGGGGAGGTCAGGAAACATGCATTGGCAATGTAGGATAGGTTTCTGAAAAGCATCGCGGGGTGGTGTGCATTGTAAGACTTTCTAACAGGCCATTCACCAGTAGAATGAGAAAAACATCACGTGGTGGTGTGAATCCGTGGGCCTGAATAAGGATAGGCAGTGAGTGGCAACATAAAATGGTGAAAAGCCCCACGGTGTGGTCTGCATGGGGAGGTCAGGAAACATGCAGTGGCTATGTAGGAAAAGTTTCTGAAAAACATAGCGGGGTGGTGCACATTTTAAGTGTTTGTAGCAGGCCATTCACTAGTAGGAGTGAGAAAATCATCACATGGTGGTGTGAATGGGAGGGCCTGAATTAGGATAGGCATCGAGTGGCAATGTAGAATGGAGAAAAACACTACGGGGTGGTTAGCATGGGGAGGTCAGGAAACATGCAGTGGCAATGTCAGATATGTTTCTGAAATATATCGTGCGGTGGTGAGCATTGTAAGGGTTTCTAACAGGCCATTCACTAGTAAGAGTGAGAAAAACATCACGGGGTTGTGTGAATCGGAGGGCCTGAATTAGGATAGGCAGTGAGTGGCAATGTAGGAAGGAGAAAAGCACCATTGGGTGGTCATCATGGGGAGGTCAGGAAACATGCAGTGGCAATGTAGGATATGTTTCTGAAAAACATCGAGGGGTGGTGCGCATTGTACGGGTTTCTAACCGGCCATTCACTAGTAGCAGTGAGAAAATCATCATGGGGTGGTGTGAATTGGAGGGCCTGAATTAGGATAGGCAGTGAGTGGCAATGTAGCAAAGAGAAAAGTACAACGGGGTGGTTCAGCATGGTGAGTTCAGGACACATGCAGTGTCAATGTAGGATCGGATTCTGAAAAACATTGCGGGGTGGTGCACATTGTAAGGGTGTCTAACAGGCTATTCACTAGTAGGAGTGAGAAAAACATCATGGGGTGGTGTGAATCGGAGGGCCTGAATTACGATAGGCAGTGAGTGGCAAAGTAGGATGGAGAAAAGCACCACAGGGTGGTCAGCATGGGGAGGTCAGGAAACATGAAGGGGCAATGTAGGATACTTTTCTGAAAAACATCACGGGGTGGTGCGCATTGTAAGGGTTTCTAACAGGCCATTGACTAGTAGGATTGAGAAAAAACGTCACGGGGTGATTTGAATGAGATGTTCTGAATTAGGATATACAGTGAGTGGCAATGTAGGATGGAGAAAAGGACCACGGGTTGGTCAGCATGGGGAGGTCGGGAAACATACATTGGCTATGTATAATAGGTTTCTGAAAAACATCGCTGGTGGTGCTCATTGTAAGGCTTTCTAACAGGCCATTCACTAGTAGGAGTGAGAAAAACATCACGGTGTGGTGTGAATCGGAGGGCCTGATTTAGGATAGGCAGTGAGTGGCAATGTAAAATGGAGAAAAGCACCACGCGGTGGTCATCATGGGGAGGACAGGAAACATGCAGTGGCAATGTAGGATAGTTTTCTGAAAAACATCACGGGGTGGTTCGCATAGTAAGGGGTTCTAACAGGCCATTCACTAGTAGGAGTGATAAAAACATCACGGGGTGGTGTGAATCAGATGTTCTGAATTAGTATAGGCAGTGAGTGGCAATGTAGGATGCAGAAAAGCACCATGGGGTGGTCAGCATGGGGAGGTCAGTAAACATGCATTGACAGTGTAGGATAGGTTTCTGAAAAACATCGTGGGGTGGTGTGCATTGTAAGGCTTTCTAAAAGGCCATTCACCAGTAGAATGAGAAAAACATCACGTGGTGGTGTGAATCCGTGGGCCTGAATTAGGATAGGCAGTGAGTGGCAACATAAAATGGTGAAAAGTCCCACGGTGTGGTCAGCATGGGGAGGTCAGGAAACATCCAGTGGCAATGTAGGAAAAGTTTCTGAAAAACATCGCGGGGTGGTTCGCATTGTAAGTGTTTGTAGCAGGCCATTCACTAGTAGGAGTGAGAAAATCTTCACGGGGTGGTGTGAATGGGAGGGCCTGAATTAGGATAGGCAGTGAGTGGCAATGTAGGATGGAGAAAATCACCACAGCGTGGTCAGCATGGGGATGTCATGAAACATGCAGTGGCAATGTAGGATAGTTTTCTGAAAAACATCACGGGGTGGTGCACATTGTAAGGGTTTCTAACAGGCCATTCACTAATAGGAGTGAGAAAACCTCATGGGGTGTTGTGAATGGGAGGGCCTGATTTAGGATAGGCAGTGAGTGGCAATGTAGGATGGAGAAAAGTAACACGGGGTGGTCAGCATGAGGAGGTCAGGAAACATGCACTGGAAATGTAGGATAATTTTCTGAAAAACATCACGGGGTGGTGCCCATTGTAAGGCTTTCTAACAGGCCATTCACTAGAAGGAGTGAGAAAACATCCCGCGGTGGTGTGAATTGGAGGGCCTGAATTAGGATAGGCAGTGAGTGGCAATGTAAAATGGAGAAAAGCTCCACGGGGTGGTCATCATGTGGAGGTAAGGAAACATTCAGTGGCAATGTAGGATAGGTTTCTGAAAAACATCGGGGGGGTGCGCACTGTACTGGTTTCTAAATGGCCATTCTCTAGTAGGAGTGACAAAAACACCACGGGGTTGTGTGAATCGGAGGGCCTGAATTAGAATAGTCAGTTAGTGGCAATGTAGGATGGAGAAAAGCACCACGGGGTGGTCAGCATGGGGAGGTTCGGAAACATGCAGTGGCAATGTAGGATAATTTTCTGAAAAACCTCTCGGCGTGGTGCGCATTGTAAGTGTTTTAACAGGCCATTCACTTCTAGGAGTGAGAAAAACATCACGGGGTGGTGTGAATCGGACGGCCTGCATTAGGATAGGCAGTGAGTGGCAATGTAAGATGTAGAAAAGCACCACAGGGTGATTAGGATGTGGAAGTCATGAAACATGCAGGGCGAATATAAAATGGGTTTCTGAAAAAAATTGCGTGGTGGTGCCCATTGAAAGGGTTTTTAACAGGCCATTCACTAGTAGCAGTGAGAAAAACATCAAGGGTTGGTGTGAAACGGAGGGACTTAATTAGGATAGGCAGTGAGAGGCAATGTAGAATGGAGAAAAGCACCACGGGGTGGTCATCATGGGGAGGTCAGGAAACATGCAGTGTCAATGTAGGATAGGATTCTGAAAAACATTGCGGGTTGGTACACATTGTAAGGGTGTCTAACAGGCTATTCACTAGTAGGAGTGAGAAAAACATCACGGGGTGGTGTGAATCGGAGGGTCTGAATTAGGATAGGCAGTGAGTGGCAATGTAGGATGGAGAAAAGCACCACGGGGTGGTCAGCATGGGGAGGTCAGGGAACATGCAGTGGCAATGTAGGATAGGTTTCTGAAAAACATCGGGGGGGTGCGCACTGTACTGGTTTCTAAATGGCCATTCTCTAGTAGGAGTGACAAAAACACCACGGGGTTGTGTGAATCGGAGGGCCTGAATTAGAATAGTCAGTTAGTGGCAATGTAGGATGGAGAAAAGCACCACGGGGTGGTCAGCATGGGGAGGTTCGGAAACATGCAGTGGCAATGTAGGATAATTTTCTGAAAAACCTCTCGGCGTGGTGCGCATTGTAAGTGTTTTAACAGGCCATTCACTTCTAGGAGTGAGAAAAACATCACGGGGTGGTGTGAATCGGACGGCCTGCATTAGGATAGGCAGTGAGTGGCAATGTAAGATGTAGAAAAGCACCACAGGGTGATTAGGATGTGGAAGTCATGAAACATGCAGGGCGAATATAAAATGGGTTTCTGAAAAAAATTGCGTGGTGGTGCCCATTGAAAGGGTTTTTAACAGGCCATTCACTAGTAGCAGTGAGAAAAACATCAAGGGTTGGTGTGAAACGGAGGGACTTAATTAGGATAGGCAGTGAGAGGCAATGTAGAATGGAGAAAAGCACCACGGGGTGGTCAGCATGGAGATGTCAAGAAACATGCAGTGGCAATGCAGGATATGTTTCTGAAAAACATCGCGGGGTGGTGCGCACTGTAAGGGTTTCTAATAGGCCATTCACTAGTAGGAGTGAGAAAAACATCACGGGGTTGTGTGAATCAGAGGGCCTGAATTATATTAGACAGTGAGTGGCAATGTAGGAAGGAGAAAAACACCACGGGGTGGTCAGCATGGGGACGTCAGGCAACATGCAGTGGCAATGTAGGATAGGTTTCTGAAAAACATCGCGGGGTGGTGCGCATTTATGGGTTTCTAACAGGCCATTCACTAGTAGGAGTGATAAGAACAACACCGGGTGGTGTGAATCAGAGGGCCTGAATCAGGATAGGCAGTGAGTGGCAATGTTGGATGGAGAAAAGTACCACGGGGTGATTAGGATGTGGAAGTCAGGAAACATGCAGGGCCAATGTAAGATTTGTTTCTGAAAAAAATCACGTGGTGGTGCCGATTGAAAAGGTTTCTAACAGGCCATTCCCTAGTAGAAGTGAGAAAAACATCATGGGGTGGTGTGAATCGGAGGGGCAGAATTAGGATAGGCAGTGAGTGGCAATGTAGGATGGAGAAAAGCACCACGGGGTAGTCAGCATGGAGATGTCAGGAAACAAGCAGTGGCAATGTAGGATAATTTTCTGAAAAACATCGCGGGGTGGTGCGCATTGTCAGGGTTTCTAACAGGCCTTTCCCTAGTAGGAGTGAGAAAAACATCACGGGGTTGTGTGATTTGAAGGGCCTGAATTAGAATAGGCAGTGAGTGGCAATGTAGGAAAGAGAAAAGCACCATGCTGTGGTCAGCATGGGGAGGGCAGGAAACATGCAGTAGCAATGTAGGATAGGTTTTTGAAAAACATCGCGGGGTGGTGCGCATTGTACGGGTTTCTAACAGGCCATTCACTAGTAGGAGTGAGAAAAACATCACAGGGTGTTGTGAATCGGAGGGCCTGGATTAGGATAAGCAGTGAGTGGCAATGTAGTATGGAGAAAAGCACCATGGGGTGGTCCACATTGGGAGGTCAGGAAACTTGCAGTGGCAATGTAGGTTAGGTTTGTGAAAACCATCGCGGGGTGGTGCACATTGTAAGGGTTTCTAACAGGCCATTCACTAGTAGGAGTGAGAAAGACATCACGGGGTGGTGTGAATTGGAGGGACTTAGTTAGCATAGGCAAGGAGTGGCCGTGTAGGAGGAGAAAAGCACCATAGGGTGGTCAGCATAGGGAGGTCTGGAAATATGCAGTGGCAGGTAGGATATGTTTCTGAAAAACATCGCAGGGTTGTGCGCAGTGTAAGGGTTTCTAACAGGCAACTCAGTAGTAGGGGCGAGAAAAACATCACGGTGTGTTGTGAATTGGAGGAGCTGAATCAAGATAGGCAGTAATTGTAATGTAGGATGAAGAAAAGATCCAGGGGTGGTCAGCATGGGGAGGGCAGGAAACATGCAGTGGCAATGTAGGTTAGGTTTCTGAAAAACATCATGGGATGGTGAGCATTGTAAGGTTTCTTAAAGGCGTTTCACTAGTAGGAGTGAGAAAAACATCACAGGGTGGTGCGCATTGTATGGGTGTGTGTTACATTAGATTCACTAGTAGGAGTGAGAAAAACATCACGGGGTGGTGCGCATTGTATGGGTGTGTGTTACATTACAGTCACTAGTAGGAGTGAGAAAAACATCACGGGGTGGTGCGCATTGTATGGGTGTGTGTTACATTAGATTCACTAGTAGGAGTGAGAAAAACATCACGGGGTTGTGCGCAATTTATGGGTGTGTGTTACATTAGATTCACTAGTAGGAGTGAGAAAAACATCACGGGGTGGTGCGCATTGTATGGGTGTGTGTTACATTACATTCACTAGTAGCAGTGAGAAAAACATCACGGGGTGGTGCGCATTGTATGGGTGTGTGTTACATTAGATTCACTAGTAGGAGTGAGAAAAACATCACGGGGTGGTGCGCATTGTATGGGTGTGTGTTACATTAGATTCACTAGTAGGAGTGAGAAAAACATCACAGGGTGGTGCGCATTGTATGGGTGTGTGTTACATTACATTCACTATTAGGAGTGAGAAAAACATCACGGGGTGGTGTGCATTTTATGGGTGTGTGTTACGTTACATTCAATAGTAGGAGTGAGAACAACATCACGGGGTGGTGCGCATTTTATGGGTGTGTGTTACGTTACATTCACTAGTAGTAGTGAGAAAAACATCACGGGGTGGTGTGAAACTGACGGTCTGAATTAGGATAGGCAGTGAGTGGCAATGTAGCATGGAGAAAAGCACCGCGGGGTGGTCAGCATGGGGAGGTCAGGGAACATGCAGTGGCAATGTAGGATAGGTTTCTGAAAAACATCACGGGGTGGTGCGCATTGTATGGGTGTGTGTTACATTAGATTCACTAGTAGGAGTGAGAAAAACATCACGGGGTGGTGCGCATTGTATGGATGTGTGTTACATTACATTCACTAATAGGAGTGAGAAAAACATCCCGGAGTGGTGTGGATTGTATGGGTGTGTGTTACATTAGATTCACTTGTAGGAGAGAGAAAAACATCACGGGGTGGTGCGCATTGTATGGGTGTATGTTACATTACATTCACTAGTAGGAGTGAGAAAAACATCACGGGGTGGTGCGCATTGTATGGGTGTGTGTTACATTAGATTCACTAGTAGGAGTGAGAAAAAAATCACGGGGTGGTGCGCATTTTATGGGTGTGTGTTACATTACATTCACTAGTAGGAGTGAGAAAAACATCACGGGGTGGTGCGCATTGTATGGGTGTGTGTTACATTACATTCACTAGTAGGAGTGAGAAAAACATCCCGGGGTGGTGTGAATCGGAGGGTCTGAATTAGGATAGGCAGTGAGTGGCAATGTAGGATGGAGAAAAGCACCGCGGGGTGGTCAGCATGGGGAGGTCAGGGAACATGCAGTGGCAATGTAGGATAGGTTTCTGAAAAACATCGCGGGGTGGTGCGCATTGTATGGGTGTGTGTTACATTAGATTCACTAGTAGGAGTGAGAAAAACATCACGGGGTGGTGCGCATTGTAAGGGTTTCTAACAGGCCATTCACTAGTAGGAGTGATAAGAACATCACTGGGTTGTGTGAATCAGAGGGCCAGAATCATTATAGGCAGTGACTGGCAATGTTGGATGGAGAAAAGTACCACGGGGTGATTAGGATGTGGAAGTCAGGAAACATGCAGGGCCAATGTAAGATTGGTTTCTGAAAAAAATCACGTGGTGGTGCCGATTGAAAAGGTTTCTAACAGGCCATTCACTAGTAGAAGTGAGAAAAACATCATGGGGTGGTGTGAATCGGAGGGGCCGAATTAGAATAGGCAGTGAGTGGCAATGTATAATGGAGAAAAGCACCACGGGGTGGTCAGCATGGAGATATCAGGAAACATGCAGTGGCAATGTAGGATAATTTTCTGAAAAACATCGTGGGGTGGTGCGCATTGTCAGGGTTTCTAACAGGCCTTTCCCTAGTAGGAGTGAGAAAAACATCATGGGGTTGTGTGATTCGAAGGGCCTGAATTAGGATAGGCAGTGAGTGGCAATGTAGGAAAGAGAAAAGCACCATGATGTGGTCAGCATGGGGAGGTCAGGAAACATGCAGTGGCAATGTAGGATAGGTTTTTGAAAAACATCGCGGGGTGGTGCGCATTGTACGGGTTTCTAACAGGCCATTCAATAGCAGGAGTGAGAAAAACATCACAGGGTGTTGTGAATCGGAGGGCCTGGATTAGGATAAGCAGTGAGTGGCAATTTAGTATGGAGAAAAGCACCATGGGGTGGTCCATATTTGGAGGTCAGGAAACTTGCAGTGGCAATGTAGGTTAGGTTTGTGAAAACCGTCGTGGGGTGATGCACATTGTAAGGGTTTCTAACAGGCCATTCACTAGTAGGAGTGAGAAAGACATCACGGGGTGGTGTGAATTGGAGGGACTTAGTTAGGATAGGCAAGGAGTGGCCGTGTAGGAGGAGAAAAGCACCATGGGGTGGTCAGCATAGGGAGGTCAGGAAATATGCAGTGGCAGGTAGGATATTTTTCTTAAAAGCATCGCAGGGTTGTGCGCACTGTAAGGGTTTCTAACAGGCAACTCACTAGTAGGGGCGAGAAAAACATCACGGTGTGGTGTGAATTGGAGGATCTGAATCAGGATAGGCAGTAAGTGGTAATGTAGGATGAAGAAAAGATCCAGGGGTGGTCAGCATTGGGAGCGCAGGAAACATGCAGTGGCAATGTAGGTTAGGTTGCTGAAAAACATCATGGGGAGTGAGAATTGTAAGGTTTCTTAAAGGCGTTTCACTAGTAGGAGTGAGAAAAACATCACGGGGTGGTGTGAATCGGAAGGCCTGAATTAGGATAGGCATCGAGTGGCAATATAGGATGAAGAAAAACTCTACGGGGTGGTTAGCATGGGGAGGTCAGGAAACATGCAGTGGCAATGTCAGATATGTTTCTGAAATATATCGTGCGGTGGTGAGCATTGTAAGGGTTTCTAACAGGCCATTCACTAGTAAGAGTGAGAAAAACATCACGGGGTTGTGTGCATCGGAAGGCCTGAATTAGGATAGGCAGTGAGAGTCAATGTAGGAAGGAGAAAAGCACCACGGGGTGGTCATCATGGGGAGGTCAGGAAACATGCAGTGTCAATGTAGGATAGGATTCTGAAAAACATTGCGGGTTGGTACACATTGTAAGGGTGTCTAACAGGCTATTCACTAGTAGGAGTGAGAAAAACATCACGGGGTGGTGTGAATCGGAGGGTCTGAATTAGGATAGGCAGTGAGTGGCAATGTAGGATGGAGAAAAGCACCCCGTGGTGGTCAGCATGGGGAGGTCAGGGAACATGCAGTGGCAATGTAGGATAGGTTTCTGAAAAACATCACGGGGTGGTGCGCATTGTATGGGTGTGTGTTACATTACATTCACTAGTAGGAGTGAGAAAAACATCACGGGGTGGTGTGCATTGTATGGGTGTGTGTTACATTACATTCACTAGTAGGAGTGAGAAAAACATCAAGGGGTGGTGCGCATTGTATGGGTGTGTGTTACATTAGATTCACTAGTAGGAGTGAGAAAAACATCACGGGGTGGTGCGCATTGTATGGGTGTGTGTTACATTACATTCACTAGTAGGAGTGAGAAAAACATCACGGGGTGGTGCGCATTGTATGGGTGTGTGTTACATTACATTCACTAGTAGGTGTGAGAAAAACATCACGGGGTGGTGCGCATTTTATGGGTGTGTGTTACATTACATTCACTAGTAGGAGTGAGAAAAACATCACGGGGTGGTGTGAATCGGACGGTCTGAATTAGGATAGGCAGTGAGTGGCAATGTAGGATGGAGAAAAGCACCGCGGGGTGGTCAGCATGGGGAGGTCAGGGAACATGCAGTGGCAAAGTAGGATAGGTTTCTGAAAAACATCGCGGGGTGGTGCGCATTGTATGGGTGTGTGTTACGTTAGATTCACTAGTAGGAGTGAGAAAAACATCACGGGGTGGTGCGCATGGTATGGGTGTGTGTTACGTTAAATTCACTAGTAGGAGTGAGAAACACATCACGGGGTGGTGCGCATTGTATGGGTGTGTGTTACATTACATTCACTAGTAGGAGTGAGAAAAACATCACGGGGTGGTGCGCATTGTATGGGTGTGTGTTACATTACATTCACTAGTAGGAGTGAGAAAAACATCACCGGGTGGTGCGCATTGTATGGGTCTGTGTTACATTACATTCACTAGTAGGAGTGAGAAAAACATCACGGGGTGGTGCGCATTGTATGGGTGTGTGTTACATTACATTCACTAGTAGGAGTGAGAAAAACATCACGGGGTGGTGCGCATTGTATGGGTGTGTGTTACATTAGATTCACTAGTAGGAGTGAGAAAAACATCACGGGGTGATGCGCATTGTATGGGTGTGTGTTACATTACATTCACTAGTAGGAGTGAGAAAAACATCACGGGGTGGTGCGCATTGTATGGGTGTGTGTTACATTACATTCACTAGTAGGAGTGAGAAAACATCACGGTGTGGTGCGCATTGTATGGGTGTGTGTTACATTACATTCACTAGTAGGAGTGAGAAAAACATCACGGGGTGGTGTGACTCGGAGGGTCTGTATTAGGATAGGCAGTGAGTGGCAATGTAGGATGGAGAAAAGCACCCCGTGGTGGTCAGCATGGGGAGGTCAGGGAACATGCAGTGGCAATGTAGGATATGTTTCTGAAAAACATCCTGGGGTGGTGCGCATTGTATGGGTGTGTGTTACATTAGATTCACTAGTAGGAGTGAGAAAAACATGACGGGGTGGTGCGCATTGTATGGGTGTGTGTTACATTAGATTCACTAGTAGGAGTGAGAAAAACATCACGGGGTGGTGCGCATTGTATGGGTGTGTGTTACATTAGATTCACTAGTAGGAGTGAGAAAAACATCACGGGGTGGTGTGAATCAGAGGGTCTGAATTAGGATAGGCAGTGAGTGGCAATGTAGGATGGAGAAAAGCACCGCGGGGTGGTCAGCATGGGGAGGTCAGGGAACATGCAGTGGCAAAGTAGGATAGGTTTCTGAAAAACATCGCGGGGTGGTGCGCATTGTATGGGTGTGTGTTACATTAGATTCACTAGTAGGAGTGAGAAAAACATCACGGGGTGGTGCGCATGGTATGGGTGTGTGTTACGTTAAATTCACTAGTAGGAGTGAGAAACACATCACGGGGTGGTGCGCATTGTATGGGTGTGTGTTACATTACATTCACTAGTAGGAGTGAGAAAAACATCACGGGGTGGTGCGCATTGTATGGGTGTGTGTTACATTACATTCACTAGTAGGAGTGAGAAAAACATCACGGGGTGGTGCGCATTGTATGGGTGTGTGTTACATTACATTCACTAGTAGGAGTGAGAAAAACATCACGGGGTGGTGCACATTGTATGGGTGTGTGTTACATTACATTCACTAGTAGGAGTGAGAAAAACATCACGGGGTGGTGTGAATCGGAGGGTCTGAATTAGGATAGGCAGTGTGTGGTAATGTGGGATGGAGAAAAGCACCACGGGATGGTCAGCATGGGGAGGTCAGGGAACATGCAGTGGCAATGTAGGATAGGTTTCTGAAAAACATCGCGGGGTGGTGCGCATTGTATGGGTGTGTGTTACATTACATTCACTAGTAGGAGTGAGAAAAACATCACGGGGTGGTGCGCATTGTATGGGTGTGTGTTACATTACATTCACTAGTAGGAGTGAGAAAAACATCACGGGGTGGTGTGAATCGGAGGGTCTGAATTAGGGTAGGCAGTGTGTGGCAATGTAGGATGGAGAAAAGCACCGCGGGGTGGTCAGCATGGGGATGTCAGGGAACATGCAGTGGCAATGCAGGATAGGTTTCTGAAAAATATCGCGGGGTGGTGCGCATTGTATGGGTGTGTGTTACATTACATTCACTAGTAGGAGTGAGAAAAACATCACGGGGTGGTGTGAATCGGAGGGTCTGAATTAGGATAGGCAGTGAGTGGCAATGTAGGATGGAGAAAAGCACCGCGGGGTGGTCAGCATGGGGAGGTCAGGGAACATTCAGTGGCAATGTAGGATAGGTTTCTGAAAAACATCGCGGGGTGGTGCGCATTGTATGGGTGTGTTTTACATTACATTCACTAGTAGGAGTGAGAAAAACATCACGGTGTTGTGTGAATCGGAAGGTCTGAATTAGGATAGGCAGTGAGTGGCAATGTAGGATGGAGAAAAGCACCGCGGGGTGGTCAGCATGGGGAGGTCAGGGAACATGCAGTGGCAATGTAGGATAGGTTTCTGAAAAACATCGCGGGGTGGTGCGAATTGTATGGGTGTGTTTTACATTACATTCACTAGTACGAGTGACAAAAACATCACGGGGTGGTGTGAATCGGAGGGTCTGAATTAGGATAGGCAGTGAGTGGCAATGTAGGATGGAGTAAAGAACCGCGGGGTGGTCAGCATGGGGAGGTGAGGGAACTTGCAGTGGCAATGTAGGACAGGTTTCCGAAAACCATCGCGGGGTGGTGCGCATTGTATGGGTGTGTGTTACATTACATTCACTAGTAGGAGTGAGAATAACATCACGGGTTGGTGTGAATCGGAGGGTCTGAATTAGGATAGGCAGTGAGTGGCAATGTAGGATGGAGAAAAGCACCGCGGGGTGGTCAGCATGGGGAGGTCAGGGAACATGCAGTGGCAATGTAAGATAGGTTTCTGAAAAACATCGCAGGGTGGTGCGCATTGTATGGGTGTGTGTTACATTACATTCACTAGTAGCAGTGAGAAAAACATCACGGGGTGGTGTGAATCGGAGGGTCTCAATTAGGATAGGCAGTGAGTGGCAATGTAGGATAGAGAAAAGCACCGTGGTGTGGTCAGCATGGGGAGGTCAGTGAACATGCATTGGCAAGGTAGCATAGGTTTCTGAAAATCATCGCGGGTGGTGCGCATTGTATGGGTGTGTGTTACATTACATTCACTAGTAAGAGTGAGAAAAACATCACGGGGTGGTGCGCATTGTATGGGTGTGTGTTACATTACATTCACTAGTAGGAGTGAGAAAAACATCACGGGGTGGTGTGAATCGGAAGGTCTCAATTAGGATAGGCACTGAGTGGCAAGGTAGGATGGAGAAAAGCACCGCGGGTGGTCAGCATGGGGAGGTCAGTGAACATTCAGTGGCAATGTAGGATAGGTTTCTGAAAAACATCGGGGGGTGGTGCGCATTGTATGGGTGTGTGTTAAATTACATTCACTAGTAGGAGTGAGAAAAACATCACGGGGTGGTGTGAATCGGAGGGTCTAAATTAGGATAGGCAGTGAGTGGCAATGTAGGATGGAGAAAAGCACCGCGGGGTGGTTAGCATGAGGAGGTCAGGGAACAAGCAGTGGCAATGTAGAATAGGTTTCTGAAAAACATCGCGGGGTGGTGCGCATTTTATGGGTGTGTGTTACATTACATTCACTAGTAGAAGTGAGAAAAACATCACGGGGTGGTGTGAATCGGAGGGTCTGAATTAGGATAGGCAGTGAGTGGCAATGTAGGATGGAGAAAAGCACCGCGGGGTGGTCAGCATGGGGAGGTGAGGGAACAATCAGTGGCAATGTAGGATAGGTTTCTGAAAAACATCGCGGGGTGGTGCGCATTGTATGGGTGTGTGTTACATTACATTCACTAGTAGGAGTGAGAAAAACATCACGGGGTGGTGCGCATTGTATGGGTGTGTGTTACATTACATTCACTAGTAGGAGTGAGAAAAACATCACGGGGTGGTGTGAATCGGAGGGTCTGAATTAGGATAGGCAGTGTGTGGCAATGTGGGATGTAGAAAAGCACCGCGGTGTGGTCAGCATTGGGAGGTCAGGGAACATGCAGTGGCAATCTAGGATAGGTTTCTGAAAAACATCGCGGGGCGGTGCGCATTGTATGGGTGTGTGTTACATTACATTCACTAGTAGGAGTGAGAAAAACATCACGGAGTGGTGCGCATTATATGGGTGTGTGTTACATTACATTCACTAGTAGAAGTGAGAAAAACATCAAGGGGTGGTGTGAATCGGAGGGTGTGAATTAGGATAGGCAGTGAGTGGCAATGTAGGATCGAGAAAAGCACCGCGGGGTGGTCAGCATGGGGAGGTCAGGGAACATGCAGTGGCAATGTAGGATAGGATTTTGAAAAACATCGCGGGGTGGTGCGCATTGTATGGGTGTGTGTTACATTACATTCACTAGTAGGAGTGAGAAAAACATCACGGGGTGGTGCGCATTGTATGGGTGTGTGTTACATTACATTCACTATTAGGAGTGAGAAAAACATCACGGGGTGGTGTGGTTCGGAGGGTCTGAATTAGGATAGGCAGTGAGTGGCAATGTAGGATGGAGAAAAGCACCGCGGGGTGGTCAGCATGGGGAGGTCAGGGAACATGCAGTGGCAATGTAGGATAGGTTTCTGAAAAACATCGCGGGGTGGTGCGCATTGTATGGGTGTGTGTTACATTACATTAACTAGTAGGATTTAGAAAAACATCACGGGGTGGTGTGAATCGGAGGGTCTGAATTAGGATAGGCAGTGAGTGGCAATGTAGGATGGAGAAAAGCACCACGGGGTGGTCAGCATGGGGAGGTCAGGGAACATGCAGTGGCAATGTAGGATAGGTTTCTGAAAAAACATCGCGGGGTGGTGCGCATTGTATGGGTGTGTGTTACATTACATTCACTAGTAGGAGTGAGAAAAACATCACGGGGTGGTGCGCATTGTATGCGTGTGTGTTACATTACATTCACTAGTAGGAGTGAGAAAAACATCACGGGGTGGTGTGAATCGGAGGGTCTGAATTAGGATACGCAGTGTGTGGCAATGTGGGATGGAGAAAAGCACCGCGGGGTGGTCAGCATGGGGAGGTCAGGGAACATGCAGTGGCAATGTAGGATAGGTTTCTGAAAAATATCGCGGGGTGGTGCGCATTGTATGGGTGTGTGTTACATTACATTCACTAGTAGGAGTGAGAAAAACATCTCGCGGTGGTGTGAATCGGAGGGTCTGAATTAGGATAGGCAGTGAGTGGCAATGTAGGATGGAGAAAAGCACCGCTGGGTTGTCAGCATGCTGTGGTCAGGGAACATGCAGTGGCAATGTAGGATAGGTTTATGAAAAATATCGCGGGGTAGTGCGCATTGTATGGGTGTGTGTTACATTACATTCACTAGTAGGAGTGAGAAAAACATCACGGGGTGGTGCACATTGTATGGGTGTGTGTTACATTACATTCACTAGTAGGAGTGAGAAAAACATCACGGGGTGGTGTGAAGCGGAGTGTCTGAATTAGGATAGGCAGTGTGTGGCAATGTGGGATGGAGAAAAGCACCGCGTGGTGGTCAGCATGGGGAGGTCAGGGAACATGCAGTGGCAATGTAGAATAGGTTTCTGAAAAACATCGCGGGGTGGTGTGCATTGTATGGGTGTGTGTTACATTACATTCACTAGTAGGAGTGAGCAAAACATCACGGGGCGGTGCGCATTGTATGGGTGTGTGTTACATTACATTCACTAGTAGGAGTGAGAAAAACATCACGGGGGGTGCGAATCGGAGGGTCTGAATTAGGATAGGCAGTGAGTGGCAATGTAGGATGGAGAAAAGCACCGCGGGGTGGTCAGCATGGGGAGGTCAGGGAACATGCAGTGGCAATGTAGGATAGGATTCTGAAAAACATCGCGGGGTGGTGCGCATTGTATGGGTGTGTGTTACATTACATTCACTAGTAGGAGTGAGAAAAACATCACCGGGTGGTGCGAATTGTATAGGTGTGTGTTACATTACATTCACTAGTAGGAGTGAGAAAAACATCACGGGGTGATGTGAATCTGAGGGTCTGAATTAGGATAGGCAGTGAGTGGCAATATAGGATGGAGAAAAGCAACGCGCGGTGGTCAGCATGGGGAGGTCACTGAACATCCAGTGGCAATGTAGGATAGGTTTCTGAAAAACATCGCGGGGTGGTGCGCATTGTATGGGTGTGTGTTACATTACATTCACTAGTAGGAGTGAGAAAAACATCACGGGGTGGTTCGCATTGTATATGTGTGTGTTATATTACATTCACTAGTAGGAGTGAGAAAAACATCACGGGGTGGTGTGAATCGGAAGGTCTGAATTAGGATAGGCAGTGAGTGGCAATGTAGGATGGAGAAAAGCACCGCGGGGTGGTCAGCATGGGGAGGTCAGGGAACATGCAGTGGTAATGTAGGATAGGTTTCTGAAAAACATCGCGGGGTGGTGCGCATTGTATGGGTGTGTGTTACATTACATTCACTAGTAGGAGTGAGAAAAACATCACGGGGTGGTGCGCATTGTATGGGTGTGTGTTACATTACATTCACTAGTAGGAGTGAGAAAAACATCACGGGGTGGTGTGGTTCGGAGGGTCTGAATTAGGATAGGCAGTGAGTGGCAATGTAGGATGGAGAAAAGCACCGATGGGTGGTCAGCATGGGGAGGTCAGGGAACATGCAGTGGCAATGTAGGATAGGTTTCTGAAAAACATCGCGGGGTGGTGCGCATTGTATGGGTGTGTGTTACATTACATTCACTAGTAGGATTTAGAAAAACATCACGGGGTGGTGTGAATCGGAGGGTCTGAATTAGGATAGGCCGTGAGTGGCAATGTAGGATGGAGAAAAGCACCACGGGGTGGTCAGCATGGGGAGGTCATGGAACATGCAGTGGCAATGTAGGATAGGTTTCTGAAAAAACATCGCGGGGTGGTGCGCATTGTATGGGTCTGTGTTACACTACATTCACTAGTAGGAGTGAGAAAAACATCACGGTGTGGTGCGCATTGTATGGGTGTGTGTTACATTACATTCACTAGTAGGAGTGAGAAAAACATCACGGGGTGGTGTGAATCGGAGGGTCTGAATTAGTATACGCAGTGTGTGGCAATGTGGGATGGAGAAAAGCACCGCGGGGTGGTCAGCATGGGGAGGTCAGGGAACATGCAGTGGCAATATAGGATAGGTTTCTGAAAAATATCGCGGGGTGGTGCACATTGTATGGGTGTGTGTTACATTACATTCACTAGTAGGAGTGAGAAAAACATCTCGCGGTGGTGTGAATCGGAGGGTCTGAATTAGGATAGGCAGTGAGTGGCAATGTAGGATGGAGAAAAGCACCGCGGGGTGGTCAGCATGGTGTGGTCAGGGAACATGCAGTGGCAATGTAGGTTAGGTTTATGAAAAATATCGCGGGGTAGTGCGCATTGTATGGGTGTGTGTTACATTACATTCACTAGTAGGAGTGAGAAAAACATCACGGGGTGGTGCACATTGTATGGGTGTGTGTTACATTACATTCACTAGTAGGAGTGAGAAAAACATCACGGGGTGGTGTGAATCGGAGGGTCTGAATTAGGATAGGCAGTGTGTGGCAATGTGGGATGGAGAAAAGCACCGCGGGGTGGTCAGCATGGGGAGGTCAGGGAACATGCAGTGGCAATGTAGAATAGGTTTCTGAAAAACATCGCGGGGTGGTGTGCATTGTATGGGTTTGTGTTACATTACATTCACTAGTAGGAGTGAGCAAAACATCACGGGGTGGTGCGCATTGTATGGGTGTGTGTTACATTACATTCACTAGTAGGAGTGAGAAAAACATCACGGGGGGTGCGAATCGGAGGGTCTGAATTAGGATAGGCAGTGAGTGGCAATGTAGGATGGAGAAAAGCACCACGGGTTGGTCAGCATGGGGAGGTCAGGGAACATGCAGTGGCAATGTAGGATAGGTTTCTGAAAAAACATCGCGGGGTGGTGCGCATTGTATGGGTGTGTGTTACATTACATTCACTAGTAGGAGTGAGAAAAACATCACGGGGTGGTGCGCATTGTATGCGTGTGTGTTACATTACATTCACTAGTAGGAGTGAGAAAAACATCACGGGGTGGTGTGAATCGGAGGGTCTGAATTAGGATACGCAGTGTGTGGCAATGTGGGATGGAGAAAAGCACCGCGGGGTGGTCAGCATGGGGAGGTCAGGGAACATGCAGTGGCAATGTAGGATAGGTTTCTGAAAAATATCGCGGGGTGGTGCGCATTGTATGGGTGTGTGTTACATTACATTCACTAGTAGGAGTGAGAAAAACATCTCGCGGTGGTGTGAATCGGAGGGTCTGAATTAGGATAGGCAGTGAGTGGCAATGTAGGATGGAGAAAAGCACCGCTGGGTTGTCAGCATGGTGTGGTCAGGGAACATGTAGTGGCAATGTAGGATAGGTTTATGAAAAATATCGCGGGGTAGTGCGCATTGTATGGGTGTGTGTTACATTACATTCACTAGTAGGAGTGAGAAAAACATCACGGGGTGGTGCACATTGTATGGGTGTGTGTTACATTACATTCACTAGTAGGAGTGAGAAAAACATCACGGGGTGGTGTGAAGCGGAGGGTCTGAATTAGGATAGGCAGTGTGTGGCAATGTAGGATGGAGAAAAGCACCGCGGGGTGGTCAGCATGGGGAGGTCAGGGAACATGCAGTGGCAATGTAGGATAGGATTCTGAAAAACATCTCGGGGTGGTGCGCATTGTATGGGTGTGTGTTACATTACATTCACTAGTAGGAGTGAGAAAAACATCACGGGGTGGTGCGAATTGTATAGGTGTGTGTTACATTACATTCACTAGTAGGAGTGAGAAAAACATCACGGGGTGGTGTGAATCTGAGGGTCTGAATTAGGATAGGCAGTGAGTGGCAATATAGGATGGAGAAAAGCAACGTGCGGTGGTCAGCATGGGGAGGTCACTGAACATCCAGTGGCAATGTAGGATAGGTTTCTGAAAAACATCGCGGGGTGGTGCGCATTGTATGGGTGTGTGTTACATTACATTCACTAGTAGGAGTGAGAAAAACATCACGGGGTGGTGCGCATTGTATGGTTGTGTGTTATATTACATTCACTAGTAGGAGGGAGAAAAACATCACGGGGTGGTGTCAATCGGAAAGTCTGAATTAGGATAGGCAGTGAGTGGCAATGTAGGATGGAGAAAAGCACCGCGGGGTGGTCAGCATGGGGAGGTCAGGGAACATGCAGTGGTAATGTAGGATAGGTTTCTGAAAAACATCGCGGGGTGGTGAGCATTGTATGGGTGTGTGTTACATTACATTCACTAGTAGGAGTGAGAAAAACATCACGGGGTGGTGTGAATCGGAGGGTCTGAATTAGGATAGGCAGTGAGTGGCAATGTAGGATGGAGAAAAGCACCGCGGGGTGGTCAGCATGGGGAGGTCAGGGAACATGCAGTGGCAATGTAGGATAGGTTTCTGAAAAACAACGCGGGGTGGTGCGCATTGTATGGGTGTGTGTTACATTACATTCACTAGTAGGAGTGAGAAAAACATCACGGGGTGGTGCGCATTGTATGGGTGTGTGTTACATTACATTCACTAGTAGGAGTGAGAAAAACATCACGGGGTGGTGTGAATCGGAGGGTCTGAATTAGGATAGGCAGTGTGTGGTAATGTGGGATGGAGAAAAGCACCGCGGGATGGTCAGCATGGGGAGGTCAGGGAACATGCAGTGGCAATGTAGGATAGGTTTCTGAAAAACATCGCGGGGTGGTGCGCATTGTATGGGTGTGTGTTACATTACATTCACTAGTAGGAGTGACAAAAACATCACGCGGTGGTGTGAATCGGAGGGTCTGAATTAGGATAGGCAGTGAGTGGCAATGTAGGATGGAGAAAAGCACCGCGGGGTGGTCAGCATGGGGAGGTCAGGGAACATGCAGTGGCAATGTAAGATAGGTTTCTGAAAAACATCGCGGGGTGGTGCGCATTGTATGGGTGTGTGTTACATTACATTCACTAGTAGGAGTGAGAAAAACATCACGGGTGGTGCGCATTGTATGAGTGTGTTACATTACATTCACTAGTAGGAGTCAGAAAAACATCACGGGGTGGTGTGAATCGGAGGGTCTGAATTAGGATAGGCAGTGTGTGGCAAAGTGGGATGGAGAAAAGCACCGCGGGGTGGTCAGCATGGGGAGGTCAGTGAACATGCATTGGCAAGGTAGCATAGGTTTCTGAAAATCATCGCGGGGTGGTGCGCATTGTATGGGTGTGTGTTACATTACATTCACTAGTAGGAGTGAGAAAAACATCACGGGGTGGTGCGCATTGTATGGGTGTGTGTTACATTACATTCACTAGTTGGAGTGAGAAAAACATCACGGGGTGGTGTGAATCGGAAGGTCTGAATTAGGATAGTCAGTGAGTGGCAAGGTAGGATGGAGAAAAGCACCGCGGGTGGTCAGCATGGGGAGGTCAGTGAACATTCAATGGCAATGTAGGATAGGTTTCGGAAAAACATCGGGGGGTGGTGCGCATTGTATGGGTGTGTGTTACATTACATTCACTAGTAGGCGTGAGAAAAACATCACGGGGTGGTGTGAATCGGAGGGTCTGAATTAGGATAGGCAGTGAGTGGCAATGTAGGATGGAGAAAAGCACCGCGGGGTGGTCAGCATGGGGAGGTCAGGGAACAATCAGTGGTAATGTAGGATAGGTTTCTGAAAAACATCGCGGGGTGGTGCGCATTGTATGGGTGTGTGTTACATTACATTCACTAGTAGGAGTGAGAAAAACATCACGGGGTGTTGCGCATTGTATGGGTGTGTGTTACATTACATTCACTAGTAGGAGTGAGAAAAACATCACGGGGTGGTGTGAATCGGAGGGTCTGAATTAGGATAGGCAGTGTGTGGCAATGTGGGATGGAGAAAAGCACCGCGGGGTGGTCAGCATGGGGAGGTCAGGGAACATGCAGTGGCAATGTAGGATAGGTTTCTGAAAAACATCGCGGGGCGGTGCGCATTGTATGGGTGTGTGTTACATTACATTCACTAGTAGGAGTGAGAAAAACATCACGGGGTGGTGCGCATTATATGGGTGTGTGTTACATTACATTCACTAGTAGGAGTGAGAAAAACATCACGAGGTGGTGTGAATCGGAGGGTCTGATTTAGGATAGGCAGTGAGTGGCAATGTACGATGGAGAAAAGCACCGCGGGGTGGTCAGCATGGGGAGGTCAGGGAACATGCAGTGGCAATGTAGGATAGGTTTCTGAAAAACATCGCGGGGTGGTGCGCATTGTATGGGTGTGTGTTACATTACATTCACTAGTAGGAGTGAGAAAATCATCACGGGGTGGTGCGCATTGTATGGGTGTGTGTTACATTACATTCACTAGTAGGAGTGAGAAAAACATCACGGGGTGGTGTGAATCGGAGGGTCTGAATTAGGATAGGCAGTGAGTGGCAATGTAGGATGGAGAAAAGCACAGTTGGGTGGTCAGCATGGGGAGGTCAGGGAACATGCAGTGGCAATGTAGTATACGATTCTGAAAAACATCGCGGGGTGGTGCGCATTGTATGGGTGTGTGTTACATTACATTCACTAGTAGGAGTGAGAAAAACATCACGGGGAGGTGTGAATCGGAGGGTCTGAATTAGGATAGGCAGTGAGTGTCAATATAGGATGAAGAAAAGCACCGCGGGGTGGTCAGCATGGGGAGGTCTGGGAACATGCAGTGGCAATGTAGGATAGGTTTCTGAAAAACATCGCGGGTTGGTGCGCATTGTATGGGTGTGTGTTACATTACATTCACTAGTAGGAGTGAGAAAAACATCACGGGGTGGTGTGAATCGGAGGGTCTGAATTAGGATAGGCAGTGAGTGGCAATGTAGGATGGAGAAAAGCACCGCGGGGTGGTCAGCATGGGGAGGTCAGGGAACATGCAGTGGCAATGTAGGATAGGTTTGCGAAAAACATCGCGGGGTGGTGTGAATCGGAGGGTCTGAATTAGGTTTGGCAGTGAGTGGCAATGTAGGATGGAGAAAAGCACCGCGGGGTGGTCCGCATGGGGAGGTCAGGGAACATGCAGTGGCAATGTAGGATAGGTTTCCGAAAAACATCGCGGGGTGGTGCGCATTGTATGGGTGTGTGTTACATTATATTCACTAGTAGGAGTGAGAAAAACATACGGGGTGGTGTGAATCGGAGGGTCTGAATTAGGATAGGCAGTGAGGGGCAATGTAGGATGGAGAAAAGCACCGCGTGGTGGTCAGCATGTGTAGGTCAGGGAACATGCAGTGGCAATGTAGGATAGGTTTCTGAAATACATCGCGGGGTTGTGCGCATTGTATGGGTGTGTGTTACATTACATTCACTAGTAGGAGTGAGAAAAACATCACGGGTGGTGCGCATTGTATGAGTGTGTTACATTACATTCACTAGTAGGAGTCAGAAAAACATCACGGGGTGGTGTGAATCGGAGGGTCTGAATTAGGATAGGCAGTGTGTGGCAAAGTGGGATGGAGAAAAGCACCGCGGGGTGGTCAGCATGGGGAGGTCAGTGAACATGCATTGGCAAGGTAGCATAGGTTTCTGAAAATCATCGCGGGGTGGTGCGCATTGTATGGGTGTGTGTTACATTACATTCACTAGTAGGAGTGAGAAAAACATCACGGGGTGGTGCGCATTGTATGGGTGTGTGTTACATTACATTCACTAGTTGGAGTGAGAAAAACATCACGGGGTGGTGTGAATCGGAAGGTCTGAATTAGGATAGTCAGTGAGTGGCAAGGTAGGATGGAGAAAAGCACCGCGGGTGGTCAGCATGGGGAGGTCAGTGAACATTCAATTGCAATGTAGGATAGGTTTCGGAAAAACATCGGGGGGTGGTGCGCATTGTATGGGTGTGTGTTACATTACATTCACTAGTAGGCGTGAGAAAAACATCACGGGGTGGTGTGAATCGGAGGGTCTGAATTAGGATAGGCAGTGAGTGGCAATGTAGGATGGAGAAAAGCACCGCGGGGTGGTCAGCATGGGGAGGTCAGGGAACAATCAGTGGTAATGTAGGATAGGTTTCTGAAAAACATCGCGGGGTGGTGCGCATTGTATGGGTGTGTGTTACATTACATTCACTAGTAGGAGTGAGAAAAACATCACGGGGTGTTGCGCATTGTATGGGTGTGTGTTACATTACATTCACTAGTAGGAGTGAGAAAAACATCACGGGGTGGTGTGAATCGGAGGGTCTGAATTAGGATAGGCAGTGTGTGGCAATGTGGGATGGAGAAAAGCACCGCGGGGTGGTCAGCATGGGGAGGTCAGGGAACATGCAGTGGCAATGTAGGATAGGTTTCTGAAAAACATCGCGGGGCGGTGCGCATTGTATGGGTGTGTGTTACATTACATTCACTAGTAGGAGTGAGAAAAACATCACGGGGTGGTGCGCATTATATGGGTGTGTGTTACATTACATTCACTAGTAGGAGTGAGAAAAACATCACGAGGTGGTGTGAATCGGAGGGTCTGATTTAGGATAGGCAGTGAGTGGCAATGTAGGATGGAGAAAAGCACCGCGGGGTGGTCAGCATGGGGAGGTCAGGGAACATGCAGTGGCAATGTAGGATAGGTTTCTGAAAAACATCGCGGGGTGGTGCGCATTGTATGGGTGTGTGTTACATTACATTCACTAGTAGGAGTGAGAAAATCATCACGGGGTGGTGCGCATTGTATGGGTGTGTGTTACATTACATTCACTAGTAGGAGTGAGAAAAACATCACGGGGTGGTGTGAATCGGAGGGTCTGAATTAGGATAGGCAGTGAGTGGCAATGTAGGATGGAGAAAAGCACAGTTGGGTGGTCAGCATGGGGAGGTCAGGGAACATGCAGTGGCAATGTAGTATACGATTCTGAAAAACATCGCGGGGTGGTGCGCATTGTATGGGTGTGTGTTACATTACATTCACTAGTAGGAGTGAGAAAAACATCACGGGGAGGTGTGAATCGGAGGGTCTGAATTAGGATAGGCAGTGAGTGTCAATATAGGATGAAGAAAAGCACCGCGGGGTGGTCAGCATGGGGAGGTCTGGGAACATGCAGTGGCAATGTAGGATAGGTTTCTGAAAAACATCGCGGGTTGGTGCGCATTGTATGGGTGTGTGTTACATTACATTCACTAGTAGGAGTGAGAAAAACATCACGGGGTGGTGTGAATCGGAGGGTCTGAATTAGGATAGGCAGTGAGTGGCAATGTAGGATGGAGAAAAGCACCGCGGGGTGGTCAGCATGGGGAGGTCAGGGAACATGCAGTGGCAATGTAGGATAGGTTTGCGAAAAACATCGCGGGGTGGTGTGAATCGGAGGGTCTGAATTAGGTTTGGCAGTGAGTGGCAATGTAGGATGGAGAAAAGCACCGCGGGGTGGTCCGCATGGGGAGGTCAGGGAACATGCAGTGGCAATGTAGGATAGGTTTCCGAAAAACATCGCGGGGTGGTGCGCATTGTATGGGTGTGTGTTACATTATATTCACTAGTAGGAGTGAGAAAAACATACGGGGTGGTGTGAATCGGAGGGTCTGAATTAGGATAGGCAGTGAGGGGCAATGTAGGATGGAGAAAAGCACCGCGTGGTGGTCAGCATGTGTAGGTCAGGGAACATGCAGTGGCAATGTAGGATAGGTTTCTGAAATACATCGCGGGGTTGTGCGCATTGTATGGGTGTGTGTTACATTACATTCACTAGTAGGAGTGAGAAAAACATCACGGGGTGGTGCGCATTGTATGGGTGTTTGTTACATTATATTCACTAGAAGGAGTGAGAAAAACATCAAGGGGTGGTGTGAATCGGAAGGTCTGAATAAGGATAGGCAGTGTGTGGCAATGTAGGATGGAGAAAAGCACCGCGGAGTGGTCAGCATGGGGAGGTCAGGGAACATGTAGTGGCAATGTAGGATAGGTTTCTGAAAAACATCACGGGGTGGTGCGCATTGTATGGGTGTGTGTTACATTGCATTCACTAGTAGGAGTGAGAAAAACGTCACGGGGTGGTGCGCATTGTATGGGTGTGTGTTACATTACATTCACTAGTAGGAGGGAGAAAAACATCACGGGCTGCTGTGAATCGGAGGGTCTGAATTAGATTAGGCAGTGAGTGGCAATGTAGGATGGAGAAACGCACCGCGCGGTGGTCAGCATGGGGAGGTCAGGGAACATGCAGTGGCAATGTAGCATAGGTTTCTGAAAAACATCGCGGGGTGGTGCGCATTGTATGGGTGCGTGTTACATTACATTCACTAGTAGGAGTTAGAAAAACATCACGGGGTGGTGCGTATTGTATTGGTGTGTGTTACATTAGATTCACTAGTAGGAGTGAGAAAAATATCACGGGGTGGTGCGCATTGTATGGGTGTGTGTTACATTACATTCACTAGTAGGAGTGACAAAAACATCACGCGGTGTTGTTAATCGGAGGGTCTGAATTGGGATAGGCAGTGAGTGGCAATGTAGGATGGAGAAAAGCACCGCGGGGTGGTCAGCATGGGGAGGTCAGGGAACATGCAGTGGCAATGTAAGATAGGTTTCTGAAAAACATCGCGGTGTGGTGCGCATTGTATGGGTGTGTGTTACATTACATTCACTAGTAGGAGTGAGAAAAACATCACGGGGTGGTGCGCATTGTATGAGTGTGTTACATTACATTCACTAGTAGGAGTCAGAAAAACATCACGGGGTGGTGTGAATCGGAGGGTCTGAATTAGGATAGGCAGTGTGTGGCAATGTGGGATGGAGAAAAGCACCGCGGGGTGGTCAGCATGGGGAGGTCAGGGAACATGCAGTGGCAATATAGGATAGGTTTCAGAAAAACATCGCGGGGTGGTGCGAATTGTATGGTTGTGTGTTACATTACATTCACTAGTAGGAGCGAGAAAAACATCACGGGGTGGTGCGCATTGTATGGGTGTGTGTTACATTACATTCACTAGTAGGAGTGAGAAAAACATCACGGGGTGGTGTGAATCGGAGGGTCTCAATTAGGATAGGCAGTGAGTGGCAAGGTAGGATAGAGAAAAGCACCGCGGGGTGGTCAGCATGTGGAGGTCAGTGAACATGCATTGGCAAGGTAGCATAGGTTTCTGAAATTCATCGCGGGGTGGTGCGCATTGTATGTGTGTGTGTTACATTACATTCACTAGTAGGAGTGAGAAAAACATCACGGGGTGGTGTGAATCGGAAGGTCTGAATTAGGATAGGCAGTGAGTGGCAATATAGGATGGAGAAAAGCAACGCGCGGTGGTCAGCATGGGGAGGTCACTGAACATCCAGTGGCAATGTAGGATCGGTTTCTGAAAAACATCGCGGGGTGGTGCGCATTGTATGGGTGTGTGTTACATTACATTCACTAGTAGGAGTGAGAAAAACATCACGGGGTGGTTCGCATTGTATATGTGTGTGTTATATTACATTCACTAGTAGGAGTGAGAAAAACATCACGGGGTGGTGTGAATCGGAAGGTCTGAATTAGGATAGGCAGTGAGTGGCAATGTAGGATGGAGAAAAGCACCGCGGGGTGGTCAGCATGGGGAGGTCAGGGAACATGCAGTGGTAATGTAGGATAGGTTTCTGAAAAACATCGCGGGGTGGTGCGCATTGTATGGGTGTGTGTTACATTACATTCACTAGTAGGAGTGAGAAAAACATCACGGGGTGGTGCGCATTGTATGGGTGTGTGTTACATTACATTCACTAGTAGGAGTGAGAAAAACATCACGGGGTGGTGTGGTTCGGAGGGTCTGAATTAGGATAGGCAGTGAGTGGCAATGTAGGATGGAGAAAAGCACCGATGGGTGGTCAGCATGGGGAGGTCAGGGAACATGCAGTGGCAATGTAGGATAGGTTTCTGAAAAACATCGCGGGGTGGTGCGCATTGTATGGGTGTGTGTTACATTACATTCACTAGTAGGATTTAGAAAAACATCACGGGGTGGTGTGAATCGGAGGGTCTGAATTAGGATAGGCAGTGAGTGGCAATGTAGGATGGAGAAAAGCACCACGGGGTGGTCAGCATGGGGAGGTCATGGAACATGCAGTGGCAATGTAGGATAGGTTTCTGAAAAAACATCGCGGGGTGGTGCGCATTGTATTGGTCTGTGTTACACTACATTCACTAGTAGGAGTGAGAAAAACATCACGGTGTGGTGCGCATTGTATGGGTGTGTGTTACATTACATTCACTAGTAGGAGTGAGAAAAACATCACGGGGTGGTGTGAATCGGAGGGTCTGAATTAGTATACGCAGTGTGTGGCAATGTGGGATGGAGAAAAGCACCGCGGGGTGGTCAGCATGGGGAGGTCAGGGAACATGCAGTGGCAATGTAGGATAGGTTTCTGAAAAATATCGCGGGGTGGTGCACATTGTATGGGTGTGTGTTACATTACATTCACTAGTAGGAGTGAGAAAAACATCTCGCGGTGGTGTGAATCGGAGGGTCTGAATTAGGATAGGCAGTGAGTGGCAATGTAGGATGGAGAAAAGCACCGCGGGGTGGTCAGCATGGTGTGGTCAGGGAACATGCAGTGGCAATGTAGGTTAGGTTTATGAAAAATATCGCGGGGTAGTGCGCATTGTATGGGTGTGTGTTACATTACATTCACTAGTAGGAGTGAGAAAAACATCACGGGGTGGTGCACATTGTATGGGTGTGTGTTACATTACATTCACTAGTAGGAGTGAGAAAAACATCACGGGGTGGTGTGAATCGGAGGGTCTGAATTAGGATAGGCAGTGTGTGGCAATGTGGGATGGAGAAAAGCACCGCGGGGTGGTCAGCATGGGGAGGTCAGGGAACATGCAGTGGCAATGTAGAATAGGTTTCTGAAAAACATCGCGGGGTGGTGTGCATTGTATGGGTTTGTGTTACATTACATTCACTAGTAGGAGTGAGCAAAACATCACGGGGTGGTGCGCATTGTATGGGTGTGTGTTACATTACATTCACTAGTAGGAGTGAGAAAAACATCACGGGGGGTGCGAATCGGAGGGTCTGAATTAGGATAGGCAGTGAGTGGCAATGTAGGATGGAGAAAAGCACCACGGGTTGGTCAGCATGGGGAGGTCAGGGAACATGCAGTGGCAATGTAGGATAGGTTTCTGAAAAAACATCGCGGGGTGGTGCGCATTGTATGGGTGTGTGTTACATTACATTCACTAGTAGGAGTGAGAAAAACATCACGGGGTGGTGCGCATTGTATGCGTGTGTGTTACATTACATTCACTAGTAGGAGTGAGAAAAACATCACGGGGTGGTGTGAATCGGAGGGTCTGAATTAGGATACGCAGTGTGTGGCAATGTGGGATGGAGAAAAGCACCGCGGGGTGGTCAGCATGGGGAGGTCAGGGAACATGCAGTGGCAATGTAGGATAGGTTTCTGAAAAATATCGCGGGGTGGTGCGCATTGTATGGGTGTGTGTTACATTACATTCACTAGTAGGAGTGAGAAAAACATCTCGCGGTGGTGTGAATCGGAGGGTCTGAATTAGGATAGGCAGTGAGTGGCAATGTAGGATGGAGAAAAGCACCGCTGGGTTGTCAGCATGGTGTGGTCAGGGAACATGTAGTGGCAATGTAGGATAGGTTTATGAAAAATATCGCGGGGTAGTGCGCATTGTATGGGTGTGTGTTACATTACATTCACTAGTAGGAGTGAGAAAAACATCACGGGGTGGTGCACATTGTATGGGTGTGTGTTACATTACATTCACTAGTAGGAGTGAGAAAAACATCACGGGGTGGTGTGAAGCGGAGGGTCTGAATTAGGATAGGCAGTGTGTGGCAATGTAGGATGGAGAAAAGCACCGCGGGGTGGTCAGCATGGGGAGGTCAGGGAACATGCAGTGGCAATGTAGGATAGGATTCTGAAAAACATCTCGGGGTGGTGCGCATTGTATGGGTGTGTGTTACATTACATTCACTAGTAGGAGTGAGAAAAACATCACGGGGTGGTGCGAATTGTATAGGTGTGTGTTACATTACATTCACTAGTAGGAGTGAGAAAAACATCACGGGGTGGTGTGAATCTGAGGGTCTGAATTAGGATAGGCAGTGAGTGGCAATATAGGATGGAGAAAAGCAACGTGCGGTGGTCAGCATGGGGAGGTCACTGAACATCCAGTGGCAATGTAGGATAGGTTTCTGAAAAACATCGCGGGGTGGTGCGCATTGTATGGGTGTGTGTTACATTACATTCACTAGTAGGAGTGAGAAAAACATCACGGGGTGGTGCGCATTGTATGGTTGTGTGTTATATTACATTCACTAGTAGGAGTGAGAAAAACATCACGGGGTGGTGTCAATCGGAAAGTCTGAATTAGGATAGGCAGTGAGTGGCAATGTAGGATGGAGAAAAGCACCGCGGGGTGGTCAGCATGGGGAGGTCAGGGAACATGCAGTGGTAATGTAGGATAGGTTTCTGAAAAACATCGCGGGGTGGTGAGCATTGTATGGGTGTGTGTTACATTACATTCACTAGTAGGAGTGAGAAAAACATCACGGGGTGGTGTGAATCGGAGGGTCTGAATAAGGATAGGCAGTGTGTGGCAATGTAGGATGGAGAAAAGCACCGCGGAGTGGTCAGCATGGGGAGGTCAGGGAACATGCAGTGGCAATGTAGGATAGGTTTCTGAAAAACATCACGGGGTGGTGCGCATTGTATGGGTGTGTGTTACATTGCATTCACTAGTAGGAGTGAGAAAAACGTCACGGGGTGGTGCGCATTGTATGGGTGTGTGTTACATTACATTCACTAGTAGGAGGGAGAAAAACATCACGGGCTGCTGTGAATCGGAGGGTCTGAATTAGATTAGGCAGTGAGTGGCAATGTAGGATGGAGAAACGCACCGCGCGGTGGTCAGCATGGGGAGGTCAGGGAACATGCAGTGGCAATGTAGCATAGGTTTCTGAAAAACATCGCGGGGTGGTGCGCATTGTATGGGTGCGTGTTACATTACATTCACTAGTAGGAGTTAGAAAAACATCACGGGGTGGTGCGTATTGTATTGGTGTGTGTTACATTAGATTCACTAGTAGGAGTGAGAAAAATATCACGGGGTGGTGCGCATTGTATGGGTGTGTGTTACATTACATTCACTAGTAGGAGTGACAAAAACATCACGCGGTGTTGTTAATCGGAGGGTCTGAATTGGGATAGGCAGTGAGTGGCAATGTAGGATGGAGAAAAGCACCGCGGGGTGGTCAGCATGGGGAGGTCAGGGAACATGCAGTGGCAATGTAAGATAGGTTTCTGAAAAACATCGCGGTGTGGTGCGCATTGTATGGGTGTGTGTTACATTACATTCACTAGTAGGAGTGAGAAAAACATCACGGGCTGGTGCGCATTGTATGAGTGTGTTACATTACATTCACTAGTAGGAGTCAGAAAAACATCACGGGGTGGTGTGAATCGGAGGGTCTGAATTAGGATAGGCAGTGTGTGGCAATGTGGGATGGAGAAAAGCACCGCGGGGTGGTCAGCATGGGGAGGTCAGGGAACATGCAGTGGCAATATAGGATAGGTTTCAGAAAAACATCGCGGGGTGGTGCGAATTGTATGGTTGTGTGTTACATTACATTCACTAGTAGGAGCGAGAAAAACATCACGGGGTGGTGCGCATTGTATGGGTGTGTGTTACATTACATTCACTAGTAGGAGTGAGAAAAACATCACGGGGTGGTGTGAATCGGAGGGTCTCAATTAGGATAGGCAGTGAGTGGCAAGGTAGGATAGAGAAAAGCACCGCGGGGTGGTCAGCATGTGGAGGTCAGTGAACATGCATTGGCAAGGTAGCATAGGTTTCTGAAATTCATCGCGGGGTGGTGCGCATTGTATGTGTGTGTGTTACATTACATTCACTAGTAGGAGTGAGAAAAACATCACGGGGTGGTGTGAATCGGAAGGTCTGAATTAGGATAGGCAGTGAGTGGCAATATAGGATGGAGAAAAGCAACGCGCGGTGGTCAGCATGGGGAGGTCACTGAACATCCAGTGGCAATGTAGGATAGGTTTCTGAAAAACATCGCGGGGTGGTGCGCATTGTATGGGTGTGTGTTACATTACATTCACTAGTAGGAGTGAGAAAAACATCACGGGGTGGTTCGCATTGTATATGTGTGTGTTATATTACATTCACTAGTAGGAGTGAGAAAAACATCACGGGGTGGTGTGAATCGGAAGGTCTGAATTAGGATAGGCAGTGAGTGGCAATGTAGGATGGAGAAAAGCACCGCGGGGTGGTCAGCATGGGGAGGTCAGGGAACATGCAGTGGTAATGTAGGATAGGTTTCTGAAAAACATCGCGGGGTGGTGCGCATTGTATGGGTGTGTGTTACATTACATTCACTAGTAGGAGTGAGAAAAACATCACGGGGTGGTGCGCATTGTATGGGTGTGTGTTACATTACATTCACTAGTAGGAGTGAGAAAAACATCACGGGGTGGTGTGGTTCGGAGGGTCTGAATTAGGATAGGCAGTGAGTGGCAATGTAGGATGGAGAAAAGCACCGATGGGTGGTCAGCATGGGGAGGTCAGGGAACATGCAGTGGCAATGTAGGATAGGTTTCTGAAAAACATCGCGGGGTGGTGCGCATTGTATGGGTGTGTGTTACATTACATTCACTAGTAGGATTTAGAAAAACATCACGGGGTGGTGTGAATCGGAGGGTCTGAATTAGGATAGGCAGTGAGTGGCAATGTAGGATGGAGAAAAGCACCACGGGGTGGTCAGCATGGGGAGGTCATGGAACATGCAGTGGCAATGTAGGATAGGTTTCTGAAAAAACATCGCGGGGTGGTGCGCATTGTATGGGTCTGTGTTACACTACATTCACTAGTAGGAGTGAGAAAAACATCACGGTGTGGTGCGCATTGTATGGGTGTGTGTTACATTACATTCACTAGTAGGAGTGAGAAAAACATCACGGGGTGGTGTGAATCGGAGGGTCTGAATTAGTATACGCAGTGTGTGGCAATGTGGGATGGAGAAAAGCACCGCGGGGTGGTCAGCATGGGGAGGTCAGGGAACATGCAGTGGCAATGTAGGATAGGTTTCTGAAAAATATCGCGGGGTGGTGCACATTGTATGGGTGTGTGTTACATTACATTCACTAGTAGGAGTGAGAAAAACATCTCGCGGTGGTGTGAATCGGAGGGTCTGAATTAGGATAGGCAGTGAGTGGCAATGTAGGATGGAGAAAAGCACCGCGGGGTGGTCAGCATGGTGTGGTCAGGGAACATGCAGTGGCAATGTAGGTTAGGTTTATGAAAAATATCGCGGGGTAGTGCGCATTGTATGGGTGTGTGTTACATTACATTCACTAGTAGGAGTGAGAAAAACATCACGGGGTGGTGCACATTGTATGGGTGTGTGTTACATTACATTCACTAGTAGGAGTGAGAAAAACATCACGGGGTGGTGTGAATCGGAGGGTCTGAATTAGGATAGGCAGTGTGTGGCAATGTGGGATGGAGAAAAGCACCGCGGGGTGGTCAGCATGGGGAGGTCAGGGAACATGCAGTGGCAATGTAGAATAGGTTTCTGAAAAACATCGCGGGGTGGTGTGCATTGTATGGGTTTGTGTTACATTACATTCACTAGTAGGAGTGAGCAAAACATCACGGGGTGGTGCGCATTGTATGGGTGTGTGTTACATTACATTCACTAGTAGGAGTGAGAAAAACATCACGGGGGGTGCGAATCGGAGGGTCTGAATTAGGATAGGCAGTGAGTGGCAATGTAGGATGGAGAAAAGCACCACGGGTTGGTCAGCATGGGGAGGTCAGGGAACATGCAGTGGCAATGTAGGATAGGTTTCTGAAAAAACATCGCGGGGTGGTGCGCATTGTATGGGTGTGTGTTACATTACATTCACTAGTAGGAGTGAGAAAAACATCACGGGGTGGTGCGCATTGTATGCGTGTGTGTTACATTACATTCACTAGTAGGAGTGAGAAAAACATCACGGGGTGGTGTGAATCGGAGGGTCTGAATTAGGATACGCAGTGTGTGGCAATGTGGGATGGAGAAAAGCACCGCGGGGTGGTCAGCATGGGGAGGTCAGGGAACATGCAGTGGCAATGTAGGATAGGTTTCTGAAAAATATCGCGGGGTGGTGCGCATTGTATGGGTGTGTGTTACATTACATTCACTAGTAGGAGTGAGAAAAACATCTCGCGGTGGTGTGAATCGGAGGGTCTGAATTAGGATAGGCAGTGAGTGGCAATGTAGGATGGAGAAAAGCACCGCTGGGTTGTCAGCATGGTGTGGTCAGGGAACATGTAGTGGCAATGTAGGATAGGTTTATGAAAAATATCGCGGGGTAGTGCGCATTGTATGGGTGTGTGTTACATTACATTCACTAGTAGGAGTGAGAAAAACATCACGGGGTGGTGCACATTGTATGGGTGTGTGTTACATTACATTCACTAGTAGGAGTGAGAAAAACATCACGGGGTGGTGTGAAGCGGAGGGTCTGAATTAGGATAGGCAGTGTGTGGCAATGTAGGATGGAGAAAAGCACCGCGGGGTGGTCAGCATGGGGAGGTCAGGGAACATGCAGTGGCAATGTAGGATAGGATTCTGAAAAACATCTCGGGGTGGTGCGCATTGTATGGGTGTGTGTTACATTACATTCACTAGTAGGAGTGAGAAAAACATCACGGGGTGGTGCGAATTGTATAGGTGTGTGTTACATTACATTCACTAGTAGGAGTGAGAAAAACATCACGGGGTGGTGTGAATCTGAGGGTCTGAATTAGGATAGGCAGTGAGTGGCAATATAGGATGGAGAAAAGCAACGTGCGGTGGTCAGCATGGGGAGGTCACTGAACATCCAGTGGCAATGTAGGATAGGTTTCTGAAAAACATCGCGGGGTGGTGCGCATTGTATGGGTGTGTGTTACATTACATTCACTAGTAGGAGTGAGAAAAACATCACGGGGTGGTGCGCATTGTATGGTTGTGTGTTATATTACATTCACTAGTAGGAGTGAGAAAAACATCACGGGGTGGTGTCAATCGGAAAGTCTGAATTAGGATAGGCAGTGAGTGGCAATGTAGGATGGAGAAAAGCACCGCGGGGTGGTCAGCATGGGGAGGTCAGGGAACATGCAGTGGTAATGTAGGATAGGTTTCTGAAAAACATCGCGGGGTGGTGAGCATTGTATGGGTGTGTGTTACATTACATTCACTAGTAGGAGTGAGAAAAACATCACGGGGTGGTGTGAATCGGAGGGTCTGAATTAGGATAGGCAGTGAGTGGCAATGTAGGATGGAGAAAAGCACCGCGGGGTGGTCAGCATGGGGAGGTCAGGGAACATGCAGTGGCAATGTAGGATAGGTTTCTGAAAAACAACGCGGGGTGGTGCGCATTGTATGGGTGTGTGTTACATTACATTCACTAGTAGGAGTGAGAAAAACATCACGGGGTGGTGCGCATTGTATGGGTGTGTGTTACATTACATTCACTAGTAGGAGTGAGAAAAACATCACGGGGTGGTGTGAATCGGAGGGTCTGAATTAGGATAGGCAGTGTGTGGTAATGTGGGATGGAGAAAAGCACCGCGGGATGGTCAGCATGGGGAGGTCAGGGAACATGCAGTGGCAATGTAGGATAGGTTTCTGAAAAACATCGCGGGGTGGTGCGCATTGTATGGGTGTGTGTTACATTACATTCACTAGTAGGAGTGACAAAAACATCACGCGGTGGTGTGAATCGGAGGGTCTGAATTAGGATAGGCAGTGAGTGGCAATGTAGGATGGAGAAAAGCACCGCGGGGTGGTCAGCATGGGGAGGTCAGGGAACATGCAGTGGCAATGTAAGATAGGTTTCTGAAAAACATCGCGGGGTGGTGCGCATTGTATGGGTGTGTGTTACATTACATTCACTAGTAGGAGTGAGAAAAACATCACGGGTGGTGCGCATTGTATGAGTGTGTTACATTACATTCACTAGTAGGAGTCAGAAAAACATCACGGGGTGGTGTGAATCGGAGGGTCTGAATTAGGATAGGCAGTGTGTGGCAAAGTGGGATGGAGAAAAGCACCGCGGGGTGGTCAGCATGGGGAGGTCAGTGAACATGCATTGGCAAGGTAGCATAGGTTTCTGAAAATCATCGCGGGGTGGTGCGCATTGTATGGGTGTGTGTTACATTACATTCACTAGTAGGAGTGAGAAAAACATCACGGGGTGGTGCGCATTGTATGGGTGTGTGTTACATTACATTCACTAGTTGGAGTGAGAAAAACATCACGGGGTGGTGTGAATCGGAAGGTCTGAATTAGGATAGTCAGTGAGTGGCAAGGTAGGATGGAGAAAAGCACCGCGGGTGGTCAGCATGGGGAGGTCAGTGAACATTCAATGGCAATGTAGGATAGGTTTCGGAAAAACATCGGGGGGTGGTGCGCATTGTATGGGTGTGTGTTACATTACATTCACTAGTAGGCGTGAGAAAAACATCACGGGGTGGTGTGAATCGGAGGGTCTGAATTAGGATAGGCAGTGAGTGGCAATGTAGGATGGAGAAAAGCACCGCGGGGTGGTCAGCATGGGGAGGTCAGGGAACAATCAGTGGTAATGTAGGATAGGTTTCTGAAAAACATCGCGGGGTGGTGCGCATTGTATGGGTGTGTGTTACATTACATTCACTAGTAGGAGTGAGAAAAACATCACGGGGTGTTGCGCATTGTATGGGTGTGTGTTACATTACATTCACTAGTAGGAGTGAGAAAAACATCACGGGGTGGTGTGAATCGGAGGGTCTGAATTAGGATAGGCAGTGTGTGGCAATGTGGGATGGAGAAAAGCACCGCGGGGTGGTCAGCATGGGGAGGTCAGGGAACATGCAGTGGCAATGTAGGATAGGTTTCTGAAAAACATCGCGGGGCGGTGCGCATTGTATGGGTGTGTGTTACATTACATTCACTAGTAGGAGTGAGAAAAACATCACGGGGTGGTGCGCATTATATGGGTGTGTGTTACATTACATTCACTAGTAGGAGTGAGAAAAACATCACGAGGTGGTGTGAATCGGAGGGTCTGATTTAGGATAGGCAGTGAGTGGCAATGTAGGATGGAGAAAAGCACCGCGGGGTGGTCAGCATGGGGAGGTCAGGGAACATGCAGTGGCAATGTAGGATAGGTTTCTGAAAAACATCGCGGGGTGGTGCGCATTGTATGGGTGTGTGTTACATTACATTCACTAGTAGGAGTGAGAAAATCATCACGGGGTGGTGCGCATTGTATGGGTGTGTGTTACATTACATTCACTAGTAGGAGTGAGAAAAACATCACGGGGTGGTGTGAATCGGAGGGTCTGAATTAGGATAGGCAGTGAGTGGCAATGTAGGATGGAGAAAAGCACAGTTGGGTGGTCAGCATGGGGAGGTCAGGGAACATGCAGTGGCAATGTAGTATACGATTCTGAAAAACATCGCGGGGTGGTGCGCATTGTATGGGTGTGTGTTACATTACATTCACTAGTAGGAGTGAGAAAAACATCACGGGGAGGTGTGAATCGGAGGGTCTGAATTAGGATAGGCAGTGAGTGTCAATATAGGATGAAGAAAAGCACCGCGGGGTGGTCAGCATGGGGAGGTCTGGGAACATGCAGTGGCAATGTAGGATAGGTTTCTGAAAAACATCGCGGGTTGGTGCGCATTGTATGGGTGTGTGTTACATTACATTCACTAGTAGGAGTGAGAAAAACATCACGGGGTGGTGTGAATCGGAGGGTCTGAATTAGGATAGGCAGTGAGTGGCAATGTAGGATGGAGAAAAGCACCGCGGGGTGGTCAGCATGGGGAGGTCAGGGAACATGCAGTGGCAATGTAGGATAGGTTTGCGAAAAACATCGCGGGGTGGTGTGAATCGGAGGGTCTGAATTAGGTTTGGCAGTGAGTGGCAATGTAGGATGGAGAAAAGCACCGCGGGGTGGTCCGCATGGGGAGGTCAGGGAACATGCAGTGGCAATGTAGGATAGGTTTCCGAAAAACATCGCGGGGTGGTGCGCATTGTATGGGTGTGTGTTACATTATATTCACTAGTAGGAGTGAGAAAAACATACGGGGTGGTGTGAATCGGAGGGTCTGAATTAGGATAGGCAGTGAGGGGCAATGTAGGATGGAGAAAAGCACCGCGTGGTGGTCAGCATGTGTAGGTCAGGGAACATGCAGTGGCAATGTAGGATAGGTTTCTGAAATACATCGCGGGGTTGTGCGCATTGTATGGGTGTGTGTTACATTACATTCACTAGTAGGAGTGAGAAAAACATCACGGGGTGGTGCGCATTGTATGGGTGTTTGTTACATTATATTCACTAGTAGGAGTGAGAAAAACATCAAGGGGTGGTGTGAATCGGAGGGTCTGAATAAGGATAGGCAGTGTGTGGCAATGTAGGATGGAGAAAAGCACCGCGGAGTGGTCAGCATGGGGAGGTCAGGGAACATGCAGTGGCAATGTAGGATAGGTTTCTGAAAAACATCACGGGGTGGTGCGCATTGTATGGGTGTGTGTTACATTGCATTCACTAGTAGGAGTGAGAAAAACGTCACGGGGTGGTGCGCATTGTATGGGTGTGTGTTACATTACATTCACTAGTAGGAGGGAGAAAAACATCACGGGCTGCTGTGAATCGGAGGGTCTGAATTAGATTAGGCAGTGAGTGGCAATGTAGGATGGAGAAACGCACCGCGCGGTGGTCAGCATGGGGAGGTCAGGGAACATGCAGTGGCAATGTAGCATAGGTTTCTGAAAAACATCGCGGGGTGGTGCGCATTGTATGGGTGCGTGTTACATTACATTCACTAGTAGGAGTTAGAAAAACATCACGGGGTGGTGCGTATTGTATTGGTGTGTGTTACATTAGATTCACTAGTAGGAGTGAGAAAAATATCACGGGGTGGTGCGCATTGTATGGGTGTGTGTTACATTACATTCACAAGTAGGAGTGACAAAAACATCACGCGGTGTTGTTAATCGGAGGGTCTGAATTGGGATAGGCAGTGAGTGGCAATGTAGGATGGAGAAAAGCACCGCGGGGTGGTCAGCATGGGGAGGTCAGGGAACATGCAGTGGCAATGTAAGATAGGTTTCTGAAAAACATCGCGGTGTGGTGCGCATTGTATGGGTGTGTGTTACATTACATTCACTAGTAGGAGTGAGAAAAACATCACGGGGTGGTGCGCATTGTATGAGTGTGTTACATTACATTCACTAGTAGGAGTCAGAAAAACATCACGGGGTGGTGTGAATCGGAGGGTCTGAATTAGGATAGGCAGTGTGTGGCAATGTGGGATGGAGAAAAGCACCGCGGGGTGGTCAGCATGGGGAGGTCAGGGAACATGCAGTGGCAATATAGGATAGGTTTCAGAAAAACATCGCGGGGTGGTGCGAATTGTATGGTTGTGTGTTACATTACATTCACTAGTAGGAGCGAGAAAAACATCACGGGGTGGTGCGCATTGTATGGGTGTGTGTTACATTACATTCACTAGTAGGAGTGAGAAAAACATCACGGGGTGGTGTGAATCGGAGGGTCTCAATTAGGATAGGCAGTGAGTGGCAAGGTAGGATAGAGAAAAGCACCGCGGGGTGGTCAGCATGTGGAGGTCAGTGAACATGCATTGGCAAGGTAGCATAGGTTTCTGAAATTCATCGCGGGGTGGTGCGCATTATATGTGTGTGTGTTACATTACATTCACTAGTAGGAGTGAGAAAAACATCACGGGGTGGTGTGAATCGGAAGGTCTGAATTAGGATAGGCAGTGAGTGGCAAGGTAGGATGGAGAAAAGCACCGCGGGTGGTCAGCATGGGGAGATCAGTGAACATTCAGTGGCAATGTAGGATAGGTTTCTGAAAAACATCGCGGGGTGGTGCGCATTGTATGGGTGTGTGTTACATTACATTCACTAGTAGGAGTGAGAAAAACATCACGGGGTGGTGTGAATCGGAGGGTCTGAATTAGGATAGGCAGTGAGTGGCAATGTAGGATGGAGAAAAGCACCGCGGGGTGGTCAGCATTGGGAGGTCAGGGAACATGCAGTGGCAATGTAGGATAGGTTTCTGAAAAACATCGCGGGGTGGTGCGCATTTTATGGGTGTGTGTTACATTACATTCACTAGTAGAAGTGAGAAAAACATCACGGGGTGGTGTGAATCGGAGGGTCTTAATTAGGATAGGCAGTGAGTGGCAATGTAGGATGGAGAAAAGCACCGCGGGGTGGTCAGCATGGGGAGGTCAGGGAACAATCAGTGGCAATGTAGGATAGGTTTCTGAAAAACATCGCGGGGTGGTGCGCATTGTATGGGTGTGTGTTACATTACATTCACTAGTAGGAGTGAGAAAAACATCACGGGGTGGTGCGCATTGTATGGGTGTGTGTTACATTACATTCACTAGTAGGAGTGAGAAAATCATCACGGGGTGGTGTGAATCGGAGGGTCTGTATTAGGATAGGCAGTGTGTGGCAATGTGGGATGGAGAAAAGCACCGCGGGGTGGTCAGCATGGGGAGGTCAGGGAACATGCAGTGGCAATGTAGGATAGGTTTCTGAAAAACATCGCGGGGCGGTGCGCATTGTATGGGTGTGTGTTACATTACATTCACTAGTAGGAGTGAGAAAAACATCACGGGGTGGTGCGCATTATATGGGTGTGTGTTACATTACATTCACTAGTAGGAGTGAGAAAAACATCACGAGCTGGTGTGAATCGGAGGGTCTGATTTAGGATAGGCAGTGAGTGGCAATGTAGGATGGAGAAAAGCAGCGCGGGGTGGTCAGCATGGGGAGGTCAGGGAACATGCAGTGGCAATGTAGGATAGGTTTCTGAAAAACATCGCGGGGTGGTGCGCATTGTATGGGTGTGTGTTACATTACATTCACTAGTAGGAGTGAGAAAAACATCACGGGGTGGTGCGCATTGTATGGGTGTGTGTTACATTACATTCACTAGTAGGAGTGAGAAAAACATCACGGGGTGGTGTGAATCGGAGTGTCTGAATTAGGATAGGCATTGAGTGGCAATGTAGGATGGAGAAAAGCACCGCGGGGTGGTCAGCATGGGGAGGTCAGGGAACATGCAGTGGCAATGTAGGATAGGTTTCTGAAAAACACCGCGGGGTGGTGCGCATTGTATGGGTGTGTGTTACATTACATTCACTAGTAGGAGTGAGAAAAACATCACGGGGTGGTGTGAATCGGAGGGTCTGAATTAGGATAGGCAGTGTGTGGTAATGTGGGATGGAGAAAAGCACCGCGGGATGGTCAGCATGGGGAGGTCAGGGAACATGCAGTGGCAATGTAGGATAGGTTTCTGAAAAACATCGCAGGGTGGTGCGCATTGTATGGGTGTGTGTTACATTACATTCACTAGTAGGAGTGAGAAAAACATCACGGGGTGGTGTGAATCGGAAGGTCTGAATTAGGATAGGCAGTGAGTGGCAATGTAGGATGGAGAAAAGCACCGCGGGGTGGTCAGCATGGGGAGGTCAGGGAACATGCAGTGGCAATGTAGGATAGGTTTCTGAAAAACATCGCGGGGTGGTGCGCATTGTATGGGTGTGTTTTACATTACATTCACTAGTACGAGTGACAAAAACATCACGGGGTGGTGTGAATCGGAGGTTCTAAATTAGGATAGGCAGTGAGTGGCAATGTAGGATGGAGTAAAGAACCGCGGGGTGGTCAGCATGGGGAGGTGAGGGAACATGCAGTGGCAATGTAGGACAGGTTTCCGAAAAACATCGCGGGGTGGTGCGCATTGTATGGGTGTGTGTTACATTACATTCACTAGTAGGAGTGAGAATAACATCACGGGGTGGTGTGAATCGGAGGGTCTGAATTAGGATAGGCAGTGAGTGGCAATGTAGGATGGAGAAAAGCACCGCGGGGTGGTCAGCATGGGGAGTTCAGGGAACATGCAGTGGCAATGTAGGTTACGTTTCCGAAAAACATCGCGGGTTGGTGCGCATTGTATGGGTGTGTGTTACATTACATTCACTAGTAGGAGTGAGAAAAACATCACGGGGTGGTGTGAATCGGAGTGTCTGAATTAGGATAGGCAGTGAGTGGCAATGTAGGATGGAGAAAAGCACCGCGGGGTGGTCAGCATGGGGAGGTCACGGAACATGCAGTGGCAATGTAGGATAGGTTTCTGAAAAACATCACGGGGTGGTGCGCATTGTATGGGTGTGTGTTACATTACATTCAATAGTAAGAGTGAGAAAAACGTCACGGGTTGTGCGCATTGTATGGGTGTGTGTTACAATACATTCACTAGTAGGAGGGAGAAAAACATCATGGGGTGCTGTGAATCGGAGGGTCTGAATTAGGTTAGGCAGTGAGTGGCAATGTAGGATGGAGAAACGCACCGCGCGGTGGTCAGCATGGGGAGGTCAGGGAACATGCAGTGGCAATGTAGCATTGGTTTCTGAAAAACATCGCAGGGTGGTGCGCATTGTATGGGTGTGTGTTACATTACATTCACTAGTAGGAGTGACAAAAACATCACGCGGTGGTGTGAATCGGAGGGTCTGAATTAGGATAGGCAGTGAGTGGCAATGTAGGATGGAGAAAAGCACCGCGGGGTGGTCAGCATGGGGAGGTCAGGGAACATGCAGTGGCAATGTAAGATAGGTTTCTGAAAAACATCGCGGGGTGGTGCGCATTGTATGGGTGTGTGTTACATTACATTCACTAGTAGGAGTGAGAAAAACATCACGGGGTGGTGCGCATTGTATGAGTGTGTTACATTACATTCACTAGTAGGAGTCAGAAAAACATCACGGGGTGGTGTGAATCGGAGGGTCTGAATTAGGATAGGCAGTGTGTGGCAATGTGGGATGGAGAAAAGCACCGCGGGGTGGTCAGCATGGGGAGGTCAGGGAACATGCAGTGGCAATGTAGGATAGGTTTCTGAAAAACATCACGGGGTGGTGCGCATTGTATGGTTGTGTGTTACATTACATTCACTAGTAGGAGCGAGAAAAACATCACGGGGTGGTGCGCATTGTATGGGTGTGTGTTACATTACATTCACTAGTAGGATTGAGAAAAACATCACGGGGTGGTGCGCATTGTATGGGTGTGTGTTACATTACATTCACTAGTAGGAGTGAGAAAAACATCACGGGGTGGTGTGAATCGGAAGGTCTGAATTAGGATAGGCAGTGAGTGGCAAGGTAGGATGGAGAAAAGCACCGCGGGTGGTCAGCATGGGGAGGTCAGTGAACATTCAGTGGCAATGTAGGATAGGTTTCTGAAAAACATCGGGGGGTGGTGCGCATTGTATGGGTGTGTGTTACATTACATTCACTAGTAGGAGTGAGAAAAACATCACGGGGTGGTGTGAATCGGAGGGTCTGAATTAGGATAGGCAGTGAGTGGCAATGTAGGATGGAGAAAAGCACCGCGGGGTGGTCAGCATGTGGAGGTCAGGGAACATGCAGTGGCAATGTAGGATAGGTTTCTGAAGAACATCGCGGGGTGGTGCGCATTTTATGGGTGTGTGTTACATTACATTCACTAGTAGAAGTGAGAAAAACATCACGGGGTGGTGTGAATCGGAGGGTCTGAATTAGGATAGGCAGTGAGTGGCAATGTAGGATGGAGAAAAGCACCGCGGGGTGGTCAGCATGGGGAGGTCAGGGAACAATCAGTGGCAATGTAGGATAGGTTTCTGAAAAACATCGCGGGGTGGTGCGCATTGTATGGGTGTGTGTTACATTACATTCACTAGTAGGAGTGAGAAAAACATCACGGGGTGGTGCGCATTGTATGGGTGTGTGTTACATTACATTCACTAGTAGGAGTGAGAAAAACATCATGGGGTGGTGTGAATCGGAGGGTCTGAATTAGGATAGGCAGTGTGTGGCAATGTGGAATGGAGAAAAGCACCGCGGGGTGGTCAGCATGGGGAGGTCAGGGAACATGCAGTGGCAATGTAGGATAGGTTTCTGAAAAACATCGCGGGGCGGTGCGCATTGTATGGGTGTGTGTTACATTACATTCACTAGTAGGAGTGAGAAAAACATCACGGGGTGGTGTGAATCGGAGGGTCTGAATTAGGATAGGCAGTGTGTGGCAATGTGGAATGGAGAAAAGCACCGCGGGGTTGTCAGCATGGGGAGGTCAGGGAACATGCAGTGGCAATGTAGGATAGGTTTCTGAAAAACATCGCGGGGCGGTGCGCATTGTATGGGTGTGTGTTACATTACATTCACTAGTAGGAGTGAGAAAAACATCACGGGGTGGTGCGCATTATATGGGTGTGTGTTACATTACATTCACTAGTAGGAGTGAGAAAAACATCACGAGGTCGTGTGAATCAGAGGGTCTGATTTAGGATAGGCAGTGAGTGGCAATGTAGGATGGAGAAAAGCACCGCGGGGTGGTCAGCATGGGGAGGTCAGGGAACATGCAGTGGCAATGTAGGATAGGTTTCTGAAAAACATCGCGGGGTGGTGCGCATATTATGGGTGTGTGTTACATTACATTCACTAGTAGGAGTGAGAAAAACATCACGGTGTGGTGTGAATCGGAGGGTCTGAATTAGGATAGGCAGTGAGTGGCAATGTAGGATGGAGAAAAGCACCGCGGGGTGGTCAGCATGCGGAGGTCAGGGAACATGCAGTGGCAATGTAGGATAGGTTTCTGAAAAACATCGCGGGGTGGTGCGCATTGTATGGGTGTGTGTTACATTACATTCACTAGTAGGAGTGAGAAAAACATCACGGGGTGGTGTGAATCGGAAGGTCTGAATTAGGATAGGCAGTGAGTGGCAATGTAGGATGGAGAAAAGCACCGCTGGGTGGTCAGCATGGGGAGGTCAGGGAACATGCAGTGGCAATGTAGGATAGGTTTCTGAAAAACATCGCGGGGTGGTGCGCATTATATGGGTGTGTTTTACATTACATTCACTAGTACGAGTGACAAAAACATCACGGGGTGGTGTGAATCGGAGGGTCTGAATTAGGATAGGCAGTGAGTGGCAATGTAGGATGGAGTAAAGAACCGCGGGGTGGTCAGGATGGGGAGGTGAGGGAACATGTAGTGGCAATGTAGGACAGGTTTCCGAAAAACATCGCGGGGTGGTGCGCATTGTATGGGTGTGTGTTACATTACATTCACTAGTAGGAGTGAGAAAAACATCACGGGGTGGTGTGAATCGGAGGGTCTGAATTAGGATAGGCAGTGAGTGGCAATGTAGGATGGAGAAAAGCACCGCGGGGTGGTCAGCATGGGGAGTTCAGGGAACATGCAGTGGCAATGTAGGTTACGTTTCCGAAAAACATCGCGGGTTGGTGCGCATTGTATGGGTGTGTGTTACATTACATTCACTAGTAGGAGTGAGAAAAACATCACGGGGTGGTGTGAATCGGAGTGTCTGAATTAGGATAGGCAGTGAGTGGCAATGTAGGATGGAGAAAAGCACCGCGGGGTGGTCAGCATGGGGAGGTCACGGAACATGCAGTGGCAATGTAGGATAGGTTTCTGAAAAACATCACGGGGTGGTGCGCATTGTATGGGTGTGTGTTACATTACATTCACTAGTAAGAGTGAGAAAAACGTCACGGGTTGTGCGCATTGTATGGGTGTGTGTTACATTACATTCACTAGTAGGAGGGAGAAAAACATCACGGGGTGCTGTGAATCGGAGGGTCTGAATTAGGTTAGGCAGTGAGTGGCAATGTAGGATGGAGAAACGCACCGCGCGTTGGTCAGCATGGGGAGGTCAGGGAACATGCAGTGGCAATGTAGCATTGGTTTCTGAAAAACATCGCAGGGTGGTGCGCATTGTATGGGTGTGTGTTACATTACATTCACTAGTAGGAGTGACAAAAACATCACGCGGTGGTGTGAATCGGAGGGTCTGAATTAGGATAGGCAGTGAGTGGCAATGTAGGATGGAGAAAAGCACCGCGGGGTGGTCAGCATGGGGAGGTCAGGGAACATGCAGTGGCAATGTAGGATAGGTTTCTGAAAAACATCGCGAGTTGGTGCGCATTGTATGGGTGTGTGTTACATTACATTCACTAGTAGGAGTGAGAAAAACATCACGGGGTGGTGCGCATTGTATGGGTGTGTGTTACATTACATTCACTAGTAGGAGTGAGAAAAACATCACGAGGTGGTGTGAATCAGAGGGTCTGATTTAGGATAGGCAGTGAGTGGCAATGTAGGATGGAGAAAAGCACCGCGGGGTGGTCAGCATGGGGAGGTCAGGGAACATGCAGTGGCAATGTAGGATAGGTTTCTGAAAAACATCGCGGGGTGGTGCGCATTGTATGGGTGTGTGTTACATTACATTCACTAGTAGGAGTGAGAAAAACATCACGGGGTGGTGCGCATTGTATGGGTGTGTGTTACATTACATTCACTAGTAGGAGTGAGAAAAACATCACGGGGTAGTGTGAATCGGAGGGTCTGAATTAGGATAGGCAGTGAGTGGCAATTTAGGATGGAGAAAAGCACCGCGGGGTGGTCAGCATGGGGAGGTCAGGGAACATGCAGTGGCAATGTAGGATAGGTTTCTGAAATCATCGCGGGGTGGTGCGCATTGTATGGGTGTGTGTTACATTACATTCACTAGTAGGAGTGAGAAAAACATCACGGGGTGGTGTGAATCGGAGGGTCTGTATTAGGATAGGCAGTGTGTGGCAATGTGGGATGGGGAAAAGCACCGCGGGGTGGTCAGCATGGGGAGGTCAGGGAACATGCAGTGGCAATGTAGGATAGGTTTCTGAAAAACATCGCGGGACGGTGCGCATTGTATGGGTGTGTGTTACATTACATTCACTAGTAGGAGTGAGAAAAACATCACGGGGTGGTGCGCATTATATGGGTGTGTGTTACATTACATTCACTAGTAGGAGTGAGAAAAACATCACGGGGTGGTGCGCATTATATGGGTGTGTGTTACATTACATTCACTAGTAGGAGTGAGAAATACATCACGAGGTGGTGTGAATCAGAGGGTCTGATTTAGGATAGGCAGTGAGTGGCAATGTAGGATGGAGAAAAGCACCGCGGGGTGGTCAGCATGGGGAGGTCAGGGAACATGCAGTGGCAATGTAGGATAGGTTTCTGAAAAACATCGCGGGGTGGTGCGCATTGTATGGGTGTGTGTTACATTACATTCACTAGTAGGAGTGAGAAAAACATCGCGGGGTGGTGCGCATTGTATTGGTGTGTGTTACATTACATTCACTAGTAGGAGTGAGAAAAACATCACGGGGTAGTGTGAATCGGAGGGTCTGAATTAGGATAGGCAGTGAGTGGCAATTTAGGATGTAGAAAAGCACCGCGGGGTGGTCAGCATGGGGAGGTCAGGGAACATGCAGTGGCAATGTAGGATAGGTTTCTGAAATCATCGCGGGGTGGTGCGCATTGTATGGGTGTGTGTTACATTACATTCACTAGTAGGAGTGAGAAAAACATCACGGGGTGGTGTGAATCGGAGGGTCTGAATTAGGATAGCCAGTGAGTGGCAATGTAGGATGGAGAAAAGCACAGTGGGGTGGTCAGCATGGGGAGGTCAGGGAACATGCAGTGGCAATGTAGTATACGATTCTGAAAAACATCGCGGGGTGGTGCGCATTGTATGGGTGTGTGTTACATTACATTCACTAGGAGGAGTTATAAAAACATCACGGTGTGGTGCGCATCGTATGGGTGTGTGTTACATTACATTCTCTAGTAAGAGTGAGAAAAACATCACGGGGAGGTGTGAATCGGAGGGTCTGAATTAGGATAGGCAGTGAGTGTCAATATAGGATGAAGAAAAGCACCGCGGGGTGGTCAGCATGGGGAGGTCAGGGAACATGCAGTGGCAATGTAGGATAGGTTTCTGAAAAACATCGCGGGTTGGTGCGCATTGTATGGGTGTGTGTTTCATTACATTCACTAGTAGGAGTGAGAAAAACATCACGGGGTGGTGTGAATCGGAGGGTCTGAATTAGGATAGCCAGTGAGTGGCAAAGTAGGATGGAGAAAAGCACCGCGGGGTGGTCAGCATGGGGAGGTCAGGGAACATGCAGTGGCAATGTAGGATAGGTTTCCGAAAAACATCGCGGGGTGGTGTGAATCGGAGGGTCTGAATTAGGTTAGGAAGTGAGTGGCAATGTAGGATGGAGAAAAGCACCGTGGGGTGGTCAGCATGGGGAGGTCAGGGAACATGCAGTGGTAATGTAGGATAGGTTTCCGAAAAACATCGCGGGGTGGTGCGCATTGTATGGGTGTGTGTTACATTACATTCACTAGTAGGAGTGAGAAAAACATAAGGGGTGGTGTGAATCGGAGGGTCTGAATTAGGATAGGGAGTGAGGGGCAATGTAGGATGGAGAAAAGCTCCGCCTGGTGGTCAGCATGTGGAGGTCAGGGAACATGCAGTGGCAATGTAGGATAGGTTTCTGAAATACATCGCGGGGTTGTGCGCATTGTATGGGTGTGTGTTACATTACATTCACTAGTAGGAGTGAGAAAAACGTCACGGGGTGGTGCGCATTGTATGGGTGTGTTTTACATTACATTCACTAGTAGGAGGGAGAAAAACATCACGGGGTGCTGTGAATCGGAGGGTCTGAATTAGGTTAGGCAGTGAGTGGCAATGTAGGATGGAGAAACGCACCGCGCGGTGGTCAGCATGGGGAGGTCAGGGAACATGCAGTGGCAATGTAGCATAGGTTTCTGAAAAACATCGCGGGGTGGTGCGCATTGTATGGGTGTGTGTTACATTACATTCACTAGTAGGAGTGACAAAAACATCACGCGGTGGTGTGAATCGGAGGGTCTGAATTAGGATAGGCAGTGAGTGGCAATGTAGGATGGAGAAAAGCACCGCGGGGTGGTCAGCATGGGGAGGTCAGGGAACATGCAGTGGCAATGTAAGATAGGTTTCTGAAAAACATCGCGGGGTGGTGCGCATTGTATGGGTGTGTGTTACATTACATTCTCTAGTAGGAGTGAGAAAAACATCACGGGGTGGTGCGCATTGTATGAGTGTGTTACATTACATTCACTAGTAGGAGTCAGAAAAACATCACGGGGTGGTGTGAATCGGAGGGTCTCAATTAGGATAGGCAGTGAGTGGCAATGTAGGATAGAGAAAAGCACCGCGGGGTGGTCAGCATGTGGAGGTCAGTGAACATGCATTGGCAAGGTAGCATAAGTTTCTGAAAATCATCGCGGGGTGGTGCGCATTGTATGGGTGTGTGTTACATTACGTTCACTAGTAGGAGTGAGAAAAACATCACGGGGTGGTGCGCATTGTATGGGTGTGTGTTACATTACATTCACTAGTAGGAGTGAGAAAAACATCACGGGGTGGTGTGAATCGGAAGGTCTGAATTAGGATAGGCAGTGAGTGGCAAGGTAGGATGGAGAAAAGCACCGCGGGTGGTCAGCATGGGGAGGTCAGTGAACATTCAGTGGCAATGTAGGATAGGTTTCTGAAAAACATCGCGGGGTGGTGCGCATTGTATGGGTGTGTGTTACATTACATTCACTAGTAGGAGTGAGAAAAACATCACGGGGTGGTGTGAATCGGAGGGTCTGAATTAGGATAGGCAGTGAGTGGCAATGTAGGATGGAGAAAAGCACCGCGGGGTGGTCAGCATGGGGAGGTCAGGGAACATGCAGTGGCAATGTAGGATAGGTTTCTGAAAAACATCGCGGGGTGGTGCGCATTTTATGGGTGTGTGTTACATTACATTCACTAGTAGAAGTGAGAAAAACATCACGGGGTGGTGTGAATCGGAGGGTCTGAATTAGGATAGGCAGTGAGTGGCAATGTAGGATGGAGAAAAGCACCGCGGGGTGGTCAGCATGGGGAGGTCAGGGAACAATCAGTGGCAATGTAGGATAGGATTCTGAAAAACATCGCGGGGTGGTGTGCATTGTATGGGTGTGTGTTACATTACATTCACTAGTAGGAGTGAGAAAAACATCACGGGGTGGTGCGCATTGTATGGGTGTTTGTTACATTACATTCACTAGTAGGAGTGAGAAAAACATCAAGGGGTGGTGTGAATCGGAGGGTCTGAATAAGGATAGGCAGTGAGTGGCAATGTAGGATGGAGAAAAGCACCGCGGGGTGGTTAGCATGGGGAGGTCAGGGAACATGCAGTGGCAATGTAGCATAGGATTCTGAAAAACATCGCAGGGTGGTGCGCATTGTATGGGTGTGTGTTACATTACATTCACTAGTAGGAGTGAGAAAAACATAAGGGGTGGTGTGAATCGGAGGGTCTGAATTAGGATAGGCAGTGAGTGGCAATGTAGGATGGAGAAAAGCACCGCGTTCTGGTCAGCATGGGGAAGTCAGGGAACATGCAGTGGCAATGTAGGATAGGTTTCTGAAAAACTTCGCGGGGTGGTGCGCATTGTATGGGTGTATGTTACATTACATTCACTAGTAGGAGTGAGAAAAACATCACGGGGTGGTGTGAATCGGAGGGTCTGAATTAGCATAGGCAGTGAGTGGCAATGTAGAATGGAGAAAAGCACCGCGGGGTGGTCAGCATGGGGAGGTCAGGGAACATGCAGTGGCAAAGTAGGATAGGATTCTGAAAAACATCGCGGGGTGTTGCGCATTGTATGGGTGTGTGTTACATTGCATTCACTAGTAGGAGTGAGAAAAACATCACGGGTGGTGTGAATCGGAGGGTCTGAATTAGGATAAGCAGTGAGTCCATTGTAGGATGGAAAAAAGCACCGCAGGGTGGTCAGCATGGGGAGGTCAGGGAACATGCAGTGGCAACGTAGGATAGGTTTCCGAAAAACATCGCGGTGTGGTGTGAATCGGAGGGTCTGAATTAGGATAGGCAGTGAGTGGCAATGTAGGATGGAGAAAAGCACCGCGGGGTGGTCAGCATGGGGAGGTCAGGGAACATGCAGTGGCAATGTAGGTTAGTTTTCTGAAAAACATCGCTGTTTGGTGCGCATTGTATGGGTGTGTGTTACATTACATTCACTAGTAGGAGTGAGAAAAACATCACGGGGTGGTGTGAATCGGAGGTTCTGAATTAGGATAGGCAGTGAGTGGCAATGTAGGATGGAGAAAAGCACCGCGTGGTGGTCAGCATGGGGAGGTCAGGGAATATGCAGTGGCAATGTAGGATAGGTTTCTAAAAAACATCGTGGGGTGGTGCGCATTGTATGGGTGTGTGTTACATTACATTCTCTAGTAGGAGTGAGAAAAACATCACGGGGTGGTGCACATTGTATGGGTGTGTGTTACATTACATTCACTAGTAAGAGTGAGACAAACATCAAGGGGTGGTGTGAATCAGAGGGTCTGAATTAGGATAGGCAGTGAGTGGCAATGTAGGATGGAGCAAAGCACCACGGGGTGTTCAGCATGGGGAGGTCTGGGAACATGCAGTGGCAATGTATGATTGTTTTCTGAAAAACATCACGGGGTGGTGCGCATTGTATGGGTGTGTGTTACATTACATTCACTAGTATGAGTGAGAAAGACATCACGGAATGGTGTGAATCGGAGGGTCTGAATTAGGATAGGCAGTGAGTGGCAATGTAGGATGGAGAAAAGCACCGCGGGGTGGTCAGCATGACGACGTCAGGGAACATGCAGTGGCAATGTAGGATAGTTTTCTGAAAAACATCACGGGGTGGTGCGCATTGTATGGGTGTGTGTTACATTACATTCACTAGTAGGAGTGAGAAAAACATCACGGGGTGGTGTGAATCAGAGGGTCTGAATTAGGATAGCCAGTGAGTGGCAATGTAGGATGGAGAAAAGCACCGCGGGGTGTTGAGCGTGGGGAGGTCAGGGAACATGCAGTGGCAATGTAGCATTGGTTTCTGAAAAACATCGCGGGGTGGTGCGCATTGTATGGGTGTGTGTTACATTACATTCACTAGTAGCAGTGAGAAAAACATCACGGGGTGGTGTGAATCGGAGGGTCTGAATTAGGATAGGCAGTTAGTGGCAATGTAGGATGGAGAAAAGCACTGGGGAGTGGTCAGCATGGGGAGGTCATTGAACATGCAGTGGCAATGTAGGATAGGTTTCTGAAAAACATCGCGGGGTGGTGCGCATTGTATGCGTATGTGTTACATTACATTCATTAGTAGGAGTGAGGAAAACATCAAGGGGTGGTGTGAATCGGAGGGTCAGAATTACGATAGGCAGTGAGTGGCAATGTAGGATGGAGAAAAGCACAGCGGGTGGTCAGCATGGGGAGGTCAAGGAACATGCAGTGGCAATGTAGGATAGGTTTCTGAAAAACATCACGGGGTGGTGCGCATTGTATTGGTGTGTTTTACATTACATTCACTAGTAGGAGTGAGAAAAATATAACGGGGTGGTGCGCATTGTATGGGTGTGTGTTACATTACATTCACTAGTAGGAGTGAGAAAAACACAACGGGGTGGTGTGAATCGGAGGGTCTGAATTAGGATAGGCAGTGAGTGGCAATGTAGGATGGAGAAAAGCACCGCGGGGTGGTCAGCATGGGGAGGTCAGGGAACATGCAGTGGCAATGTTGGATAGGTTTCTGAAAAACATTGCGGGGTGGTGCGCATTGTTTGGGTGTGTGTTACAGTACATTCACTAGTCGGAGTGAGAAAAACATCACGGGGTGGTGTGAATCGGAGGGTCTGAATTAGGATAGGCAGTGAGTGGCAATGTAGGATGGAGAAAAGCATCGCAGTTCGGTCAGCATGGGGAGGTCAGGGAACATGCAGCGGCAATGTAGGATAGTTTACTGAAAAACATCACGGGGTGGTGCGCATTGTATGGGTCTGTGTTACATTACATTCACTAGTAGGAGTGCGAAAAATATCACGGGGTGGTGTGAATCGGAGTGTCTCAATTAGGATAGGTAGTGAGTGGCAATGTAGGATGGAGAAAAGTACCGCGGGGTGGTCAGCATTGGGAAGTCAGGGAACATGCAGTGGCAATGTAGGATAGGTTTCTGAAAAACATCGCGGGGTGGTGCGCATTGTATGGGTGTGTGTTCCATTACCTTCACTAGTAGGAGTGAGAAAAACATCACGGGGTGGTGTGAATCCGAGGTTCTGAATTAGAATAGGCAGTGAGTGGCAATGCAGGATGGAGAAAAGCACCGCGGTGTGGTCAGCATGGGGAGGTCAGGGAACATGCAGTGGCAATGTTGGATAGGTTTCTGAAAAACATCACGGGGTGGTGCGCATTATATGGGTGTGTGTTACATTACATTCACTAGTAGGAGTGAGAAAAACATCACGGGGTGGTGCGCATTGTATGGGTGTGTGTTACATTACATTCACTAGTAGGAATGAGAAAAACATCACGGGGTGGTGTGAATCGTAGGGTCTGAATTAGGATAGGCAGTGAGTGGCAATGTAGGATGGAAAAAAGCACCGCGGGGTGGTCAGCATGGGGAGGTCAGGGAACATGCAGTGGCAATGTAGGATAGGTTTTTAAAAAACATCACGGTGTGGTGCGCATTGTATGGGTGTGTGTTACATTACATTCACTAGTAGGAGTGAGAAAAACATCACGGAGTGGTGTGAATCGGAGGGTCTGAATTAGGATAGGCAGTGATTGGCAATGTAGGATGGAGAAAAGCATCGCGGGGTTGTCAGCATGGGGAGGTCAGGGAACATGAATGGCAATGTAGGATAGTTTTCTGAAAAACATCACGGGGTGGTGCGCATTGTATGGGTGTGTGTTACATTACATTCACTAGTAGGAGTGAGAAAAACATCACGGGGTGGTGTGAATCGGAGGGTCTGAATTAGGATAGGCAGTGAGTGGCAATGTAGGATGGAGAAAAGCCCCGCGGGGTGGTCAGCATGGGGAGGTCAGGGAACATGCAGTGGCAATGTAGGATAGGTTTCTAAAAACATCGCGGGTTGGTGCGCATTGTATGGGTGTGTGTTACATTACATTCACTAGTAGTAGTGAGAAAAACATCACAGGGTGGTGCGCATTGTATGGGTGTGTGTGACATTACATTCACTAGTAGGAGTGAGAAAAACATCGCGGGGTGGTGCGCATTGTATGGGTGTGTGTTACATTACATTCACTAACAGAAGTGAGAAAAACATCACGGGGTGGTGTGAATCGGAGGGTCTGAATTAGGATAGGCAGTGTGTGGCAATGTAGGATGGAGAAAAGCACTGGGGGGTTGTCAGCATGGGGAGGTCATGGAACATGCAGTGGCAATGTAGGATAGGTTTCTAAAAACATCGCGGGGTGGTGCACATTGTATGGGTGTGTGTTACATTACATTCACTAGTAGTAGTGAGAAAACATCACAGGGTGGTGCGCATTGTATGGGTGTGTGTGACATTACATTCACTAGTTGGAGTGAGAAAAACATCACGGGGTGGTGTGAATCGGAGGGTCTGAATTAGGATAGGCACTGAGTGGCAATGTAGGATGGAGAAAAACACCGCGGGGTGGTCAGCATGGGGAGGTCAGGGAACATGCAGTGGCAATGTTGGATAGGTTTCTGAAAAACATCGCGGGGTGGTGCGCATTGTATGGGTGTGTGTTACATTACATTCACTAGTAGGAGTGAGAAAAACATCACGGGGTGGTGTGAATCGGAGGGTCTCAATTAGGATAGGCAGTGAGTGGCAATGTAGGATGGAATAAAGCACCGCAGATCGGTCAGCATGGGGAGGTCAGGGAACATGCAGTGGCAATGTAGGATAGTTCATTGAAAAACATCACGGGGTGGTGCGCATTGTATGGGTCTGTGTTACATTACATTCACTAGTAGGAGTGCGAAAACCATCACGGGGTGGTGTGAATCGGAGTGTCTCAATTAGGATAGGTAGTGAGTGGCAATGTAGGATGGAGAAAAGCACCGCGGGGTGGTCAGCATTGGGAAGTCAGGGAACATGCAGTGGCAATGTAGGATAGGTTTCTGAAAAACATCGCGGGGTGGTGCGCATTGTATGGGTGTGTGTTACATTACATTCACTATTAGGAGTGAGAAAAACATCGCGGGGTGGTGTGAATCGGAGGGTCTGAATTAGGATAGGCAGTGAGTGGCAATGTAGGATGGAGAAAAGCACCGCGGGGTGGTCAGCATGGGGAGGTCAGGGAACATGCAGTGGCAATGTAGGATAGGTTTCTGAAAAACATCACGGGGTGGTGCGCATTGTATGGGTGTGTGTTCCATTACCTTTACTAGTAGGAGTGAGAAAAACATCACGGGGTGGTGTGAATCCGAGGGTCTGAATTAGGATAGGCAGTGAGTGGCAATGTAGGATGGAGAAAAGCACCGCGGTGTGGTCAGCATGGGGAGGTCAGGGAACATGCAGTGGCAATGTTGGATAGGTTTCTGAAAAACATCGCGGGGTGGTGCGCATTTTATGGGTGTGTGTTACATTACATTCACTAGTAGGAGTGAGAAAAACATCACGAGGTGGTGCGCATTGTACGGGTGTGTGTGACATTACATTCACTTGTAGGAGTGAGAAAAACATCACGGGGTGGTGTGAATCGGAGGGTCTGAATTACGATAGGCAGTGAGTGGCAATGTAGGATGGAGAAAAGCACCGCGGGGTGGTCAGCATGGGAAGGTCAGGGAACATGCAGTGGCAATGTAGGATAGTTTTCTGAAAAACATCACGGGGTGGTGCGCATTGTATGGGTGTGTGTTACATTACATTCACTAGTAGGAGTGAGAAAAACATCACGGGGTGGTGTGAATCAGAGGGTCTGAATTAGGATAGGCAGTGAGTGGCAATGTAGGATGGAGAAAAGCACCGCGGGGTGGTCAGCATGGGGAGGTCAGTGAACATGCAGTGGCAATGTAGGATAGGTTTTTAAAAAACATCACGGGGTGGTGCGCATTGTATGGGTAGGTGTTACATTACATTCACTAGTAGGAGTGAGAAAACCATCACGGGATGGTGTGAATCGGAGGGTCTGAATTAGGATAGGCAGTGAGTGGCAATGTAGGATGGAGAAAAGCACCGCGGGGTGGTCAGCATGGGGAGGTCAGTGAACATGCAGTGGCAATGTAGGATAGGTTTTTAAAAAACATCACGGGGTGGTGCGCATTGTATGGGTGTGTGTTACATTACATTCACTAGTAGGAGTGAGAAAAACATCACGGGGTAGTGTGAATCGGAGGGTCTGAATTAGGATAGGCAGTGAGTGGCAATTTAGGATGGAGAAATGCACCGCGGGGTGGTCAGCATGGGGAGGTCAGGGAACATGCAGTGGCAATGTAGGATAGGTTTCTGAAATCATCGCGGGGTGGTGCGCATTGTATGGGTGTGTGTTACATTACATTCACTAGTAGGAGTGAGCAAAACATCACGGGGTGGTGTGAATCGGAGGGTCTGAATTAGGATAGCCAGTGAGTGGCAATGTAGGATGGAGAAAAGCACAGTGGGGTGGTCAGCATGGGGAGGTCAGGGAACATGCAGTGGCAATGTAGTATACGATTCTGAAAAACATCGCGGGGTGGTGCGCATTGGTGTGTGTTACATTACATTCACTAGGAGGAGTTATAAAAACATCACGGTGTGGTGCGCATCGTATGGGTGTGTGTTACATTACATTCTCTAGTAAGAGTGAGAAAAACATCACGGGGAGGTGTGAATCGGAGGGTCTGAATTAGGATAGGCAGTGAGTGTCAATATAGGATGAAGAAAAGCACCGCGGTGTGGTCAGCATGGGGAGGTCAGGGAACATGCAGTGGCAATGTAGGATAGGTTTCTGAAAAACATCGCGGGTTGGTGCGCATTGTATGGGTGTGTGTTTCATTACATTCACTAGTAGGAGTGAGAAAAACATCACGGGGTGGTGTGAATCGGAGGGTCTGAATTAGGATAGCCAGTGAGTGGCAAAGTAGGATGGAGAAAAGCACCGCGGGGTGGTCAGCATGGGGAGGTCAGGGAACATGCAGTGGCAATGTAGGATAGGTTTCCGAAAAACATCGCGGGGTGGTGTGAATCGGAGGGTCTGAATTAGGTTAGGCAGTGAGTGGCAATGTAGGATGGAGAAAAGCACCGTGGGGTGGTCAGCATGGGGAGGTCAGGGAACATGCAGTGGTAATGTAGGATAGGTTTCCGAAAAACATCGCGGGGTGGTGCGCATTGTATGGGTGTGTGTTACATTACATTCACTAGTAGGAGTGAGAAAAACATACGGGGTGGTGTGAATTGGAGGGTCTGAATTAGGATAGGGAGTGAGGGGCAATGTAGGATGGAGAAAAGCTCCGCCTGGTGGTCAGCATGTGGAGGTCAGGGAACATGCAGTGGCAATGTAGGATAGGTTTCTGAAATACATCGCGGGGTTGTGCGCATTGTATGGGTGTGTGTTACATTACATTCACTAGTAGGAGTGAGAAAAACGTCACGGGGTGGTGCGCATTGTATGGGTGTGTTTTACATTACATTCACTAGTAGGAGGGAGAAAAACATCACGGGGTGCTGTGAATCGCAGGGTCTGAATTAGGTTAGGCAGTGAGTGGCAATGTAGGATGGAGAAACGCACCGCGCGGTGGTCAGCATGGGGAGGTCAGGGAACATGCAGTGGCAATGTAGCATAGGTTTCTGAAAAACATCGCGGGGTGGTGCGCATTGTATGGGTGTGTGTTACATTACATTCACTAGTAGGAGTGACAAAAACATCACGCGGTGGTGTGAATCGGAGGGTCTGAATTAGGATAGGCAGTGAGTGGCAATGTAGGATGGAGAAAAGCACCGCGGGGTGGTCAGCATGGGGAGGTCAGGGAACATGCAGTGGCAATGTAAGATAGGTTTCTGAAAAACATCGCGGGGTGGTGCGCATTGTATGGGTGTGTGTTACATTACATTCACTAGTAGGAGTGAGAAAAACATCACGGGGTGGTGCGCATTGTATGAGTGTGTTACATTACATTCACTAGTAGGAGTCAGAAAAACATCACGGGGTGGTGTGAATCGGAGGGTCTCAATTAGGATAGGCAGTGAGTGGCAATGTAGGATAGAGAAAAGCACCGCGGGGTGGTCAGCATGTGGAGGTCAGTGAACATGCATTGGCAAGGTAGCATAGGTTTCTGAAAATCATCGCGGGGTGGTGTGCATTGTATGGGTGTGTGTTACATTACGTTCACTAGTAGGAGTAAGAAAAACATCACGGGGTGGTGCGCATTGTATGGGTGTGTGTTACATTACATTCACTAGTAGGAGTGAGAAAAACATCACGGGGTGGTGTGAATCGGAAGGTCTGAATTAGGATAGGCAGTGAGTGGCAAGGTAGGATGGAGAAAAGCACCGCGGGTGGTCAGCATGGGGAGGTCAGTGAACATTCAGTGGCAATGTAGGATAGGTTTCTGAAAAACATCGCGGGGTGGTGCGCATTGTATGGGTGTGTGTTACATTACATTCACTAGTAGGAGTGAGAAAAACATCACGGGGTGGTGTGAATCGGAGGGTCTGAATTAGGATAGGCAGTGAGTGGCAATGTAGGATGGAGAAAAGCACCGCGGGGTGGTCAGCATGGGGAGGTCAGGGAACATGCAGTGGCAATGTAGGATAGGTTTCTGAAAAACATCGCGGGGTGGTGCGCATTTTATGGGTGTGTGTTACATTACATTCACTAGTAGAAGTGAGAAAAACATCACGGGGTGGTGTGAATCGGAGGGTCTGAATTAGGATAGGCAGTGAGTGGCAATGTAGGATGGAGAAAAGCACCGCGGGGTGGTCAGCATGGGGAGGTCAGGGAACAATCAGTGGCAATGTAGGATAGGATTCTGAAAAACATTGCGGGGTGGTGTGCATTGTATGGGTGTGTGTTACATTACATTCACTAGTAGGAGTGAGAAAAACATCACGGGGTGGTGCGCATTGTATGGGTGTGTGTTACATTACATTCACTAGTAGGAGTGAGAAAAACATCACGGGGTGGTGTGAATCGGAGGGTCTGAATTAGGATAGGCAGTGAGGGGCAATGTAGGATGGAGAAAAGCACCGCGGGGTGGTCAGCATGTGGAGGTCAGGGAACATGCAGTGGCAATGTAGGATAGGTTTCTGAAATACATCGCGGGGTTGTTCGCAATGTATGGGTGTGTGTTACATTACATTCACTAGTAGGAGTGAGAAAAACATCACGGGGTGGTGCGCATTGTATGGGTGTTTGTTACATTACATTCACTAGTAGGAGTGAGAAAAACATCAAGGGGTGGTGTGAATCCGAGGGTCTGAATAAGGATAGGCAGTGAGTGGCAATGTAGGATGGAGAAAAGCACCGCGGGGTGGTTAGCATGGGGAGGTCAGGGAACATGCAGTGGCAATGTAGCATAGGATTCTGAAAAACATCGCAGGGTAGTGCGCATTGTATGGGTGTGTGTTACATTACATTCACTAGTAGGAGTGAGAAAAACATCACGGGGTGGTGTGAATCGGAGGGTCTGAATTAGGATAGGCAGTGAGTGGCAATGTAGGATGGAGAAAAGCACCGCGTTCTGGTCAGCATGGGGAAGTCAGGGAACATGCAGTGGCAATGTAGGATAGGTTTCTGAAAAACTTCGCGGGGTGGTGCGCATTGTATGGGTGTATGTTACATTACATTCACTAGTAGGAGTGAGAAAAACATCACGGGGTGGTGTGAATCGGAGGGTCTGAATTAGCATAGGCAGTGAGTGGCAATGTAGAATGGAGAAAAGCACCGCGGGGTGGTCAGCATGGGGAGGTCAGGGAACATGCAGTGGCAAAGTAGGATAGGATTCTGAAAAACATCACGGGGTGGTGCGCATTGTATGGGTGTGTGTTACATTGCATTCACTAGTAGGAGTGAGAAAAACATCACGGGTGGTGTGAATCGGAGGGTCTGAATTAGGATAAGCAGTGAGTCCATTGTAGGATGGAAAAAAGCACCGCAGGGTGGTCAGCATGGGGAGGTCAGGGAACATGCAGTGGCAACGTAGGATAGGTTTCCGAAAAACATCGCCGTGTGGTGTGAATCGGAGGGTCTGAATTAGGATAGGCAGTGAGTGGCAATGTAGGATGGAGAAAAGCACCGCGGGGTGGTCAGCATGGGGAGGTCAGGGAACATGCAGTGGCAATGTAGGTTAGTTTTCTGAAAAACATCGCTGTTTGGTGCGCATTGTATGGGTGTGTGTTACATTACATTCACTAGTAGGAGTGAGAAAAACATCACGGGGTGGTGTGAATCGGAGGTTCTGAATTAGGATAGGCAGTGAGTGGCAATGTAGGATGGAGAAAAGCACCGCGTGGTGGTCAGCATGGGGAGGTCAGGGAATATGCAGTGGCAATGTAGGATAGGTTTCTAAAAAACATCGTGGGGTGGTGCGCATTGTATGGGTGTGTGTTACATTACATTCTCTAGTAGGAGTGAGAAAAACATCACGGGGTGGTGCACATTGTATGGGTGTGTGTTACATTACATTCACTAGTAAGAGTGAGAAAAACATCAAGGGGTGGTTTGAATCAGAGGGTCTGAATTAGGATAGGCAGTGAGTGGCAATGTAGGATGGAGCAAAGCACCACGGGGTGTTCAGCATGGGGAGGTCTGGGAACATGCAGTGGCAATGTATGATTGTTTTCTGAAAAACATCACGGGGTGGTTCGCATTGTATGGGTGTGTGTTACATTACATTCACTAGTATGAGTGAGAAAGACATCACGGAATGGTGTGAATCGGAGGGTCTGAATTAGGATAGGCAGTGAGTGGCAATGTAGGATGGAGAAAAGCACCGCGGGGTGGTCAGCATGACGACGTCAGGGAACATGCAGTGGCAATGTAGGATAGTTTTCTGAAAAACATCACGGGGTGGTGCGCATTGTATGGGTGTGTGTTACATTACATTCACTAGTAGGAGTGAGAAAAACATCACGGGGTGGTGTGAATCAGAGGGTCTGAATTAGGATAGCCAGTGAGTGGCAATGTAGGATGGAGAAAAGCACCGCGGGGTGTTGAGCGTGGGGAGGTCAGGGAACATGCAGTGGCAATGTAGCATTGGTTTCTGAAAAACATCGCGGGGGGGTGCGCATTGTATGGGTGTGTGTTACATTACATTCACTAGTAGCAGTGAGAAAAACATCACGGGGTGGTGTGAATCGGAGGGTCTGAATTAGGATAGGCAGTTAGTGGCAATGTAGGATGAGGAAAGCACTGGGGGGTGGTCAGCATGGGGAGGTAATTGAACATGCAGTGGCAATGTAGGATAGGTTTCTGAAAAACATCGCGGGGTGGTGCGCATTGTATGCGTATGTGTTACATTACATTCATTAGTAGGAGTGAGGAAAACATCAAGGGGTGGTGTGAATCGGAGGGTCAGAATTACGATAGGCAGTGAGTGGCAATGTAGGATGGAGAAAAGCACAGCGGGTGGTCAGCATGGGGAGGTCAAGGAACATGCAGTGGCAATGTAGGATAGGTTTCTGAAAAACATCACGGGGTGGTGCGCATTGTATTAGTGTGTTATACATTACATTCACTAGTAGGAGTGAGAAAAATATCACGGGGTGGTGCGCATTGTATGGGTGTGTGTTACATTACATTCACTAGTAGGAGTGAGAAAAACATCACGGGGTGGTGTGAATCGGAGGGTCTGAATTAGGATAGGCAGTGAGTGGCAATGTAGGATGGAGAAAAGCACCGCGGGGTGGTCAGCATGGGGAGGTCAGGGAACATGCAGTGGCAATGTTGGATAGGTTTCTGAAAAACATTGCGGGGTGGTGCGCATTGTATGGGTGTGTGTTACAGTACATTCACTAGTAGGAGTGAGAAAAACATCACGGGGTGGTGTGAATCGGAGGGTCTGAATTAAGATAGGCAGTGAGTGGCAATGTAGGATGGAGAAAAGCACCGCAGTTCGGTCAGCATGGGGAGGTCAGGGAACATGCAGTGGCAATGTAGGATAGTTTACTGAAAAACATCACGGGGTGGTGCGCATTGTATGGGTGTGTGTTACATTACATTCACTAGTAGGAGTGCGAAAAATATCACGGGGTGGTGTGAATCGGAGTGTCTCAATTAGGATAGGTAGTGAGTGGCAATGTAGGATGGAGAAAAGTACTGCGGGGTGGTCAGCATTGGGAAGTCAGGGAACATGCAGTGGCAATGTAGGATAGGTTTCTGAAAAACATCGCGGGGTGGTGCGCATTGTATGGGTGTGTGTTCCATTACCTTCACTAGTAGGAGTGAGAAAAACATCACGGGGTGGTGTGAATCCGAGGTTCTGAATTAGGATAGGCAGTGAGTGGCAATGTAGGATGGAGAAAAGCACCGCGGTGTGGTCAGCATGGGGAGGTCAGGGAACATGCAGTGGCAATGTTGGATAGGTTTCTGAAAAACATCACGGGGTGGTGCGCATTATATGGGTGTGTGTTACATTACATTCACTAGTAGGAGTGAGAAAAACATCACGGGGTGGTGCGCATTGTATGGGTGTGTGTTACATTACATTCACTAGTAGGAATGAGAAAAACATCACGGGGTGGTGTGAATCGTAGGGTCTGAATTAGGATAGGCAGTGAGTGGCAATGTAGGATGGAAAAAAGCACCGCGGGGTGGTCAGCATGGGGAGGTCAGGGAACATGCAGTGGCAATGTAGGATAGGTTTTTAAAAAACATCACGGGGTGGTGCGCATTGTATGGGTGTGTGTTACATTACATTCACTAGTAGGAGTGAGAAAAACATCACGGAGTGGTGTGAATCGGAGGGTCTGAATTAGGATAGGCAGTGATTGGCAATGTAGGATGGAGAAAAGCATCGCGGGGTTGTCAGCATGGGGAGGTCAGGGAACATGAATGGCAATGTAGGATAGTTTTCTGAAAAACATCACGGGGTGGTGCGCATTGTATGGGTGTGTGTTACATTACATTCACTAGTAGGAGTGAGAAAAACATCACGGGGTGGTGTGAATCGGAGGGTCTGAATTAGGATAGGCAGTGAGTGGCAATGTAGGATGGAGAAAAGCACCGCGGGGTGGTCAGCATGGGGAGGTCAGGGAACATGCAGTGGCAATGTAGGATAGGTTTCTAAAAACATCGCGGGGTGGTGCGCATTGTATGGGTGTGTGTTACATTACATTCACTAGTAGTAGTGAGAAAAACATCACAGTTTGGTGCGCATTTTATGGGTGTGTGTGACATTACATTCACTAGTAGGAGTGAGAAAAACATCACGGGGTGGTGTGAATCGGAGGGTCTGAATTAGGATAGGCAGTGAGTGGCAATGTAGGATGGAGAAAAGCACCGTGGGATGGTCAGCATGTGGAGGTCAGGGAACATGCAGTGGCAATGTAGGATAGGTTTCTGAAAAACATCGCGGTGTGGTGCGCATTGTATGGGTGTGTGTTACATTACATTCACTAGTAGCAGTGAGAAAAACATCACGGGGTGGTGTGAATCGGAGGGTCTGAATTAGGATAGGCAGTGTGTGGCAATGTAGGATGGAGAAAAGCACTGGGGGGTTGTCAGCATGGGGAGGTCATGGAACATGCAGTGGCAATGTAGGATAGGTTTCTAAAAACATCGCGGGGTGGTGCACATTGTATGGGTGTGTGTTACATTACATTCACTAGTAGTAGTGAGAAAACATCACAGGGTGGTGCGCATTGTATGGGTGTGTGTGACATTACATTCACTAGTTGGAGTGAGAAAAACATCACGGGGTGGTGTGAATCGGAGGGTCTGAATTAGGATAGGCACTGAGTGGCAATGTAGGATGGAGAAAAGCACCGCGGGGTGGTCAGCATGGGGAGGTCAGGGAACATGCAGTGGCAATGTTGGATTGGTTTCTGAAAAACATCGCGGGGTGGTGCGCATTGTATGGGTGTGTGTTACATTACATTCACTAGTAGGAGTGAGAAAGACATCACGGGGTGGTGTGAATCGGAGGGTCTCAATTAGGATAGGCAGTGAGTGGCAATGTAGGATGGAATAAAGCACCGCAGATCGGTCAGCATGGGGAGGTCAGGGAACATGCAGTGGCAATGTAGGATAGTTCATTGAAAAACATCACGGGGTGGTGCGCATTGTATGGGTCTGTGTTACATTACATTCACTAGTAGGAGTGCGAAAACCATCACGGGGTGGTGTGAATCGGAGTGTCTCAATTAGGATAGGTAGTGAATGGCAATGTAGGATGGAGAAAAGCACCGCGGGGTGGTCAGCATTGGGAAGTCAGGGAACATGCAGTGGCAATGTAGGATAGGTTTCTGAAAAACATCGCGGGGTGGTGCGCATTGTATGGGTGTGTGTTACATTACATTCACTAGTAGGAGTGAGAAAAACATCGCGGGGTGGTGTGAATCGGAGGGTCTGAATTAGGATAGGCAGTGAGTGGCAATGTAGGATGGAGAAAAGCACCTCGGGGTGGTCAGCATGGGGAGGTCAGGGAACATGCAGTGGCAATGTAGGATAGGTTTCTGAAAAACACCGCGGGGTGGTGCGCATTGTATGGGTGTGTGTTCCATTACTTTTACTAGTAGGAGTGAGAAAAACATCACGGGGTGGTGTGAATCCGAGGGTCTGAATTAGGATAGGCAGTGAGTGGCAATGTAGGATGGAGAAAAGCACCGCGGTGTGGTCAGCATGGGGAGGTCAGGGAACATGCAGTGGCAATGTTGGATAGGTTTCTGAAAAACATCGCGGGGTGGTGCGCATTTTATGGGTGTGTGTTACATTACATTCACTAGTAGGAGTGAGAAAAACATCACGAGGTGGTGCGCATTGTACGGGTGTGTGTGACATTACATTCACTAGTAGGAGTGAGAAAAACATCACGGGGTGGTGTGAATCGGAGGGTCTGAATTACGATAGGCAGTGAGTGGCAATGTAGGATGGAGAAAAGCACCGCGGGGTGGTCAGCATGGGAAGGTCAGGGAACATGCAGTGGCAATGTAGGATAGTTTTCTGAAAAACATCACGGGGTGGTGCGCATTGTATGGGTGTGTGTTACATTACATTCACTAGTAGGAGTGAGAAAAACATCACGGGGTGGTGTGAATCAGAGGGTCTGAATTAGGATAGGCAGTGAGTGGCAATGTAGGATGGAGAAAAGCACCGCGGGGTGGTCAGCATGGGGAGGTCAGGGAACATGCAGTGGCAATGTAGGATAGGTTTCTGAAAAACAACGCGGGGTGGTGCGCATTGTATGGGTGTGTGTTCCATTACCTTCACTAGTAGGAGTGAGAAAAACATCACGGGGTGGTATGAATCCGAGGGTCTGAATTAGGATAGGCAGTGAGTGGCAATGTAGGATGGAGAAAAGCATCGCGGGGTTGTCAGCATGGGGAGGTCAGGGAACATGAATGGCAATGTAGGATAGTTTTCTGAAAAACATCACGGGGTGGTGCGCATTGTATGGGTGTGTGTTACATTAAATTCACTAGTAGGAGTGAGAATAACATCACGGGGTGGTGTGAATTGGAGGGTCTGAATTAGGATAGGCAGTGAGTGGCAATGTAGGATGGAGAAAAGCACCACGGGATGGTCAGCATGGGGAGGTCAGGGAACATGCAGTGGCAATGTAGGATAGTTTTCTGAAAAATATCGCGGGGTGGTGTGCATTGTATGGGTATGTGTTACATTACATTCATTAGTAGGAGTGTCAAAACATCACGGGGTGGTGTGAATCGGAGGGTCTGAATTAGGATAGGCAGTGAGTGGCAATGTAGGATGGAAAAAAGCACCGCGGGGTGGTCAGCATGGGGAGGTCAGGGAACATGCAGTGGCAATGTAGGATAGGTTTTTAAAAAACATCACGGGGTGGTGCGCATTGTATGGGTGTGTTTTACATTACATTCACTAGTAGGAGTGAGAAAAACATCACGGAGTGGTGTGAATCGGAGGGTCTGAATTAGGATAGGCAGTGAGAGGCAATTTAGGATGGAGAAAAGCATCGCGGGGTTGTCAGCATGGGGAGGTCAGGGAACATGAATGGCAATGTAGGATAGTTTTCTGAAAAACATCACGGGGTGGTGCGCATTGTATGGGTGTGTGTTACATTACATTCACTAGTAGGAGTGAGAAAAACATCACGGGGTGGTGTGAATCGTAGGGTCTGAATTAGGATAGGCAGTGAGTGGCAATGTAGGATGGAAAAAAGCACCGCGGGGTGGTCAGCATGGGGAGGTCAGGGAACATGCAGTGGCAATGTAGGATAGGTTTTTAAAAAACATCACGGGGTGGTGCGCATTGTATGGGTGTGTGTTACATTACATTCACTAGTAGGAGTGAGAAAAACATCACGGAGTGGTGTGAATCGGAGGGTCTGAATTAGGATAGGCAGTGAGTGGCAATGTAGGATGGAGAAAAGCATCGCGGGGTTGTCAGCATGGGGAGGTCAGGGAACATGAATGGCAATGTAGGATAGTTTTCTGAAAAACATCTCGGGGTGGTGCGCATTGTATGGGTGTGTGTTACATTACATACACTAGTAGGAGTGAGAATAACATCATGGGGTGGTGTGAATCGGAGGGTCTGTATTTGGATAGGCAGTGAGTGGCAAAGTAGGATGGAGAAAAGAACCGCGGGATGGTCAGCATGGGGAGGTCAGGGAACATGCAGTGACAATGTAGGATAGTTTTCTGAAAAACATCGCGGGGTGGTGCGCATTGTATGGGTGTGTGTTACATTACATTCACTAGTAGCAGTGAGAAAAACATCACGGGGTGGTGTGAATCGGAGGGTCTGTATTAGGATAGGCAGTGAGTGGCAATGTAGAATGGAGAAAAGCACTGGGGGGTGGTCAGCATGGGGATGTCATTGAACATGCAGTTGCAATGTAGGATAGGTTTCTGAAAAACATCGTGGGGTGGTGCGCATTGTATGGGTATGTGTTACATTACATTCATTAGTAGGAGTGAGGAAAACATCACGGGGTGGTGTGAATCGGAGGGTCAGAATTAGGATAGGCAGTGAGTGGCAATGTAGGATGGAGAAAAGCACAGCGGGTGGTCAGCATGGGGAGGTCAGGGAACATGCAGTGGCAATGTAGGATAGTTTACTGAAAAACATCACGGGGTGGTGCGCATTGTATGGGTCTGTGTTACATTACATTCACTAGTAGGAGTGCGAAAAATATCACTGGGTGGTGTGAATCGGAGTGTCTCAATTAGGATAGGTAGTGAGTGGCAATGTAGGATGGAGAAAAGTACCGCGGGGTGGTCAGCATGGGGAGGTCAGGGAACATGCAGTGGCAATGTTGGATAGGTTTCTGAAAAACATCGCGGGGTGGTGCGCATTGTATGGGTGTGTGTTACATTACATTCACTAGTAGGAGTGAGAAAAACATCACGGGGTGGTGCGCATTGTATGGGTGTGTGTTACATTACATTCACTAGTAGGAATGAGAAAAACATCACGGGGTGGTGTGAATCGTAGGGTCTGAATTAGGATAGGCAGTGAGTGGCAATGTAGGATGGAAAAAAGCACCGCGGGGTGGTCAGCATGGGGAGGTCAGGGAACATGCAGTGGCAATGTAGGATAGGTTTTTAAAAAACATCACGGGGTGGTGCGCATTGTATGGGTGTGTGTTACATTACATTCACTAGTAGGAGTGAGAAAAACATCACGGAGTGGTGTGAATCGGAGGGTCTGAATTAGGATAGGCAGTGATTGGCAATGTAGGATGGAGAAAAGCATCGCGGGGTTGTCAGCATGGGGAGGTCAGGGAACATGAATGGCAATGTAGGATAGTTTTCTGAAAAACATCACGGGGTGGTGCGCATTGTATGGGTGTGTGTTACATTACATTCACTAGTAGGAGTGAGAAAAACATCACGGGGTGGTGTGAATCGGAGGGTCTGAATTAGGATAGGCAGTGAGTGGCAATGTAGGATGGAGAAAAGCACCGCGGGGTGGTCAGCATGGGGAGGTCAGGGAACATGCAGTGGCAATGTAGGATAGGTTTCTAAAAACATCGCGGGGTGGTGCGCATTGTATGGGTGTGTGTTACATTACATTCACTAGTAGTAGTGAGAAAAACATCACAGGGTGGTGCGCATTGTATGGGTGTGTGTTGCATTACATTCACTAGTAGGAGTGAGAAAAACATCACGGGGTTGTGCGCATTGTATGGGTGTGTGTTACATTACATTCACTAGTAGGAGTGAGAAAAACATCACGCGGTGGTGTGAATCGGAGGGTCTGAATTAGGATAGGCAGTGAGTGGCAATGTAGGATGGAGAAAAGCACCGCGGGGTGGTCAGCATGGGGAGGTCAGGGAACATGCAGTGGCAATGTAGGATAGGTTTCTGAAATACATCGCGGGGTGGTGCGCATTGTATGGGTGTGTGTTACATTACATTCACTAGTAGGATTGAGAAAAACATCACGGGGTGGTGTGAATCGGAGGGTCTGAATTAGGATAGGCAGTGAGTGGCAATGTAGGACGGAGAAAAGCACCGCGGGGTGGTAACCATGGGGAGGTCAGGGAACATGCAGTGGCAATGTAGGATAGGTTTCTGAAAATCATCGCGGGGTGGTGCGTATTGTATGGGTGAGTGGTGCATTACATTCACAAGTAGGAGTGAGAAAAACATCACGGGGTGGTGTGAATCGGAGGGTCTGAATTAGGATAGGCAGTGAGTGGCAATGTAGGATGGAGAAAAGCACCGCCGGGTGGTCAGCATGGGGAGTTCAGGGAACATGCAGTGGCAATGTAGGATAGGTTTCTGAAAAACATCGCGGGGTGGTGCGCATTGTATGGGTGTGTTTTACATAACATTCACTAGTAGGAGTGAGAAAAACATCACGGGGTGGTGTGAATCGGAGGGTCTGAATTAGGATAGGCAGTGAGTGGCAATGTAGGATGGAGAAAAGCACCGCGGGGTGGTCAGCATGGGGAGATCAGGGAACATGCATTGACAATGTAGGATAGGTTTCTGAAAAAATTCGCGGGGTGGTGCGCATTGTATGGGTGTGTGTTACATTACATTCACTAGTAGGAGGGAGAAAAACATCACGGGGTGGTGCGAATCGGAGGGACTGAATTACGATAGGCAGTGAGTGGCAATGTAGGATGGAGAAAAGCACCGCGGGGTGGTCAGCATGGGGAGGTCAGGGAACATGCAGTGGCAATGTAGGATAGGTTTCTGAAAAACATCGCGGGGTGGTGGGCATTGTATGGGTGTGTGTTACATTACATTCACTAATAGGATTGAGAAAAACATCACATGGTGGTGCGGATTGTATGGGTGTGTGTTACGTTACATTCACTACTAGGAGTGAGAAAAACATCACGGGGTGGTGTGAATCGGAGGGTCTGAATTAGGATAGGCAGTGAGTGGCAATGTAGGATGGAGAAAAGCACTGCGGGGTGGTCAGCATGGGGAGGTCAGGGAACATGCAGTGGCAATGTAGGATAGGTTTTTGAAAAACATCGTGGGCTGGTGCGCATTCTATGGGTGTGTGTTACATTACATTCACTAGTAGGAGTGAGAAAAACATCACGGTGTGGTGTGCATTGTATGGGTGTGTGTTACATTACATTCACTAGTAGGAGTGAGAAAAACATCACGGGGTCGTGTGCATTGTATGGGTGTGTGTTACATTACATTCACTAGTAGGAGTGAGAAAAACATCACGGGGTGGTGTGAATCGGAGGGTGTGAATTAGGATAGGCAGTGAGTGGCAATGTAGGATGGAGAAAAGCACTGCGGGGTGGTCAGCATGGGGAGGTCAGGGAACATGCAGTGGCAATGTAGGATAGGTTTCTGAAAAACATCGCGGAGTGGTGCGCATTGTATGGGTGTGTGTTACATTACATTCACTCGTAGGAGTGAGAAAAACATCACGGGTTGGTGCACATTATTTTGGTGTGTGTAACATTACATTCACTAGTAGGAGTGAGAAAAACATCACACGGTGGTGTGAATCGGAGGGTCTGAACTAGTATAGGCTGTGAGTGGCAATGTAGGATAGAGAAAAGCACCACTGGGTGGTCAGCATAGGGAGGTGAGGGAACATGCAGTGGCAATGTAGGATAGGTTGCTGAAAAACATCGCCGGCTGGTGCGCATTGTATGGGTGTGTATTACAATACATTCACTAGTAGGAGTGAGAAAAACATCGCAGGATGGTGCGCATTGTATGGGTGTGTGTTACATTCACTAGTAGGAGTGAGAAAAACATCGCAGGGTGATGCGCATTGTGTGGGTGTGTATTACATTACATTCACTAGTAGGAGTGAGAAAAACATCACGGGGTGGTGCGCATTGTATGGGTGTGTGTTACATTATATTCACTAGTAGGAGTGAGAAAAACATCACGTGGTGGTGTGAATCGGAGGGTCTGAATTAGGATAGGCAGTAAGTGGCAATGTAAGATGGAGAAAAGCACCGCGGGGTGGTCAACATGGGGAAGTCAGGGTACATGCAGTGGCCATGTAGGATAGGTTTCTAAAAAATATCGCGGTGTGGTGCGCATTGTATCGGTGTGTGTTACATTACATTCACTAGTACGAGTGACAAAAAAATCACGGGGTGGTGCGCATTTTATGGGTGTGTGTTACATTACATTCACTAGTAGGAGTGAGAAAAACATCACGGGGTGGTGCGCATTGTATGGGTGTGTGGTACATTACATTCACTAGTAGGAGTGAGAAAAACATCACGGTGTGGTGCGCATTGTATGGGTGTGTGTTACATTACATTCACTAGTAGGAGTGAGAAAAACATCACGGGGTGGTGCGCATTGTATGGGTGTGTGTTACATTACATTTACTAGTAGGAGTGAGAAAATCATCACGCGGTGGTGCGCATTGTATGGGTGTGTGTTACATTACATTCACTAGTAGGAGTGAGAAAAACATCACGGGGTGGTGCGCATTGTATGGGTGTGTGTTACATTACATTCACTAGTAGGAGTGAGAAAATCATCACGCGGTGGTGCGCATTGTATGGGTGTGTGTTACACTACATTCAATAGTAGGAGTGAGAAAAACATCACGGGGTGGTGTGAATCGGAGGGACTGAATTAGGATAGGCAGTGAGTGGCAATGTAGGATGGAGAAAAGCACCGCGGTGTGGTCAGCATGGGGAGTTCAGGGAACATGCAGTGGCAATGTAGGATAGTTTTCTGAAAAACATCGCGTGGTGGTGCGCATTGTATGGGTGTGTTTTACATTACATTCACTAGTAGGACTGAGAAAAACATCACTGGGTGGTGTGAATCGGAGGGTCTGAATTAGGATAGGCAGTGAGTGGCAATGTAGGATGGAGAAAAGCACCGCGGGGTGGTCACCATTGTGAGGTCAGGGAACATGCAGTGGCAATGTAGGATAGGTTTCTGAAAATCATCGCGGGGTGGTGCGCATTGTATGGGTGTGTTTTACATTACATTCACTAGTAGGAGTGAGAAAAACATCACAGGGTGGTGTGAATCGGAGGGCCTAAATTAGGATAGGCAGTGAGTGGCAATGTAGGATGGAGAAAAGCACCGCGGGGTGGTCAGCATGGGGAGTTCAGGGAACATGCAGTGGCAATGTAGGATAGGTTTCTGAAAAACATCGCGGGGTGGTGCGCATTGTATGGGTGTGTTTTACATAACATTCACTAGTAGGAGTGAGAAAAACATCACGGGGTGGTGCGCATTGTATGGGTGTGTGTTACATTACATTCACTAGTAGGAGTGAGAAAAACATCACGGTGTGGTGCGCATTGTATAGGTGTGTGTTACATTACATTCAATAGTAGGAGTGAGAAAAACATCACGGGGTGGTGCGCATTGTATGGGTGTGTGTTACATTACATTCAGTAACAGGAGTGAGAAAAACATCACGGGGTGGTGTGAATCGGGGGGTCTGAATAAGGATAGGCAGTGAGTGGCAATGTAGGATGGAGAAAAGCACCGCGGGGTGGTCAGCATGGGGAGGTCAGGGAACATGTAGTGGCAATGTAGGATAGTTTTCTGAAAAATATCGCGCGGTGGTGCGCATTGTATGGGTGTGTTTTACATTACATTCACTAGTAGGAGTGAGAAAAACATCACACGGTGGTGTGAATCGGAGGGTCTGAATTAGGATAGGGCGTGAGTGGCAATGTAGGATGGAGAAAAGCACCGCGGGGTGGTCAGCATGGGGAGGTCAGCGAACATGCAGTGCAATGTAGGATAGGTTTCTGAAAAACATCGCGGGTTGGTGCGCATTGTATGGGTGTGTGTTACATTACATTCACTAGTACGAGTGACAAAAACATCACGGGGTGGTGCGCATTTTATGGGTGTGTGTTACATTACATTCACTAGTAAGAGTGAGAAAAACATCACGGGGTGTTGCGCATTTTATTTGTGTGTGTTACATGACATTCACTACTAGGAGTGAGGAAAATATCACGGGGTGGTGTGCATTGTATGGGTGTGTGTTACATTTCATTCACTAGTAGGAGTTAGAAAAACATCACGGGGTGGTGTGAATCAGAGGGTCTGAATTAGGATAGGCAGTGAGTGACAATGTAGGATGGAGAAAAGCACCGCGGGGTCGTCAGCATGGGGAGGTCAGGGAACATGCAGTGGCAATGTAGGATAGGTTTCTGAAAAACATTGCGGGGTGGTGCGCATTGTATGGGTGTGTATTACATTACATTCACTAGTAGGAGTGAGAAAAACATCACAGGGTGGTGCGCATTGTATAGGTGTGTGTTACATTACATTCACTAGTAGGAGTGAGAAAAGCATCACGGGGTGGTGTGAATCGGAGTGTCTGAATTAGGATAGGCAGTGAGTGGCAATGTAGGATGGAGAAAATCTCCACGGGTTGGTCAGCATGGGGAGGTCAGGGAACATGCAGTGGCAATGTAGGATAGGTTTCTGAAAAACATCGCGGGGTGGTGCGCATTGTATGGGTGTGTGTTACATTACATTCACTACTAGGAGTGAGGAAAACATCACACGGTGGTGTGAATCAGAAGGTCTGAATTAGGATGGGCAGTGAGTGGCAATGTAGGTTGGAGAAAAGCACCGCGGGGTGGTCAGCATGGGGAGGTCAGGGAACAATCAGTGGCAATGTAGGATAGGTTTCTGAAAATCATCGCGGGGTGGTGCACATTGTATGGGTGTGTGTTACATTACATTCACTAGTAGGAGTGAGAAAAACATCACGGGGTGGTGCGCATTGTATGGGTGTGTGTTACATTACATTCACTAGTAGGAGTGAGAAAAACATCACGGGGTGGTGCGCATTGTATGGGTGTGTGTTACATTACATTCACTAGTAGGAGTGAGAAAATCATCACGCGGTGGTGCGCATTGTATGGGTGTGTGTTACATTACATTCACTAGTAGGAGTGAGAAAAACATCACGGGGTGGTGTGAATCGGAGGGTCTGAATTAGGATAGGCAGTGAGTGGCAATGTAGGATGGAGAAAAGCACCGCGGGGTGGTCAGCATGGGGAGGTCAGGGAACATGCAGTGGCAATGTAGGATAGGTTTCAGAAAAACATCGCGGGTGGTGCGCATTGTATGGGTGTGTGTTACATTACATTCACTAGTAGGAGTGAGAAAAACATCACGAGGTGGTGCGCATTGTATGGGTGTGTGTTACATTACATTCACTAGTACGAGTGACAAATACATCACGGGGTGGTGCGCATTTTATGGGTGTGTGTTATATTACATTCACTAGTAGGAGTTAGAAAAACATCACGGGGTGGTGCGCATTGTATGGGTGTGTGTTACATTACATTCACTATTAGGAGTGAGAAAAACATCACGGTGTGGTGCGCATTGTATGGGTGTATGTTACATTACATTTAATAGTAGGAGTGAGAAAAACATCGCGGGGTGGTGCGCATTGTATGGGTGTGTGTTACATTACATTCATTATTAGGAGTGAGAAAAACATCACAGTGTGGTGCGCATTGTATGGGTGTATGTTACATTACATTTAATAGTAGGAGTGAGAAAAACATCGCGGGGTGGTGCGCATTGTATGGGTGTGTGTTACACTACATTCAATAGTAGGAGTGAGAAAAACATCACGGGGTGGTGTGAATCGGAGGGACTGAATTAGGATAGGCAGTGAGTTGTAATGTAGGTTGGAGAAAAGCACCGCGGGGTGGTCAGCATGGGGAGGTCAGGGAACATGCAGTGGCAATGTAGGATAGGTTTCAGAAAAACATCGCGGGTCGTGCGCATTGTATGGGTGTGTGTTACATTACATTCACTAGTAGGAGTGAGAAAAACATCGCGGGGTGGTGCGCATTGTATGGGTGTGTGTTACATTACATTCACTAGTACGAGTGACAAAAACATCACGGGGTGGTGCGCATTTTATGGGTGTGTGTTATATTACATTCACTAGTAGGAGTGAGAAAAACATCGCGGGGTGGTGTGCATTGTATGGGTGTGTGTTACATTACATTCACTATTAGGAGTGAGATAAACATCACGGGGTGGTGTGAATCGGGGGGTCTGAATTAGGATAGGCAGTGAGTGGCAATGTAGGATGGAGAAAAGCACCGCGGTGTGGTCAGCATGGGGAGTTCAGGGAACATGCAGTGGCAATGTAGGATAGTTTTCTGAAAAACAGCGCGTGGTGGTGCGCATTGTATGGGTGTGTTTTACATTACATTCACTAGTAGGAGTGAGAAAAACATCACACGGTGGTGTGAATTGGAGGGTCTGAATTAGGATAGGGCGTGAGTGGCAATGTAGGATGGAGAAAAGCACCGCGGGGTGGTCAGCATGGGGAGGTCAGCGAACATGCAGTGGCAATGTAGGATAGGTTTCTGAAAAACATCGCGGGTTGGTGCGCATTGTATGGGTGTGTGTTACATTAAATTCACTAGTACGAGTGACAAAAACATCATGGGGTGGTGCGCATTGTATGGGTATGTGTTACATTACATTCACTAGTAGGACTGAGAAAAACATCACGGGGTGGTGTGAATCGGAGGGTCTGAATTAGGATAGGCAGTGAGTGGCAATGTAGGATGGAGAAAAGCACCACGGGGTGGTCACCATTGGGAGGTCAGGGAACATGCAGTGGCAATGTAGGATAGGTTTCTGAAAATCATCGCGGGGTGGTGCGCATTGTATGGGTGTGTTTTACATTACATTCACTAGTAGGAGTGAGAAAAACATCACAGGGTGGTGTGAATCGGAGGGCCTGAATTAGGATAGGCAGTGAGTGGCAATGTAGGATGGAGAAAAGCACCGCGGGGTGGTCAGCATGTGGAGTTCAGGGAACATGCAGTGGCAATGTAGGATAGGTTTCTGAAAAACATCGCGGGGTGGTGCGCATTGTATGGGTGTGTTTTACATAACATTCACTAGTAGGAGTGAGAAAAACATCACGGGGTGGTGCGCATTGTATGGGTGTGTGTTACATTACATTCACTAGTAGGAGTGAGAAAAACATCACGGTGTGGTGCGCATTGTATAGGTGTGTGTTACATTACATTCAACAGTAGGAGTGAGAAAAACATCACGGGGTGGTGCGCATTGTATGGGTGTGTGTTACATTACATTCAGTAACAGGAGTGAGAAAAACATCACGGGGTGGTGTGAATCGGGGGGTCTGAATAAGGATAGGCAGTGAGTGGCAATGTAGGATGGAGAAAAGCACCGCGGGGTGGTCAGCATGGGGAGGTCAGGGAACATGTAGTGGCAATGTAGGATAGTTTTCTGAAAAATATCGCGCGGTGGTGCGCATTGTATGGGTGTGTTTTACATTACATTCACTAGTAGGAGTGAGAAAAACATCACACGTTGGTGTGAATCGGAGGGTCTGAATTAGGATAGGGCGTGAGTGGCAATGTAGGATGGAGAAAAGCACCGCGGGGTGGTCAGCATGGGGAGGTCAGCGAACATGCAGTGCAATGTAGGATAGGTTTCTGAATAACATCGCGGGTTGGTGCGCATTGTATGGGTGTGTGTTACATTACATTCACTAGTACGAGTGACAAAAACATCACGGGGTGGTGCGCATTTTATGGGTGTGTGTTACATTACATACACTAGTAAGAGTGAGAAAAACATCACGGGGTGTTGCGCATTTTATTTGTGTGTGTTACATGACATTCACTACTAGGAGTGAGGAAAATATCACGGGGTGGTGTGCATTGTATGGGTGTGTGTTATATTTCATTCACTAGTAGGAGTTAGAAAAACATCACGGGGTGGTGTGAATCAGAGGGTCTGAATTAGGATAGGCAGTGAGTGACAATGTAGGATGGAGAAAAGCACCGCGGGGTCGTCAGCATGGGGAGGTCAGGGAACATGCAGTGGCAATGTAGGATAGGTTTCTGAAAAACATTGCGGGGTGGTGCGCATTTTATGGGTGTGTATTACATTACATTCACTAGTAGGAGTGAGAAAAACATCACAGGGTGGTGCGCATTGTATAGGTGTGTGTTACATTACATTCACTAGTAGGAGTGAGAAAAGCATCACGGGGTGGTGTGAATCGGAGTGTCTGAATTAGGATAGGCAGTGAGTGGCAATGTAGGATGGAGAAAATCACCGCGGGTTGGTCAGCATGGGGAGGTCAGGGAACATGCAGTGGCAATGTAGGATAGGTTTCTGAAAAACATCGCGGGGTGGTGCGCATTGGATGGGTGTGTGTTACGTTACATTCACTACTAGGAGTGAGAAAAACATCACACGGTGGTGTGAATCAGAAGGTCTGAATTAGGATGGGCAGTGAGTGGCAATGTAGGATGGAGAAAAGCACCACGGGGTGGTCAGCATGGGGAGGTCAGGGAACAATCAGTGGCAATGTAGGATAGGTTTCTGAAAATCATCGCGGGGTGGTGCGCATTGTATGGGTGTGTGTTACATTACATTCACTAGTAGGAGTGATAAAATCATCACGCGGTGGTGCGCATTGTATGGGTGTGTGTTACATTACATTCACTAGTAGGAGTGAGAAAAACATCACGGGGTGGTGTGAATCGGAGGGTCTGAATTAGGATAGGCAGTGAGTGGCAATGTAGGATGGAGAAAAGCACCGCGGGGTGGTCAGCATGGGGAGGTCAGGGAACATGCAGTGGCAATGTAGGATAGGTTTCAGAAAAACATCGCGGGTGGTGCGCATTGTATGGGTGTGTGTTACATTACATTCACTAGTAGGAGTGAGAAAAACATCACGAGGTGGTGCGCATTGTATGGGTGTGTGTTACATTACATTCACTAGTACGAGTGGCAAAAACATCACGGGGTGGTGCACATTTTATGGGTGTGTGTTATATTACATTCACTAGTAGGAGTTAGAAAAACATCACGGGGTGGTGCGCATTGTATGGGTGTGTGTTACATTACATTCACTATTAGGAGTGAGAAAAACATCACGGTGTGGTGCGCATTGTATGGGTGTATGTTACATTACATTTAATAGTAGGAGTGAGAAAAACATCGCGGGGTGGTGCGCATTGTATGGGTGTGTGTTACATTACATTCACTAACAGAAGTGAGAAAAACATCACGGGGTGGTGTGAATCGGGGGGTCTGAATTAGGATAGGCAGTGAGTGGCAATGTAGGATGGAGAAAAGCACCGCGGGGTGGTCAGCATGGGGAGTTCAGGGAACATGCAGTGGCAATGTAGGATAGTTTTCTGAAAAACATCGCGTGGTGGTGCGCATTGTATGGGTGTGTTTTACATTACATTCACTAGTAGGAGTGAGAAAAACATCACACGGTGGTGTGAATCGGAGGGTCTGAATTAGGATAGGGCGTGAGTGGCAATGTAGGATGGAGAAAAGCACCGCGGGGTGGTCAGCATGGGGAGGTCAGCGAACATGCAGTGGCAATGTAGGATAGGTTTCTGAAAAACATCGCGGGTTGGTGCGCCTTGTATGGGTGTGTGTTACATTAAATTCACTAGTACGAGTGACAAAAACATCACGGGGTGGTGCGCATTGTATGGGTGTGTGTTACATTACATTCAATTGTAGGAGTGAGAAAAACATCGCGGGGTGGTGCGCATTGTATGGGTGTGTGTTACATTACATTCACTAACAGAAGTGAGAAAAACATCACGGGGTGGTGTGAATCGGGGGGTCTGAATTAGGATAGGCAGTGAGTGGCAATGTAGGATGGAGAAAAGCACCGCGGGGTGGTCAGCATGGGGAGATCAGGGAACATGCATTGGCAATGTAGGATAGGTTTCTGAAAAATATCGCGGGGTGGTGGGCATTGTATGGGTGTGTGTTACATTACATTCACTAGTAGGAGTGAGAAAAACATCACGCGGTGGTGTGAATCAGAGGGTCTGAATTAGGATAGGCAGTCAGTGGCAATGTACGATGGAGAAAAGCACCGCGGGGTGGTCAGCATGGGGAGGTCAGGGAACATGCAGTGGCAATGTGGGATAGTTTTCTGAAAAACATCGTGGGGTGGTGCGCATTGTATGGGTGTGTGTTACATTACATTCACTAGTAGGAGTGAGAAAAACATCACGGGTTGGTGTGCATTGTATGGGTGTGTGTTACATTACATTCACTAGTAGGAGTTAGAAAAACATCAAGGGGTGGTGTGAATCAGAGGGTGTGAATTAGGATAGGCAGTGAGTGACAATGTAGGATGGAGAAAAGCACCGCGGGGTCGTCAGCTTGGGGAGGTCAGGGAACATGCAGTGGCAATGTAGGATAGGTTTCTGAAAAAACATTGCGGGGTGGTGCGCATTGTATGGGTGTGTATTACATTACATTCACTAGTAGGAGTGAGAAAAACATCACAGGGTGGTGCGCATTGTATGGGTGTGTGTTACATTACATTCACTAGTAGGAGTGAGAAAAGCATCACGGGGTGGTGTGAATCGGAGGGTCTGAATTAGGATAGGCAGTGAGGGGCAATGTAGGATGGAGAAAATCACCGCGGGTTGGTAGGCATGGGGAGGTCAGGGAACATGCAGTGGCAATGTAGGATAGGTTTCTGAAAAACATCGCGGGGTGGTGCGCATTGTATGGGTGTGTGTTACATTACATTCACTACTAGGAGTGAGAAAAACATCACGCGGTGGTTTGAATCAGAAGGTCTGAATTAGGATGGGCAGTGAGTGGCAATGTAGGATGGAGAAAAGCACCTCGGGGTGGTCAGCATGGGGAGGTCAGGGAACATGCAGTGGCAATGTAGGATAGGTTTCTGAATAACTTCGCGGGGTGGTGCGCATTGTATGGGTGTGTGTTACATTACATTCACTAGTAGGAGTGAGAAAAACATCACGGGGTGGTGCGCATTGTATGGGTGTGTGTTACATTACATTCACTAGTAGGAGTGAGAAAAACATCACGGGGTGGTGTGAATCGGAGGGTCTGAATTAGGATAGGCAGTGAGTGGCAATGTAGGATGGAGAAAAGCACCGCTGTGTGGTCAGCATGGGTAGGTCAGGGAACATGCAGTGGCAATGTAGGATAGGTTTCTGAAAAACATCGCGGGGTGGTGTGCATTGTATGGGTGTGTGTTACATTACATTCACTAGTAGGAGTGAGAAAATCATCACGCGGTGGTGCGCATTGTATGGGTGTGTGTTACATTACATTCACTAGTAGGAGTGAGAAAAACATCACGGGGTGGTGTGAATCGGAGGGTCTGAATTAGGATAGGCAGTGAGTGGCAATGTAGGATGGAGAAAAGCACCGCTGTGTGGTCAGCATGGGTAGGTCAGGGAACATGCAGTGGCAATGTAGGATAGGTTTCTGAAAAACATCGCGGGGTGGTGTGCATTGTATGGGTGTGTGTTACATTACATTCACTAGTAGGAGTGAGAAAATCATCACGCGGTGGTGCGCATTGTATGGGTGTGTGTTACATTACATTCACTAGTAGGAGTGAGAAAAACATCACGGGGTGGTGTGAATCGGAGGGTCTGAATTAGGATAGGCAGTGAGTGGCAATGTAGGATGGAGAAAAGCACCGCGGGGTGGTCAGCATGGGGAGGTCAGGGAACATGCAGTGGCAATGTAGGATAGGTTTCTGAAAAACATCTCGGAGTGGTGCGCATTGTATGGGTGTGTGTTACATTACATTCACTAGTAGGAGTGAGAAAAACATCGTGGGGTGGTGCGCATTGTATGGGTGTGTGTTACATTACATTCACTAGTACGAGTGACAAAAACATCACGGGGTGGTGCGCATTGTATGGGTGTGTGTTACATTACATTCACTAGTAGGAGTGAGAAAATCATCACGCGGTGGTGCGCATTGTATGGGTGTGTGTTACATTACATTCACTAGTAGGAGTGAGAAAAACATCACGGGGTGGTGTGAATCGGAGGGTCTGAATTATGATAGGCAGTGAGTGGCAATGTAGGATGGAGAAAAGCACCGCGGGGTGGTCAGTATGGGGAGGTCAGGGAACATGCAGTGGCAAAGTAGGATAGGTTTCTGAAAAACATCGCGGGGTGGTGCGCAATGTATGGGTGTGTGTTACATTACATTCACTAGTAGGAGTGAGAAAAACATCACGGGGTGGTGCGCATTGTATGGGTGTGTGTTAAATTACATTCACTAGAAGGAGTGAGAAAATCATTACGCGGTGGTGCGCATTGTATGGGTGTGTGTTACATTACATTCACTAGTACGAGTGAGAAAAACATCACGGGGTGGTGTGAATCCGAGAGTCTGAATTAGGATAGGCAGTGAGTGGCAATGTAGGATAGAGAAAAGCACCGCGGGGTGGTCAGCATGGGGAGGTCAGGGAACATGCAGTGGCAATGTAGGATAGGTTTCTGAAAAACATCGCGGGGTGGTGCACATTGTATGGGAGGGTGTTACATTACATTCACTAGTAGGAGTGAGAAAAACATCACGGGGTGGTGCGCATTGTATGGGTGTGTGTTACCTTACATACACTAGTAGGAGTGAGAAAAACATCGCGGGGTAGTGCGCATTGTATGGGTGTGTGTTACATTACATTCACTATAAGGAGTGAGAAAAACATCACGGGGTGGTGTGAATCGGAGGGTCTGAATTAGGATAGGCAGTGAGTGGCAATGTAGGTTGGAGAAAAGCACCGCGGGGTGGTCAGCATGGGGAGGTAAGGGAACATGCAGTGGCAATGTAGGATAGGTTTCTGAAAAACATCGCGTGGTGGTGCGCATTGTATGGGTGTGTGTTACATTACATTCACTAGTAGGCGTGAGAAAAAACATCACGGGGTGGTGTGAATCGGAGGGTCTGAATTAGGATAGGCAGTGAGTTGCAATGTAGGATGGAGAAAAGCACTGCGGGGTGGTCAGCATGGGGAGGTCAGGGAACATGCATTGGCAATGTTGGATAGGTTTCTGAAAAACATGGCGGGGTGGTGCGCATTGTATGGGTGTGTGTTACATTACATTAACTAGTAGGAGTGAGAAAAACATCACGGGGTGGTGTGAATCGGAGGGTCTGAATTAGGATAGGCAGTGAGTAGCAAGGTAGGATGGAGAAAAGCACCGCGGGGTGGTCAGCATGGGGAGGTCAGGGAACATGCAGTGGCCATGTAGGATAGGTTTCTGAAAAACATCGCGGGGTGGTGCGCATTGTATGGGTGTGTGTTACATTACATTCACTAGTACGAGTGAGAAAATCATCACGCGGTGGTGCGCATTGTATGGGTGTGTGTTACATTACATTCACTAGTAGGAGTGAGAAAAACATCACGGGGTGGTGTGAATCGGAGGGTTTGAATTAGGATAGGCAGTGAGTGGCAATGTAGGTTGGAGAAAAGCACCGCGGGGTGGTCAGCATGGGGAGGTCAGGGAACATGCAGTGGCAATGTAGGATAGGTTTCTGAAAAACATCGCGGGGTGGTGCGCATTGTATGGGTGTGTGTTACATTACATTCACTAGTAGGAGTGAGAAAAACATCGTGGGGTGGTGCGCATTGTATGGGTGTGTGTTACATTACATTCACTAGTACGAGTGACAAAAACATCACGCGGTGGTGCGCATTGTATGGGTGTGTGTTACATTACATTCACTAGTAGGAGTGAGAAAAACATCACGGGGTGGTGTGAATCGGAGGGTCTGAATTATGATAGGCAGTGAGTGGCAATGTAGGATGGAGAAAAGCACCGCGGGGTGGTCAGTATGGGGAGGTCAGGGAACATGCAGTGGCAATGTAGGATAGGTTTCTGAAAAACATCGCGGGGTGGTGCGCAATGTATGGGTGTGTGTTACATTACATTCACTAGTAGGAGTGAGAAAAACATCACGGGGTGGTGCGCATTGTATGGGTGTGTGTTACCTTACATACACTAGTAGGAGTGAGAAAAACATCGCGGGGTAGTGCGCATTGTATGGGTGTGTGTTACATTACATTCACTATAAGGAGTGAGAAAAACATCACGGTGTGGTGTGAATCGGAGGTTCTGAATTAGGATAGGCAGTGAGTGGCAATGTAGGTTGGAGAAAAGCACCGCGGGGTGGTCAGCATGGGGAGGTCAGGGAACATGCAGTGGCAATGTAGGATAGGTTTCTGAAAAACATCGCGTGGTGGTGCGCATTGTATGGGTGTGTGTTACATTACATTCACTAGTAGGCGTGAGAAAAAACATCACGGGGTGGTGTGAATCGGAGGGTCTGAATTAGGATAGGCAGTGAGTTGCAATGTAGGATGGAGAAAAGCACTGCGGGGTGGTCAGCATGGGGAGGTCAGGGAACATGCAGTGGCAATGTTGGATAGGTTTCTGAAAAACATGGCGGGGTGGTGCGCATTGTATGGGTGTGTGTTACATTACATTAACTAGTAGGAGTGAGAAAAACATCACGGGGTGGTGTGAATCGGAGGGTCTGAATTAGGATAGGCAGTGAGTAGCAAGGTAGGATGGAGAAAAGCACCGCGGGGTGGTCAGCATGGGGAGGTCAGGGAACATGCAGTGGCCATGTAGGATAGGTTTCTGAAAAACATCGCGGGGTGGTGCGCATTGTATGGGTGTGTGTTACATTACATTCACTAGTACGAGTGAGAAAATCATCACGCAGTGGTGCGCATTGTATGGGTGTGTGTTACATTACATTCACTAGTAGGAGTGAGAAAAACATCACGGGGTGGTGTGAATCGGAGGGTCTGAATTAGGATAGGCAGTGAGTGGCAATGTAGGTTGGAGAAAAGCACCGCGGGGTGGTCAGCATGGGGAGGTCAGGGAACATGCAGTGGCAATGTAGGATAGGTTTCTGAAAAACATCGCGGGGTGGTGCGCATTGTATGGGTGTGTGTTACATTACATTCACTAGTAGGAGTGAGAAAAACATCGTGGGGTGGTGCGCATTGTATGGGTGTGTGTTACATTACATTCACTAGTACGAGTGACAAAAACATCACGGGGTGGTGCGCATTTTATGGGTGTGTGTTACATTACATTCACTAGTAGGAGTGAGAAAATCATCACAGGGTGGTGCGCATTGTATGGGTGTGTGTTACATTACATTCACTAGTAGGAGTGAGAAAAACATCACGGGTTGGTGTGCATTGTATGGGTGTGTGTTACATTACATTCACTAGTAGGAGTTAGAAAAACATCACGGGGTGGTGTGAATCAGAGGGTGTGAATTAGGATAGGCAGTGAGTGACAATGTAGGATGGAGAAAAGCACCGCGGGGTCGTCAGCTTGGGGAGGTCAGGGAACATGCAGTGGCAATGTAGGATAGGTTTCTGAAAAAACATTGCGGGGTGGTGCGCATTGTATGGGTGTGTATTACATTACATTCACTAGTAGGAGTGAGAAAAACATCACAGGGTGGTGCGCATTGTATGGGTGTGTGTTACATTACATTCACTAGTAGGAGAGAGAAAAGCATCACGGGGTGGTGTGAATCGGAGGGTCTGAATTAGGATAGGCAGTGAGGGGCAATGTAGGAGGGAGAAAATCACCGCGGGTTGGTAGGCATGGGGAGGTCAGGGAACATGCAGTGGCAATGTAGGATAGGTTTCTGAAAAACATCGCGGGGTGGTGCGCATTGTATGGGTGTGTGTTACATTACATTCACTACTAGGAGTGAGAAAAACATCACGCGTTGGTGTGAATCAGAAGGTCTGAATTAGGATGGGCAGTGAGTGGCAATGTAGGATGGAGAAAAGCACCGCTGTGTGGTCAGCATGGGTAGGTCAGGGAACATGCAGTGGCAATGTAGGATAGGTTTCTGAAAAACATCGCGGGGTGGTGTGCATTGTATGGGTGTGTGTTACATTACATTCACTAGTAGGAGTGAGAAAATAATCACGCGGTGGTGCGCATTGTATGGGTGTGTGTTACATTACATTCACTAGTAGGAGTGAGAAAAACATCACGGGGTGGTGTGAATCGGAGGGTCTGAATTAGGATAGGCAGTGAGTGGCAATGTAGGATGGAGAAAAGCACCGCGGGGTGGTCAGCATGTGGAGGTCAGGGAACATGCAGTGGCAATGTAGGATAGGTTTCTGAAAAACATCGCGGAGTGGTGCGCATTGTATGGGTGTGTGTTACATTACATTCACTAGTAGGAGTGAGAAAAACATCACGGGGTGGTGCGCATTGTATGGGTGTGTGTTACATTACATTCACTAGTAGGAGTGAGAAAATCATCACGCGGTGGTGCGCATTGTATGGGTGTGTGTTACATTACATTCACTAGTAGGAGTGAGAAAAACATCACGGGGTGGTGTGAATCGGAGGGTCTGAATTATGATAGGCAGTGAGTGGCAATGTAGGATGGAGAAAAGCACCGCGGGGTGGTCAGCATGGGGAGGTCAGGGAACATGCAGTGGCAATGTAGGATAGGTTTCTGAAAAACATCGCGGGGTGGTGCGCAATGTATGGGTGTGTGTTACATTACATTCACTAGTAGGAGTGAGAAAAACATCACGGGGTGGTGCGCATTGTATGGGTGTGTGTTAAATTACATTCACTAGAAGGAGTGAGAAAATCATTACGCGGTGGTGCGCATTGTATGGGTGTGTGTTACATTACATTCACTAGTGCGAGTGAGAAAAACATCACGGGGTGGTGTGAATCCGAGAGTCTGAATTAGGATAGGCAGTGAGTGGCAATGTAGGATAGAGAAAAGCACCGCGGGGTGGTCAGCATGGAGAGGTCAGGGAACATGCAGTGGCAATGTAGGATAGGTTTCTGAAAAACATCGCGGGGTGGTGCACATTGTATGGGAGGGTGTTACATTACATTCACTAGTAGGAGTGAGAAAAACATCACGGGGTGGTGCGCATTGTATGGGTGTGTGTTACCTTACATACACTAGTAGGAGTGAGAAAAACATCGCGGGGTGGTGCGCATTGTATGGGTGTGTGTTACATTACATTCACTATAAGGAGTGAGAAAAACATCACGGGGTGGTGTGAATCGGAGGGTCTGAATTAGGATAGGCAGTGAGTGGCAATGTAGGTTGGAGAAAAGCACCGCGGGGTGGTCAGCATGGGGAGGTCAGGGAACATGCAGTGGCAATGTAGGATAGGTTTCTGAAAAACATCGCGTGGTGGTGCGCATTGTATGGGTGTGTGTTACATTACATTCACTAGTAGGCGTGAGAAAAAACATCACGGGGTGGTGTGAATCGGAGGGCTGAATTAGGATAGGCAGTGAGTTGCAATGTAGGATGGAGAAAAGCACTGCGGGGTGGTCAGCATGGGGAGGTCAGGGAACATGCAGTGGCAATGTTGGATAGGTTTCTGAAAAACATGGCGGGGTGGTGCGCATTGTATGGGTGTGTGTTACATTACATTCACTAGTAGGAGTGAGAAAAACATCACGGGGTGGTGTGAATCGGAGAGTCTGAATTAGGATAGGCAGTGAGTGGCAATGTAGGTTGGAGAAAAGCACCGCGGGGTGGTCAGCATGGGGAGGTCAGGGAACATGCAGTGGCAGTGTAGGATAGGTTTCTGAAAAACATCGCGGGGTGGTGCGCATTGTATGGGTGTGTGTTACATTACATTCACTAGTAGGAGTGAGAAAAACATCGTGGGGTGGTGCGCATTGTATGGGTGTGTGTTACATTACATTCACTAGTAGGAGTGAGAAAATCATCACGCGGTGGTGCGCATTGTATGGGTGTGTGTTACATTACATTCACTAGTAGGAGTGAGAAAATCATCACGGGGTGGAGTGAATCGGAGGGTCTGAATTAGGATAGGCAGTGAGTGGCAATGTAGGATGGAGAAAAGCACCGCGGTGTGGTCAGCATGGGGAGGTCAGGGAACATGCAGTGGCAATGTAGGATAGGTTTCTGAAAAACATCGCGGGGTGGTGCGCATTGTATGGGTGTGTGTTACATTACATTCACTAGTAGGAGTGAGAAAAACATCGTGGGGTGGTGCGCATTGTATGGGTGTGTGTTACATTACATTCACTAGTAGGAGTGAGAAAAACATCACGGGGTGGTGTGAATTGGAGGGTCTGAATTAGGATAGGCAGTGAGTGGCAATGTAGGATAGAGAAAAGCACCGCCGGGTGGTCAGCATGGGGAGGTCAGGGAACAAGCAGTGGCAATGTAGGATAGGTTTCTGAAAAACATCGCGGGGTGGTGCACATTGTATGGGAGTGTGTTACATTACATTCACTAGTAGGAGTGAGAAAAACATCAAGGGGTGGTGCACATTGTATGGGTGTGTGTTACATTACATTCACTAGTAGGAGTGAAGAAAACATCGCGGGGTGGTGCGCATTGTATGGGTGTGTGTTACATTACATTCACTAGTAGGAGTGAGAAAAACATCACACGGTGGTGTGAATCGGAGGGTCTGAATTAGGATAGGGCGTGAGTGGCAATGTAGGATGGAGAAAAGCACCGCGGGGTGGTCAGCATGGGGAGGTCAGCGAACATGCAGTGGCAATGTAGGATAGGTTTCTGAAAAACATCGCGGGTTGGTGCGCATTGTATGGGTGTGTGTTACATTAAATTCTCTAGTACGAGTGACAAAAACATCACGGGGTGGTGCGCATTGTATGGGTGTGTGTTACATTACATTCAATAGTAGGAGTGAGAAAAACATCACAGGGTGGTGCGCATTGTATGGGTGTGTGTTACATTACATTCACTATTAGGAGTGAGAAAAACATCACGGTGTGGTGCGCATTGTATGGGTGTGTGTTACATTACATTCAATAGTAGGAGTGAGAAAAACATCGCGGGGTGGTGCGCATTGTATGGGTGTGTGTTACATTACATTCACTAACAGGTGTGAGAAAAACATCACTGGGTGGTGTGAATCGGGGGGTCTGAATTAGGATAGGCAGTGAGTGGCAATGTAGGATGGAGAAAAGCACCGCGGGGTGGTCAGCATGGGTAGTTCAGGGAACATGCAGTGGCAATGTAGGATAGTTTTCTGAAAAACATCGCGTGGTGGTGCGCATTGTATGGGAGTGTTTTACATTACATTCACTAGTAGGAGTGAGAAAAACATCACACGGTGGTGTGAATCGGAGGGTCTGAATTAGGTAAGGGCGTGAGTGGCAATGTACGATGGAGAAAAGCACCGCGGGGTGGTCAGCATGGGGAGGTCAGCGAACATGCAGTGGCAATGTAGGATAGGTTTCTGAAAAACATCGCGGGTTGGTGAGCATTGTATCGGTGTGTGTTACATTAAATTCACTAGTACGAGTGACAAAAACATCACGGGGTGGTACGCATTGTATGGGTGTGTGTTACATTACATTCACTTGTAGGAGTGAGAAAAACATCGCGGGGTGGTGCGCATTGTATGGGTGTGTGTTACATTACATTCACTAGTAGGATTGAGAAAAACATAACGGGGTGGTGTGAATCGGAGGGTCTGAATTAGGATAGGCAGTGAGTGGCAATGTAGGATGGAGAAAAGCACCGCGGGGTGGTCACCATTGGGAGGTCAGGGAACATGCAATGGCAATGTAGGATAGGTTGCTGAAAATCATCGCGGGGTGGTGCGTATTGTATGGGTGAGTGTTACATTACATTCACAAGTAGGAGTGAGAAAAACATCACAGGGTGGTGTGAATCGGAGGGTCTGAATTAGGATAGGCAGTGAGTGGCAATGCAGGATGGAGAAAAGCACCGCGGGGTGGTCAGCATGGGGAGGTCAGGGAACATGCAGTGGCAATGTAGGATAGGTTTCTGAAAAACATCGCGGGGTGGTGCGCATTGTATGGGTGTGTTTTACATAACATTCACTAGTAGGAGTGAGAAAAACATCACGGGGTGGTGTGAATCGGAGGGTCTGAATTAGGATAGGCAGTGAGTGGCAATGTAGGATGGAGAAAAGCACCGCGGGGTTTTCAGCATGGGGAGATCAGGGAACATGCATTGGCAATGTAGGATAGGTTTCTGAAAAATATCGCGGGGTGGTGGGCATTGTATGGGTGTGTGTTACATTACATTCACTAGTAGGAGTGAGAAAAACATCACGCGGTGGTGCGGATTGTATGGGTGTGTGTTATGTTACATTCACTACTAGGAGTGAGAAAAACATCACGGGGTGGTGTTCATTGTATGGGTGTGTGTTACATCACATTCACTAGTAGGAGTGAGAAAAACATCACGGGGTGGTGTGAATCAGAGGGTCTGAATTAGGATAGGCAGTCAGTGGCAATGTACGATGGAGAAAAGCACCGCGGGGTGGTCAGCATGGGGAGGTCAGGGAACATGCAGTGGCAATGTAGGATAGTTTTTTGAAAAACATCGTGGGGTGGTGCGCATTGTATGGGTGTGTGTTACATTACATTCACTAGTAGGAGTGAGAAAAACATCACGGGTTGGTGTGCATTGTATGGGTGTGTGTTACATTACATTCACTAGTAGGAGTTAGAAAAACATCACGGGGTGGTTTGAATCAGAGGGTCTGAATTAGGATAGGCAGTGAGTGACAATGTAGGATGGAGAAAAGCACCGCGGGTTCGTCAGCATGGGGAGGTCAGGGAACATGCAGTGGCAATGTAGGATAGGTTTCTGAAAAAAACATTGCGGGGTGGTGCGCATTGTATGGGTGTGTATTACATTACATTCACTAGTAGGAGTGAGAAAAACATCACAGGGTGGTGCGCATTGTATGGGTGTGTGTTACATTACATTCACTAGTAGGAGTGAGAAAAGCATCACGGGGTGGTGTGAATCGGAGGGTCTGAATTAGGATAGGCAGTGAGGGTCAATGTAGGATGGAGAAAATCACCGAGGGTTGGTAGGCATGGGGAGGTCAGGGAACATGCAGTGGCAATGTAGGATAGGTTTCTGAAAAACATCGCGGGGTGGTGCGCATTGTATGGGTGTGTGTTACATTACATTCACTACTAGGAGTGAGAAAAACATCACGGGGTGGTGCGCATTGTATCGGTGTGTGTTACATTACATTCACTAGTAGGAGTGAGAAAAACATCACGGGGTGGTGTGAATCGGAGGGTCTGAATTAGGATAGGCAGTGAGTGGCAATGTAGGATGGAGAAAAGCACCGCTGTGTGGTCAGCATGGGTAGGTCAGGGAACATGCAGTGGCAATGTAGGATAGGTTTCTGAAAAACATCGCGGGGTGGTGTGCATTGTATGGGTGTGTGTTACATTACATTCACTAGTAGGAGTGAGAAAAACATCACGGGGTGGTTCGCATTGTATGGGTGTGTGTTACATTACATTCACTAGTAGGAGTGAGAAAATCATCACGCGGTGGTGCGCATTGTATGGGTGTGTGTTACATTACATTCACTAGTAGGAGTGAGAAAAACATCACGGAGTGGAGTGAATCGGAGGGTCTGAATTAGGATAGGCAGTGAGTGGCAATGTAGGATGGAGAAAAGCACCACGGGGTGGTCAGCATGGGGAGGTCAGGGAACATGCAGTGGCAATGTAGGATAGGTTTCTGAAAAACATCGCGGGGTGGTGCGCATTGTATGGGTGTGTGTTACATTACATTCACTAGTAGGAGTGAGAAAAACATCACGGGGTGGTGCGCATTGTATGGGTGTGTGTTACATTACATTCACTAGTAGGAGTGAGAAAAACATCACGGGGTGGTGTGAATTGGAGGGTCTGAATTAGGATAGGCAGTGAGTGGCAATGTAGGATAGAGAAAAGCACCGCGGGGTGGTCAGCATGGGGAGGTCAGGGAACAAGCAGTGACAATGTAGGATAGGTTTCTGAAAAACATCGCGGGGTGGTGCACATTGTATGGGAGTGTGTTACATTACATTCACTAGTAGGAGTGAGAAAAACATAAAGGGGTGGTGCGCATTGTATGGGTGTGTGTTACATTACATTCACTAGTAGGAGTGAGAAAAACATCGCGGGGTGGTGCGCATTGTATGGGTGTGTGTTACATTACATTCACTAACAGAAGTGAGAAAAACATCACGGGGTGGTGTGAATCGGGGGGTCTGAATTAGGATAGGCAGTGAGTGGCAATGTAGGATGGAGAAAAGCACCGCGGGGTGGTCAGCATGGGGAGTTCAGGGAACATGCAGTGGCAATGTAGGATAGTTTTCTGAAAAACATCGCGTGGTGGTGCGCATTGTATGGGTTTGTTTTACATTACATTCACTAGTAGGAGTGAGAAAAACATCACACGGTGGTGTGAATCAGAGGGTCTGAATTAGGATAGGGCGTGAGTGGCAATGTAGGATGGAGAAAAGCACCGCGGGGTGGTCAGCATGGGGAGTTCAGCGAACATGCAGTGGCAATGTAGGATAGGTTTCTGAAAAACATCTCGGGTTGGTGCGCATTGTATGGGTGTGTGTTACATTAAATTCACTAGTACGAGTGACAAAAACATCACGGGGTGGTGCGCATTGTATGGGTGTGTGTTACATTACATTCAATAGTAGGAGTGAGAAAAACATCGCGGGGTGGTGCGCATTGTATGGGTGTGTGTTACATTACATTCACTAACAGAAGTGAGAAAAACATCACGGGGTGGTGTGAATCGGGGGGTCTGAATTAGGATAGGCAGTGAGTGGCAATGTAGGATGGAGAAAAGCACCGCGGGGTGGTCAGCATGGGGAGATCAGGGAACATGCATTGGCAATGTAGGATAGGTTTCTAAAAAATATCGCGGGGTGGTGGGCATTGTATGGGTGTGTGTTACATTACATTCAATAGTAGGAGTGAGAAAAACATCGCGGGGTGGTGCGCATTGTATGGGTGTGTGTTACATTACATTCACTAGTAGGAGTGAGAAAAACATCACGGGTTGGTGTGCATTGTATGGGTGTGTGTTACATTACATTCACTAGTAGGAGTTAGAAAAACATCACGGGGTGGTGTGAATCAGAGGGTGTGAATTAGGATAGGCAGTGAGTGACAATGTAGGATGGAGAAAAGCACCGCGGGGTCGTCTGCTTGGGGAGGTCAGGGAACATGCAGTGGCAATGTAGGATAGGTTTCTGAAAAAACATTGCGGGGTGGTGCGCATTGTATGGCTTTGTATTACATTACATTCACTAGTAGGAGTGAGAAAAACATCACAGGGTGGTGCGCATTGTATGGGTGTGTGTTACATTACATTCACTAGTAGGAGTGAGAAAAGCATCACGGGGTGGTGTTAATCGGAGGGTCTGAATTAGGATAGGCAGTGAGGGGCAATGTAGGATGGAGAAAATCACCGCGGGTTGGTAGGCATGGGGAGGTCAGGGAACATGCAGTGGCAATGTAGGATAGGTTTCTGAAAAACATCGCGGGGTGGTGCGCATTGTATGGGTGTGTGTTACATTACATTCACTAGTAGGAGTGAGAAAAACATCACAGGGTGGTGCGCATTGTATGGGTGTGTGTTACATTACATTCACTAGTAGGAGTGAGAAAAGCATCACGGGGTGGTGTGAATCGGAGGGTCTGAATTAGGATAGGCAGTGAGGGGCAATGTAGGATGGAGAAAATCACCGCGGGTTGGTAGGCATGGGGAGGTCAGGGAACATGCAGTGGCAATGTAGGATAGGTTTCTGAAAAACATCGCGGGGTTGTGCGCATTGTATGGGTGTGAGTTACATTACATTCACTACTAGGAGTGAGAAAAACATCACGCGGTGGTGTTAATCAGAAGGTCTGAATTAGGATGGGCAGTGAGTGGCAATGTAGGATGGAGAAAAGCACCTCGGGGTGGTCAGCATGGGGAGGTCAGGGAACATGCAGTGGCAATGTAGGAAAGGTTTCTGAATAACATCGCGGGGTGGTGCGCATTGTATGGGTGTGTGTTACATTACATTCACTAGTAGGAGTGAGAAAATCATCACGCGGTGGTGCGCATTGTATGGGTGTGTGTTACATTACATTCACTAGTAGGAGTGAGAAAAACATCACGGGGTGGTGTGAATCGGAGGGTCTGAATTAGGATAGGCAGTGAGTGGCAATGTAGGATGGAGAAAAGCACCGCGGGGTGGTCAGAATGCGGAGGTCAGGGAACATGCAGTGGCAATGTAGGATAGGTTTCTGAAAAACATCGCGGAGTGGTGCGCATTGTATGGGTGTGTGTTACATTACATTCACTAATAGGAGTGAGAAAATCATCACGCGGTGGTGCGCATTGTATGGGTGTGTGTTACATTACATTCACTAGTAGGAGTGAGAAAAACATCACGGGGTGGTGTGAATCGGAGGGTCTGAATTATGATAGGCAGTGAGTGGCAATGTAGGATGGAGAAAAGCACCGCGGGGTGGTCAGCATGGGGAGGTCAGGGAACATGCAGTGGCAATGTAGGATAGGTTTCTGAAAAACATCGCGGGGTGGTGCGCATTGTATGGGTGTGTGTTACATTACATTCACTAGTAGGAGTGAGAAAAACATCACGGGGTGGTGCGCATTGTATGGGTGTGTGTTAAATTACATTCACTAGAAGGAGTGAGAAAATCATTACGCGGTGGTGCGCATTGTATGGGTGTGTGTTACATTACATTCACTAGTACGAGTGAGAAAAACATCACGGGGTGGTGTGAATCCGAGAGTCTGAATTAGGATAGGCAGTGAGTGGCAATGTAGGATAGAGAAAAGCACCGCGGCGTGGTCAGCATGGGGAGGTCAGGGAGCATGCAGTGGCAATGTAGGATAGGTTTCTGAAAAACATCGCGGGGTGGTGCACATTGTATGGGAGTGTGTTACATTACATTCACTAGTAGGAGTGAGAAAAACATCACGGGGTGGTGCGCATTGTATGGGTGTGTGTTACATTACATACACTAGTAGGAGTGAGAAAAACATCGTGGGGTGGTGCGCATTGTATGGGTGTGTGTTACATTACATTAACTAGTAGGAGTGAGAAAAACATCACGGGGTGGTGTGATTCGGAGGGTCTGAATTAGGATAGGCAGTGAGTAGCAAGGTAGGATGGAGAAAAGCACCGCGGGGTGGTCAGCATGGGGAGGTCAGGGAACATGCAGTGGCCATGTAGGATAGGTTTCTGAAAAACATCGCGGGGTGGTGCGCATTGTATGGGTGTGTGTTACATTACATTCTCTAGTACGAGTGAGAAAAACATCACGGGGTGGTGTGATTCGGAGGGTCTGAATTAGGATAGGCAGTGAGTAGCAAGGTAGGATTGAGAAAAGCACCGCGGGGTGGTCAGCATGGGGAGGTCATGGAACATGCAGTGGCCATGTAGGATAGGTTTCTGAAAATCATCGCGGGGTGGTGCGCATTGTATTGGTGTGTGTTACATTACATTCACTAGTACGAGTGAGAAAATCATCACGCGCTGGTGCGCATTGTATGGGTGTGTGTTACATTACATTCACTAGTAGGAGTGAGAAAAACATCACGGGGTGGTGTGAATCGGAGGGTCTGAATTAGGATAGGCAGTGAGTGGCAATGTAGGTTGGAGAAAAGCACCGCGGGGTGGTCAGCATGGGGAGGTCAGGGAACATGCTGTGGCAATGTAGGATAGGTTTCTGAAAAACATCGCGGGGTGGTGCGCATTGTATCGGTGTGTGTTACATTACATTCACTAGTAGGAGTGAGAAAAACATCGCGGGGTGGTGCGCATTGTATGGGTGTGTGTTACATTACATTCAATAGTAGGAGTGAGAAAAACATCGCGGGGTGGTGCGCATTGTATGGGAGTGTTTTACGTTACATTCACTAGTAGGAGTGAGAAAAACATCACACGGTGGTGTGAATCGGAGGGTCTGAATTAGGATAGGGCGTGAGTGGCAATGTACGATGGAGAAAAGCACCGCGGGGTGGACAGCCTGGGGAGGTCAGCGAACATGCAGTGGCAATGTAGGATAGGTTTCTGAAAAACATCGCGGGTTGGTGCGCATTGTATCGGTGTGTGTTACATTAAATTCACAAGTACGAGTGACAAAAACATCACGAGATGGTGCGCATTGTATGGGTGTGTGTTACATTACATTCACTAGTAGGAGTGAGAAAAACATCGCGGGGTGGTGCGCATTGTATGGGTGTGTTTTACATAACATTCACTAGTAGGAGTGAGAAAAACATCACGGGGTGGTGTGAATCGGAGGGTCTGAATTAGGATAGGCAGTGAGTGGCAATGTAGGATGGAGAAAAGCACCGCGGGGTTTTCAGCATGGGGAGATTAGGGAACATGCATTGGCAATGTAGGATAGGTTTCTGAAAAATATCGCGGGGTGGTGGGCATTGTATGGGTGTGTGTTACATTACATTCACTAGTAGGAGTGAGAAAAACATCACGCGGTGGTGCGGATTGTATGGGTGTGTGTTATGTTACATTCACTACTAGGAGTGAGAAAAACATCACGGGGTGGTGTTCATTGTATGGGTGTGTGTTACATCACATTCACTAGTAGGAGTGAGAAAAACATCACGGGGTGGTGTGAATCAGAGGGTCTGAATTAGGATAGGCAGTCATTGGAAATGTACGATGGAGAAAAGCCCCGCGGGGTGGTCAGCATGGGGAGGTCAGGGAACATGCAGTGGCAATGTAGGATAGTTTTCTGAAAAACATCGTGGGGTGGTGCGCATTGTATGGGTGTGTGTTACATTACATTCACTAGTACGAGTGAGAAAAACATCACGGGTTGGTGTGCATTGTATGGGTGTGTGTTACATTACATTCACTAGTAGGAGTTAGAAAAACATCACGGGGTGGTTTGAATCAGAGGGTCTGAATTAGGATAGGCAGTGAGTGACAATGTAGGATGGAGAAAAGCACCGCGGGTTCGTCAGCATGGGGAGGTCAGGGAACATGCAGTGGCAATGTAGGATAGGTTTCTGAAAAAAACATTGCGGGGTGGTGCGCATTGTATGGGTGTGTATTACATTACATTCACTAGTAGGAGTGAGAAAAACATCACAGGGTGGTGCGCATTGTATGGGTGTGTGTTACATTACATTCACTAGTAGGAGTGAGAAAAGCATCACGGGGTGGTGTGAATCGGAGGGTCTGAATTAGGATAGGCAGTGAGGGGCAATGTAGGATGGAGAAAATCACCGCGGGTTGGTAGGCATGGGGAGGTCAGGGAACATGCAGTGGCAATGTAGGATAGGTTTCTGAAAAACATCGCGGGGTGGTGCGCATTGTATGGGTGTGTGTTACATTACATTCACTACTAGGAGTGAGAAAACATCACGGGGTGGTGAGCATTGTATGGGTGTGTGTTACATTACATTCACTAGTAGGAGTGAGAAAAACATCACGGGGTGGTGTGAATCGGAGGGTCTGAATTAGGATAGGCAGTGAGGGGCAATGTAGGATGGAGAAAATCACCGCGGGTTGGTAGGCATGGGGAGGTCAGGGAACATGCAGTGGCAATGTAGGATAGGTTTCTGAAAAACATCGCGGGGTGGTGCGCATTGTATGGGTGTGTGTTACATTACATTCACTACTAGGAGTGAGAAAAACATCACGGGGTGGTGAGCATTGTATGGGTGTGTGTTACATTACATTCACTAGTAGGAGTGAGAAAAACATCACGGGGTGGTGTGAATCGGAGGGTCTGAATTAGGATAGGCAGTGAGTGGCAATGTAGGATGGAGAAAAGCACTGCTGTGTGGTCAGCATGGGTAGGTCAGGGAACATGCAGTGGCAATGTAGGATAGGTTTCTGAAAAACATCGCGGGGTGGTGTGCATTGTATGGGTGTGTGTTACATTACATTCACTAGTAGGAGTGAGAAAAACATCACGGGGTGGTGCGCATTGTATGGGTGTGTGTTACATTACATTCACTAGTAGGAGTGAGAAAATCATCACGCGGTGGTGCGCATTGTATGGGTGTGTGTTACATTACATTCACTAGTAGGAGTGAGAAAAACATCACGGGGTGGAGTGAATCGGAGGGTCTGAATTAGGATAGGCAGTGAGTGGCAATGTAGGATGGAGAAAAGCACCGCGGGGTGGTCAGCATGGGGAGGTCAGGGAACATGCAGTGGCAATGTAGGATAGGTTTCTGAAAAACATCGCGGGGTGGTGCGCATTGTATGGGGGTGTGTTACATTACATTCACTAGTAGGAGTGAGAAAAACATCACGGGGTGGTGCGCATTGTATGGGTGTGTGTTACATTACATTCACTAGTAGGAGTGAGAAAAACATCACGGGGTGGTGTGAATTGGAGGGTCTGAATTAGGATAGGCACTGAGTGGCAATGTAGGATAGAGAAAAGCACCGCGGGGTGGTCAGCATGGGGAGGTCAGGGAACAAGCAGTGGCAATGTAGGATAGGTTTCTGAAAAACATCGCGGGGTGGTGCACATTGTATGGGAGTGTGTTACATTACATTCACTAGTAGGAGTGAGAAAAACATCACGGGGTGGTGCGCATTGTATGGGTGTGTGTTACATTACATTCACTAGTAGGAGTGAGAAAAACATCGCGGGGTGGTGCGCATTGTATGGGTGTGTGTTACATTACATTCACTAACAGAAGTGAGAAAAACATCACGGGGTGGTGTGAATCGGGGGGTCTGAATTAGGATAGGCAGAGAGTGGCAATGTAGGATGGAGAAAAGCACCGCGCGGTGGTCAGCATGGGGAGTTCAGGGAACATGCAGTGGCAATGTAGGATAGTTTTCTGAAAAACATCGCGTGGTGGTGCGCATTGTATGGGTTTGTTTTACATTACATTCACTAGTAGGAGTGAGAAAAACATCACACGGTGGTGTGAATCGTAGTGTCTGAATTAGGATAGGGCGTGAGTGGCAATGTAGGATGGAGAAAAGCACCGCGGGGTGGTCAGCATGGGGAGGTCAGCGAACATGCAGTGGCAATGTAGGATAGGTTTCTGAAAAACATCGCGGGTTGGTGCACATTGTATGGGTGTGTGTTACATTAAATTCGCTAGTACGAGTGACAAAAACATCACGGGGTGGTGCGCATTGTATGGGTGTGTGTTACATTACATTCACTAGTACGAGTGACAAAAACATCACGGGGTGGTGCGCATTGTATGGGTGTGTGTTACATTACATTCACTAGTAGGAGTGAGAAAAACATCACAGGGTGGTGCGCATTGTATGGGTGTGTGTTACATTACATTCACTATTAGGAGTGAGAAAAACATCACGGTGTGGTGCGCATTGTATGGGTGTGTGTTACATTACATTCAATAGTAGGAGTGAGAAAAACATCGCGGGGTGGTGCGCATTGTATGGGAGTGTTTTACATTACATTCACTAGTAGGAGTGAGAAAAACATCACACGGTGGTGTGAATCGGAGGGTCTGAATTAGGATAGGGCGTGAGTGGCAATGTACGATGGAGAAAAGCACCGCGGGGTGGTCAGCCTGGGGAGGTCAGCGAACATGCAGTGGCAATGTAGGATAGGTTTCTGAAAAACATCGCGGGTTGGTGCACATTGTATCGGTGTGTGTTACATTAAATTCACAAGTACGAGTGACAAAAACATCACGAGATGGTGCGCATTTTATGGGTGTGTGTTACATTACATTCACTAGTAGGAGTGAGAAAAACATCGCGGGGTGGTGCGCATTGTATGGGTGTGTTTTACATAACATTCACTAGTAGGAGTGAGAAAAACATCACGGGGTGGTGTGAATCGGAGGGTCTGAATTAGGATAGGCAGTGAGTGGCAATGTAGGATGGAGAAAAGCACCGCGGGGTTTTCAGCATGGGGAGATTAGGGAACATGCATTGGCAATGTAGGATAGGTTTCTGAAAAATATCGCGGGGTGGTGGGCATTGTATTGGTGTGTGTTACATTACATTCACTAGTAGGAGTGAGAAAAACATCACGCGGTGGTGCGGATTGTATGGGTGTGTGTTATGTTACATTCACTACTAGGAGTGAGAAATACATCACGGGGTGGTGTTCATTGTATGGGTGTGTGTTACATCACATTCACTATTAGGAGTGAGAAAAACATCACGGGGTGGTGTGAATCGGAGGGTCTGAATTAGGATAGGCAGTGAGTGGCAATGTAGGATGGAGAAAAGCACCGCGGGGTTTTCAGCATGGGGAGATTAGGGAACATGCATTGGCAATGTAGGATAGGTTTCTGAAAAATATCGCGGGGTGGTGGGCATTGTATTGGTGTGTGTTACATTACATTCACTAGTAGGAGTGAGAAAAACATCACGCGGTGGTGCGGATTGTATGGGTGTGTGTTATGTTACATTCACTACTAGGAGTGAGAAATACATCACGGGGTGGTGTTCATTGTATGGGTGTGTGTTACATCACATTCACTATTAGGAGTGAGAAAAACATCACGGGGTGGTGTGAATCAGAGGGTCTGAATTAGGATAGGCAGTCAGTGGAAATGTACGATGGAGAAAAGCCCCGCGGGGTGGTCAGCATGGGGAGGTCAGGGAACATGCAGTGGCAATGTAGGATAGTTTTCTGAAAAACATCGTGGGGTGGTGCGCATTGTATGGGTGTGTGTTACATTACATTCACTAGTACGAGTGAGAAAAACATCACGGGTTGGTGTGCATTGTATGGGTGTGTGTTACATTACATTCACTAGTAGGAGTTAGAAAAACATCACGGGGTGGTTTGAATCAGAGGGTCTGAATTAGGATAGGCAGTGAGGGGCAATGTAGGATGGAGAAAATCACCGCGGGTTGGTAGGCATGGGGAGGTCAGGGAACATGCAGTGGCAATGTAGAATAGGTTTCTGAAAAACATCGCGGGGTGGTGCACATTGTATGGGTGTGTGTTACATTACATTCACTACTAGGAATGAGAAAAACATCACGGGGTGGTGAGCATTGTATGGGTGTGTGTTATATTACATTCACTAGTAGGAGTGAGAAAAACATCACGGGGTGGTGTGAATCGGAGGGTCTGAATTAGGATAGGCAGTGAGTGGCAACGTAGGATGGAGAAAAGCACTGCTGTGTGGTCAGCATGGGTAGGTCAGGGAACATGCAGTGGCAATGTAGGATAGGTTTCTGAAAAACATCGCGGGGTGGTGTGCATTGTATGGGTGTGTGTTACATTACATTCACTAGTAGGAGTGAGAAAAACATCACGGGGTGGTGCGCATTGTATGGGTGTGTGTTACATTACATTCACTAGTAGGAGTGAGAAAATCATCACGCGGTGGTGCGCATTGTATGGGTGTGTGTTACATTACATTCACTAGTAGGAGTGAGAAAAACATCACGGGGTGGAGTGAATCGGAGGGTCTGAATTAGGATAGGCAGTGAGTGGCAATGTAGGATGGAGAAAAGCACCGCGGGGTGGTCAGCATGGGGAGGTCAGGGAACATGCAGTGGCAATGTAGGATAGGTTTCTGAAAAACATCGCGGGGTGGTGCGCATTGTATGGGGGTGTGTTACATTACATTCACTAGTAGGAGTGAGAAAAACATCACGGGGTGGTGCGCATTGTATGGGTGTGTGTTACATTACATTCACTAGTAGGAGTGAGAAAAACATCACGGGGTGGTGTGAATTGGAGGGTCTGAATTAGGATAGGCACTGAGTGGCAATGTAGGATAGAGAAAAGCACCGCGGGGTGGTCAGCATGGGGAGGTCAGGGAACAAGCAGTGGCAATGTAGGATAGGTTTCTGAAAAACATCGCGGGGTGGTGCACATTGTATGGGAGTGTGTTACATTACATTCACTAGTAGGAGTGAGAAAAACATCACGGGGTGGTGCGCATTGTATGGGTGTGTGTTACATTACATTCACTAGTAGGAGTGAGAAAAACATCGCGGGGTGGTGCGCATTGTATGGGTGTGTGTTACATTACATTCACTAACAGAAGTGAGAAAAACATCACGGGGTGGTGTGAATCGGGGGGTCTGAATTAGGATAGGCAGAGAGTGGCAATGTAGGATGGAGAAAAGCACCGCGGGGTGGTCAGCATGGGGAGTTCAGGGAACATGCAGTGGCAATGTAGGATAGTTTTCTGAAAAACATCGCGTGGTTGTGCGCATTGTATGGGTTTGTTTTACATTACATTCACTAGTAGGAGTGAGAAAAACATCACACGGTGGTGTGAATCGTAGTGTCTGAATTAGGATAGGGCGTGAGTGGCAATGTAGGATGGAGAAAAGCACCGCGGGGTGGTCAGCATGGGGAGGTCAGCGAACATGCAGTGGCAATGTAGGATAGGTTTCTGAAAAACATCGCGGGTTGGTGCGCATTGTATGGGTGTGTGTTACATTAAATTCACTAGTACGAGTGACAAAAACATCACGGGGTGGTGCGCATTGTATGGGTGTGTGTTACATTACATTCACTAGTACGAGTGACAAAAACATCACGGGGTGGTGCGCATTGTATGGGTGTGTGTTACATTACATTCACTAGTAGGAGTGAGAAAAACATCACAGGGTGGTGCGCATTGTATGGGTGTGTGTTACATTACATTCACTATTAGGAGTGAGAAAAACATCACGGTGTGGTGCGCATTGTATGGGTGTGTGTTACATTACATTCAATAGTAGGAGTGAGAAAAACATCGCGGGGTGGTGCGCATTGTATGGGAGTGTTTTACATTACATTCACTAGTAGGAGTGAGAAAAACATCACACGGTGGTGTGAATCGGAGGGTCTGAATTAGGATAGGGCGTGAGTGGCAATGTACGATGGAGAAAAGCACCGCGGGGTGGTCAGCCTGGGGAGGTCAGCGAACATGCAGTGGCAATGTAGGATAGGTTTCTGAAAAACATCGCGGGTTGGTGCGCATTGTATCGGTGAGTGTTACATTAAATTCACAAGTACGAGTGACAAAAACATCACGAGATGGTGCGCATTGTATGGGTGTGTGTTACATTACATTCACTAGTAGGAGTGAGAAAAACATCGCGGGGTGGTGCGCATTGTATGGGTGTGTTTTACATAACATTCACTAGTAGGAGTGAGAAAAACATCACGGGGTGGTGTGAATCGGAGGGTCTGAATTAGGATAGGCAGTGAGTGGCAATGTAGGATGGAGAAAAGCACCGCGGGGTTTTCAGCATGGGGAGATTAGGGAACATGCATTGGCAATGTAGGATAGGTTTCTGAAAAATATCGCGGGGTGGTGGGCATTGTATGGGTGTGTGTTACATTACATTCACTAGTAGGAGTGAGAAAAACATCACGCGGTGGTGTGAATCAGAGGGTCTGAATTAGGATAGGCAGTCAGTGGAAATGTACGATGGAGAAAAGCCCCGCGGGGTGCTCAGCATGGGGAGGTCAGGGAACATGCAGTGGCAATGTAGGATAGTTTTCTGAAAAACATCGTGGGGTGGTGCGCATTGTATGGGTGTGTGTTACATTACATTCACTAGTACGAGTGAGAAAAACATCACGGGTTGGTGTGCATTGTATGGGTGTGTGTTACATTACATTCACTAGTAGGAGTTAGAAAAACATCACGGGGTGGTTTGAATCAGAGGGTCTGAATTCGGATAGGCAGTGAGTGACAATGTAGGATGGAGAAAAGCACCGCGGGTTCGTCAGCATGGGGAGGTCAGGGAACATGCAGTGGCAATGTAGGATAGGTTTCTGAAAAAAACATTGCGGGGTGGTGCGCATTGTATGTGTGTGTATTACATTACATTCACTAGTAGGAGTGAGAAAAACATCACAGGGTGGTGCGCATTGTATGGGTGTGTGTTACATTACATTCACTAGTAGGAGTGAGAAAAGCATCACGGGGTGGTGTGAATCGGAGGGTCTGAATTAGGATAGGCAGTGAGGGGCAATGTAGGATGGAGAAAATCACCGCGGGTTGGTAGGCATGGGGAGGTCAGGGAACATGCAGTGGCAATGTAGGATAGGTTTCTGAAAAACATCGCGGGGTGGTGCGCATTGTATGGGTGTGTGTTACATTACATTCACTACTAGGAGTGAGAAAAACATCACGGGGTGGTGAGCATTGTATGGGTGTGTGTTACATTACATTCACTAGTAGGAGTGAGAAAAACATCACGGGGTGGTGTGAATCGGAGGGTCTGAATTAGGATAGGCAGTGAGTGGCAATGTAGGATGGAGAAAAGCACCGCTGTGTGGTCAGCATGGGTAGTTCAGGGAACATGCAGTGGCAATGTAGGATAGGTTTCTGAAAAACATCGCGGGGTGGTGGGCATTGTATGGGTGTGTGTTACATTACATTCACTAGTAGGAGTGAGAAAAACATCACGCGGTGGTGCGGATTGTATGGGTGTGTGTTATGTTACATTCACTACTAGGAGTGAGAAAAACATCACGGGGTGGTGTTCATTGTATGGGTGTGTGTTACATCACATTCACTAGTAGGAGTGAGAAAAACATCACGGGGTGGTGTGAATCAGAGGGTCTGAATTAGGATAGGCAGTCAGTGGAAATGTACGATGGAGAAAAGCCCCGCGGGGTGGTCAGCATGGGGAGGTCAGGGAACATGCAGTGGCAATGTAGGATAGTTTTCTGAAAAACAACGTGGGGTGGTGCGCATTGTATGGGTGTGTGTTACATTACATTCACTAGTACGAGTGAGAAAAACATCACGGGTTGGTGTGCATTGTATGGGTGTGTGTTACATTACATTCACTAGTAGGAGTTAGAAAAACATCACGGGGTGGTTTGAATCAGAGGGTCTGAATTCGGATAGGCAGTGAGTGACAATGTAGGATGGAGAAAAGCAGCGCGGGTTCGTCAGCATGGGGAGGTCAGGGAACATGCAGTGGCAATGTAGGATAGGTTTCTGAAAAAAACATTGCGGGGTGGTGCGCATTGTATGTGTGTGTATTACATTACATTCACTAGTAGGAGTGAGAAAAACATCACAGGGTGGTGCGCATTGTATGGGTGTGTGTTACATTACATTCACTAGTAGGAGTGAGAAAAGCATCACGGGGTGGTGTGAATCGGAGGGTCTGAATTAGGATAGGCAGTGAGGGGCAATGTAGGATGGAGAAAATCACCGCGGGTTGGTAGGCATGGGGAGGTCAGGGAACATGCAGTGGCAATGTAGGATAGGTTTCTGAAAAACATCGCGGGGTGGTGCGCATTGTATGGGTGTGTGTTACATTACATTCACTACTAGGAGTGAGAAAAACATCACGGGGTGGTGAGCATTGTATGGGTGTGTGTTACATTACATTCACTAGTAGGAGTGAGAAAAACATCACGGGGTGGTGTGAATCGGAGGGTCTGAATTAGGATAGGCAGTGAGTGGCAATGTAGGATGGAGAAAAGCACCGCTGTGTGGTCAGCATGGGTAGGTCAGGGAACATGCAGTGGCAATGTAGGATAGGTTTCTGAAAAACATCGCGGGGTGGTGGGCATTGTATGGGTGTGTGTTACATTACATTCACTAGTAGGAGTGAGAAAAACATCACGCGGTGGTGTGAATCAGAGGGTCTGAATTAGGATAGGCAGTCAGTGGCAATGTACGATGGAGAAAAGCAACGCGGGGTGGTCAGCATGGGGAGGTCAGGGAACATGCAGTGGCAATTTAGGATAGTTTTCTGAAAAACATCGTGGGGTGGTGCGCATTGTATGGGTGTGTGTTACATTACATTCACTAGTAGGAGTGAGAAAAACATCACGGGTTGGTGTGCATTGTATGGGTGTGTGTTACATTACATTCACTAGTAGGAGTTAGAAAAACATCACGGGGTGGTGTGAATCAGAGGGTGTGAATTAGGATAGGCAGTGAGTGACAATGTAGGATGGAGAAAAGCACCGCCGGGTCGTCAGCTTGGGGAGGTCAGGGAACATGCAGTGGCAATGTAGGATAGGTTTCTGAAAAAACATTGCGGGGTGGTGCGCATTGTATGGGTGTGTATTACATTACATTCACTAGTAGGAGTGAGAAAAACATCACAGGGTGGTGTGCATTGTATGGGTGTGTGTTACATTACATTCACTAGTAGGAGTGAGAAAAGCATCACGGGGTGGTGTGAATCGGAGGGTCTGAATTAGGATAGGCAGTGAGGGGCAATGTAGGATGGAGAAAATCACCGCGGGTTGGTAGGCATGGGGAGGTCAGGGAACATGCAGTGGCAATGTAGGATAGGTTTCTGAAAAACATCGCGGGGTGGTGCGCATTGTATGGGTGTGTGTTACATTACATTCACTACTAGGAGTGAGAAAAACATCACGCGGTGGTGTGAATCAGAAGGTCTGAATTAGGATGGGCAGTGAGTGGCAATGTAGGATTTAGAAAAGCACCTCAGGGTGGTCAGCATGGGGAGGTCAGGGAACATGCAGTGGCAATGTAGGATAGGTTTCTGAATAACATCGCGGGGTGGTGCGCATTGTATGGGTGTGTGTTACATTACATTCACTAGTAGGAGTGAGAAAAACATCACGGGGTGGTGCGCATTGTATGGGTGTGTGTTACATTACATTCACTAGTAGGAGTGAGAAAAACATCACGGGGTGGTGTGAATCGGAGGGTCTGAATTAGGATAGGCAGTGAGTGGCAATGTAGGATGGAGAAAAGCACCGCTGTGTGGTCAGCATGGGTAGGTCAGGGAACATGCAGTGGCAATGTAGGATAGGTTTCTGAAAAACATCGCGGGGTGGTGTGCATTGTATGGGTGTGTGTTACATTACATTCACTAGTAGGAGTGAGAAAATCATCACGCGGTGGTGCGCATTGTATGGGTGTGTGTTACATTACATTCACTAGTAGGAGTGAGAAAAACATCACGGGGTGGTGTGAATCGGAGGGTCTGAATTAGGATAGGCAGTGAGTGGCAATGTAGGATGGAGAAAAGCACCGCGGGGTGGTCAGAATGGGGAGGTCAGGGAACATGCAGTGGCAATGTAGGATAGGTTTCTGAAAAACATCGCGGAGTGGTGCGCATTGTATGGGTGTGTGTTACATTACATTCACTAGTAGGAGTGAGAAAAACATCACGGGGTGGTGCGCATTGTATGGGTGTGTGTTACATTACATTCACTAGTAGGAGTGAGAAAATCATCACGCGGTGGTGCGCATTGTATGGGTGTGTGTTACATTACATTCACTAGTAGGAGTGAGAAAAACATCACGGGGTGGTGTGAATCGGAGGGTCTGAATTATGATAGGCAGTGAGTGGCAATGTAGGATGGAGAAAAGCACCGCGGGGTGGTCAGCATGGGGAGGTCAGGGAACATGCAGTGGCAATGTAGGATAGGTTTCTGAAAAACATCGCGGGGTGGTGCGCATTGTATGGGTGTGTGTTACATTACATTCACTAGTAGGAGTGAGAAAAACATCACGGGGTGGTGCGCATTGTATGGGTGTGTGTTAAATTACATTCACTAGAAGGAGTGAGAAAATCATTACGCAGTGGTGCGCATTGTATGGGTGTGTGTTACATTACATTCACTACTACGAGTGAGAAAAACATCACGGTGTGGTGTGAATCCGAGAGTCTGAATTAGGATAGGCAGTGAGTGGCAATGTAGGATAGAGAAAAGCACCGCGGGGTGGTCAGCATGGGGAGGTCAGGGAACATGCAGTGGCAATGTAGGATAGGTTTCTGAAAAACATCGCGGGGTGGTGCACATTGTATGGGAGTGTGTTACATTACATTCACTAGTAGGAGTGAGAAAAACATCACGGGGTGGTGCGCATTGTATGGGTGTGTGTTACATTACATACACTAGTAGGAGTGAGAAAAACATCGCGGGGTGGTGCGCATTTTATGGGTGTGTGTTACATTATATTCACTATAAGGAGTGAGAAAAACATCACGGGGTGGTGTGAATCGGAGGGTCTGAATTAGGATAGGCAGTGAGTGGCAATGTAGGATGGAGAAAAGCACTGCGGGGTGGTCAGCATGGGGAGGTCAGGGAACATGCAGTGGCAATGTTGGATAGGTTTCTGAAAAACATCGCGGGGTGGTGCGCATTGTATGGGTGTGTGTTACATTACATTAACTAGTAGGAGTGAGAAAAACATCACGGGGTGGTGTGAATCGGAGGGTCTGAATTAGGATAGGCAGTGAGTAGCAAGGTAGGATGGAGAAAAGCACCGCGGGGTGGTCAGCATGTATAGGTCAGGGAACATGCAGTGGCCATGTAGGATAGGTTTCTGAAAAACATCGCGGGGTGGTGCGCATTGTATGGGTGTGTGTTACATTACATTCACTAGTACGAGTGAGAAAATCATCACGCGCTGGTGCGCATTGTATGGGTGTGTGTTACATTACATTCATTAGTAGGAGTGAGAAAAACATCACGGGGTGGTGTGAATCGGAGGGTCTGAATTAGGATAGGCAGTGAGTGGCAATGTAGGTTGGAGAAAAGCACCGCGGGGTGGTCAGCATGGGGAGGTCAGGGAACATGCAGAGGCAATGTAGGATAGGTTTCTGAAAAACATCGCGGGGTGGTGCGCATTGTATGGGTGTGTGTTACATTACATTCACTAGTAGGAGTGAGAAAAACATCGTGGGGTGGTGCGCATTGTATGGGTGTGTGTTACATTACATTCACTAGTACGAGTGACAAAAACATCACGGGGTGGTGCGCATTTTATGGGTGTGTGTTACATTACATTCACTAGTAGGAGTGAGAAAAACATCACAGGGTGGTGCGCATTGTATGGGTGTGTGTTACATTACATTCACTATTAGGAGTGAGAAAAACATCACGGTGTGGTGCGCATTGTATGGGTGTGTGTTACATTACATTCAATAGTAGGAGTGAGAAAAACATCGCGGGGTGGTGCGCATTGTATGGGTGTGTGTTACACTACATTCACTAACAGGAGTGAGAAAAACATCACTGGGTGGTGTGAATCGGGGGGTCTGAATTAGGATAGGCAGTGAGTGGCAATGTAGGATGGAGAAAAGCACCGCGGGGTGGTCAGCATGGGTAGTTCAGGGAACATGCAGTGGCAATGTAGGATAGTTTTCTGAAAAACATCGCGTGGTGGTGCGCATTGTATGGGAGTGTTTTACATTACATTCACTAGTAGGAGTGAGAAAAACATCACGGGGTGGTGCGCATTGTATGTGTGTGTGTTACATTACATTCACTAGTAGGAGTGAGAAAAACATCACGGGGTGGTGTGAATTGGAGGGTCTGAATTAGGATAGGCACTAAGTGGCAATGTAGGATAGAGAAAAGCACCGCGGGGTGGTCAGCATGGGGAGGTCAGGGAACAAGCAGTGGCAATGTAGGATAGGTTTCTGAAAAACATCGTGGGGTGGTGCACATTGTATGGGAGTGTGTTACATTACATTCACTAGTAGGAGTGAGAAAAACATCACGGGGTGGTGCGCATTGTATGGGTGTGTGTTACATTACATTCACTAGTAGGAGTGAGAAAAACATCGCGGGGTGGTGCGCATTGTATGGGTGTGTGTTACATTACATTCACTAACAGAAGTGAGAAAAACATCACGGGGTGGTGTGAATCGGGGGGTCTGAATTAGGATAGGCAGAGAGTGGCAATGTAGGATGGAGAAAAGCACCGCGGGGTGGTCAGCATGGGGAGTTCAGGGAACATGCAGTGGCAATGTAGGATAGTTTTCTGAAAAACATCGCGTGGTGGTGCGCATTGTATGGGTGTGTTTTACATTACATTCACTAGTAGGAGTGAGAAAAACATCACACGGTGGTGTGAATCGGAGTGTCTGAATTAGGATAGGGCGTGAGTGGCAATGTAGGATGGAGAAAAGCACCGCGGGTTGGTAGGCATGGGGAGGTCAGCGAACTTGCAGTGGCAATGTAGGATAGGTTTCTGAAAAACATCGCGGGTTGGTGCGCATTGTATGGGTGTGTGTTACATTAAATTCACTAGTACGAGTGACAAAAACATCACGAGGTGGTGCGCATTGTATGGGTGTGTGTTACATTACATTCAATAGTAGGAGTGAGAAAAACATCGCGGGGTGGTGCGCATTGTATGGGTGTGTGTTACATTACATTCACTAACAGAAGTGAGAAAAACATCACGGGGTGGTGTGAATCGGGGGGTCTGAATTAGGATAGGCAGTGAGTGGCAATGTAGGATGGAGAAAAGCACCGCGGGGTGGTCAGCATGGGGAGATCAGGGAACATGCATTGGCAATGTAGGATAGGTTTCTGAAAAATATCGCGGGGTGGTGGGCATTGTATGGGTGTGTGTTACATTACATTCACTAGTAGGAGTGAGAAAAACATCACGCGGTGGTGTGAATCAGAGGGTCTGAATTAGGATAGGCAGTCAGTGGCAATGTACGATGGAGAAAAGCAACGCGGGGTGGTCAGCATGGGGAGGTCAGGGAACATGCAGTGGCAATTTAGGATAGTTTTCTGAAAAACATCGTGGGGTGGTGCGCATTGTATGGGTGTGTGTTACATTACATTCACTAGTAGGAGTGAGAAAAACATCACGGGTTGGTGTGCATTGTATGGGTGTGTGTTACATTACATTCACTAGTAGGAGTTAGAAAAACATCACGGGGTGGTGTGAATCAGAGGGTGTGAATTAGGATAGGCAGTGAGTGACAATGTAGGATGGAGAAAAGCACCGCGGGGTCGTCAGCTTGGGGAGGTCAGGGAACATGCAGTGGCAATGTAGGATAGGTTTCTGAAAAAACATTGCGGGGTGGTGCGCATTGTATGGGTGTGTATTACATTACATTCACTAGTAGGAGTGAGAAAAACATCACAGGGTGGTGTGCATTGTATGGGTGTGTGTTACATTACATTCACTAGTAGGAGTGAGAAAAGCATCACGGGGTGGTGTGAATCGGAGGGTCTGAATTAGGATAGGCAGTGAGGGGCAATGTAGGATGGAGAAAATCACCGCGGGTTGGTAGGCATGGGGAGGTCAGGGAACATGCAGTGGCAATGTAGGATAGGTTTCTGAAAAACATCGCGGGGTGGTGCGCATTGTATGGGTGTGTTTTACATTACATTCACTACTAGGAGTGAGAAAAACATCACGCGGTGGTGTGAATCAGAAGGTCTGAATTAGGATGGGCAGTGAGTGGCAATGTAGGATTTAGAAAAGCACCTCGGGGTGGTCAGCATGGGGAGGTCAGGGAACATGCAGTGGCAATGTAGGATAGGTTTCTGAATAACATCGCGGGGTGGTGCGCATTGTATGGGTGTGTGTTACATTACATTCACTAGTAGGAGTGAGAAAAACATCACGGGGTGGTGCGCATTGTATGGGTGTGTGTTACATTACATTCACTAGTAGGAGTGAGAAAAACATCACGGGGTGGTGTGAATCGGAGGGTCTGAATTAGGATAGGCAGTGAGTGGCAATGTAGGATGGAGAAAAGCACCGCTGTGTGGTCAGAATGGGTAGGTCAGGGAACATGCAGTGGCAATGTAGGATAGGTTTCTGAAAAACATCGCGGGGTGGTGTGCATTGTATGGGTGTGTGTTACATTACATTCACTAGTAGGAGTGAGAAAATCATCACGCGGTGGTGCGCATTGTATGGGTGTGTGTTACATTACATTCACTAGTAGGAGTGAGAAAAACATCACGGGGTGGTGTGAATCGGAGGGTCTGAATTAGGATAGGCAGTGAGTGGCAATGTAGGATGGAGAAAAGCACCGCGGGGTGGTCAGAATGGGGAGGTCAGGGAACATGCAGTGGCAATGTAGGATAGGTTTCTGAAAAACATCGCGGAGTGGTGCGCATTGTATGGGTGTGTGTTACATTACATTCACTAGTAGGAGTGAGAAAAACATCACGGGGTGGTGCGCATTGTATGGGTGTGTGTTACATTACATTCACTAGTAGGAGTGAGAAAATCATCACGCGGTGGTGCGCATTGTATGGGTGTGTGTTACATTACATTCACTAGTAGGAGTGAGAAAAACATCACGGGGTGGTGTGAATCGGAGGGTCTGAATTATGATAGGCAGTGAGTGGCAATGTAGGATGGAGAAAAGCACCGCGGGGTGGTCAGCATGGGGAGGTCAGGGAACATGCAGTGGCAATGTAGGATAGGTTTCTGAAAAACATCGCGGGGTGGTGCGCATTGTATGGGTGTGTGTTACATTACATTCACTAGTAGGAGTGAGAAAAACATCACGGGGTGGTGCGCATTGTATGGGTGTGTGTTAAATTACATTCACTAGGGGCTGGGGATTTAGCTCAGCGGCATAAGCGCCTGCCTTGCAAGCAGGCAGTCGTGAGTTCGATCCCCGGTACCGATAAAAAGGAAAAAAACAAAAAAAAAAAAAAAAAAAAAATTGAAATTACATTCACTAGAAGGAGTGAGAAAATCATTACGCAGTGGTGCGCATTGTATGGGTGTGTGTTACATTACATTCACTAGTACGAGTGAGAAAAACATCACGGTGTGGTGTGAATCCGAGAGTCTGAATTAGGATAGGCAGTGAGTGGCAATGTAGGATAGAGAAAAGCACCGCGGGGTGGTCAGCATGGGGAGGTCAGGGAACATGCAGTGGCAATGTAGGATAGGTTTCTGAAAAACATCGCGGGGTGGTGCACATTGTATGGGAGTGTGTTACATTACATTCACTAGTAGGAGTGAGAAAAACATCACGGGGTGGTGCGCATTGTATGGGTGTGTGTTACATTACATACACTAGTAGGAGTGAGAAAAACATCGCGGGGTGGTGCGCATTTTATGGGTGTGTGTTACATTATATTCACTATAAGGAGTGAGAAAAACATCACGGGGTGGTGTGAATCGGAGGGTCTGAATTAGGATAGGCAGTGAGTGGCAATGTAGGATGGAGAAAAGCACTGCGGGGTGGTCAGCATGGGGAGGTCAGGGAACATGCAGTGGCAATGTTGGATAGGTTTCTGAAAAACATCACGGGGTGGTGCGCATTGTATGGGTGTGTGTTACATTACATTAACTAGTAGGAGTGAGAAAAACATCACGGGGTGGTGTGAATCGGAGGGTCTGAATTAGGATAGGCAGTGAGTAGCAAGGTAGGATGGAGAAAAGCACCGCGGGGTGGTCAGCATGTATAGGTCAGGGAACATGCAGTGGCCATGTAGGATAGGTTTCTGAAAAACATCGCGGGGTGGTGCGCATTGTATGGGTGTGTGTTACATTACATTCACTAGTACGAGTGAGAAAATCATCACGCGCTGGTGCGCATTGTATGGGTGTGTGTTACATTACATTCATTAGTAGGAGTGAGAAAAACATCACGGGGTGGTGTGAATCGGAGGGTATGAATTAGGATAGGCAGTGAGTGGCAATGTAGGTTGGAGAAAAGCACCGCGGGGTGGTCAGCATGGGGAGGTCAGGGAACATGCAGAGGCAATGTAGGATAGGTTTCTGAAAAACATCGCGGGGTGGTGCGCATTGTATGGGTGTGTGTTACATTACATTCACTAGTAGGAGTGAGAAAAACATCGTGGGGTGGTGCGCATTGTATGGGTGTGTGTTACATTACATTCATTAGTACGAGTGACAAAAACATCACGGGGTGGTGCGCATTTTATGGGTGTGTGTTACATTACATTCACTAGTAGGAGTGAGAAAAACATCACAGGGTGGTGTGCATTGTATGGGTGTGTGTTACATTACATTCACTATTAGGAGTGAGAAAAACATCACGGTGTGGTGCGCATTGTATGGGTGTGTGTTACATTACATTCAATAGTAGGAGTGAGAAAAACATCGCGGGGTGGTGCGCATTGTATGGGTGTGTGTTACACTACATTCACTAACAGGAGTGAGAAAAACATCACTGGGTGGTGTGAATCGGGGGGTCTGAATTAGGATAGGCAGTGAGTGGCAATGTAGGATGGAGAAAAGCACCGCGGGTGGTCAGCATGGGTAGTTCAGGGAACATGCAGTGGCAATGTAGGATAGTTTTCTGAAAAACATCGCGTGGTGGTGCGCATTGTATGGGAGTGTTTTACATTACATTCACTAGTAGGAGTGAGAAAAACATCACACGGTGGTGTGAATCGGAGGGTCTGAATTAGGATAGGGCGTGAGTGGCAATGTACGATGGAGAAAAGCACCGCGGGTTGGTCAGCATGGGGAGGTCAGCGAACATGCAGTGGCAATGTAGGATAGGTTTCTGAAAAACATCGCGGGTTGGTGCGCATTGTATCGGTGTGTGTTACATTAAATTCACTAGTATGAGTGACAAAAACATCACGGGGTGGTGCCCATTGTATGGTTGTGTTTTACATTACATTCACTAGTAGGAGTGAGAAAAACATCGCGGGGTGGTGCGCATTGTATGGGTGTGTTTTACATAACATTCACTAGTAGGAGTGAGAAAAACATCACGGGGTGGTGTGAATCGGAGGGTCTGAATTAGGATAGGCAGTGAGTGGCAATGTAGGATGGAGAAAAGCACCGCGGGGTTTTCAGCATGGGGAGATCAGGGAACATGCATTGGCAATGTAGGATAGGTTTCTGAAAAATATCGCGGGGTGGTGGGCATTGTATGGGTGTGTGTGACATTACATTCACTAGTAGGAGTGAGAAAAACATCACGCGGTGGTGCGGATTGTATGGGTGTGTGTTATGTTACATTCACTACTAGGAGTGAGAAAAACATCACGGGGTGGTGTTCATTGTATGGGTGTGTGTTACATCACATTCACTAGTAGGAGTGAGAAAAACATCACGGGGTGGTGTGAATCAGAGGGTCTGAATTAGGATAGGCAGTCAGTGGCAATGTACGATGGAGAAAAGCACCGCGGGGTGGTCCGCATGGGGAGGTCAGGGAACATGCAGTGGCAATGTAGGATAGTTTTCTGAAAAACATCGTGGGGTGGTGCGCATTGTATGGGTGTGTGTTACATTACATTCACTAGTAGGAGTGAGAAAAACATCACGGGTTGGTGTGCATTGTATGGGTGTGTGTTACATTACATTCACTAGTAGGAGTTAGAAAAACATCACGGGGTGGTTTGAATCAGAGGGTCTGAAATAGGATAGGCAGTGAGTGAAAATGTAGGATGGAGAAAAGCACCGCGGGTTCGTCAGCATGGGGAGGTCAGGGAACATGCAGTGGCAATGTAGGATAGGTTTCTGAAAAAAACATTGCGGGGTGGTGCGCATTGTATGGGTGTGTATTACATTACATTCACTAGTAGGAGTGAGAAAAACATCACAGGGTGGTTCGCATTGTATGGGTGTGTGTTACATTACATTCACTAGTAGGAGTGAGAAAAGCATCACGGGGTGGTGTGAATCGGAGGGTCTGAATTAGGATAGGCAGTGAGGGGCAATGTAGGATGGAGAAAATCACCGCGGGTTGGTAGGCATGGGGAGGTCAGGGAACATGCAGTGGCAATGTAGGATAGGTTTCTGAAAAACATCGCGGGGTGGTGCGCATTGTATGGGTGTGTGTTACATTACATTCACTAGTAGGAGTGAGAAAAACATCACGCGGTGGTGTGAATCAGAAGGTCTGAATTAGCATGGGCAGTGAGTGGCAATGTAGGATGGAGAAAAGCACCGCGGGGTGGTCAGCATGGGGAGGTCAGGGAACATGCAGTGGCAATGTAGGATAGGTTTCTGAATAACATCGCGGGGTGGTGCGCATTTTATGGGTGTGTGTTACATTACATTCACTAGTAGGAGTGAGAAAAACATCACGGGGTGGTGTGAATCGGAGGGTCTGAATTAGGATAGGCAGTGAGTGGCAATGTAGGATGGAGAAAAGCACCGCTGTGTGGTCAGCATGGGTAGGTCAGGGAAAATGCAGTGGCAATGTAGGACAGGTTTCTGAAAAACATCGCGGGGTGGTGTGCATTGTATGGGTGTGTGTTACATTACATTCACTAGTAGGAGTGAGAAAAACATCACGGGGTGGTGCGCATTGTATGAGTGTGTGTTACATTACATTCACTAGTAGGAGTGAGAAAATCATCACGCGGTGGTGCGCATTGTATGGGTGTGTGTTACATTACATTCACTAGTAGGAGTGAGAAAAACATCACACGGTGGTGTGAATCGGAGGGTCTGAATTAGGATAGGGCATGAGTGGCAATGTAGGATGGAGAAAAGCACCGCGGGGTGGTCAGCATGGGGAGGTCAGCGAACATGCAGTGGCAATGTAGGATAGGTTTCTGAAAAACATCGCGGGTTGGTGCGCATTGTATGGGTGTCTGTTACATTAAATTCACTAGTACGAGTGACAAAAACATCACGGGGTGGTGCGCATTGTATGGGTGTGTGTTACATTACATTCAATAGTAGGAGTGAGAAAAACATCGCGGGGTGGTGCGCATTGTATGGGTGTGTGTTACATTACATTCACTAGTAGGAGTTAGAAAAACATCACGGGGTGGTTTGAATCAGAGGGTCTGAAATAGGATAGGCAGTGAGTGACAATGTAGGATGGAGAAAAGCACCGCGGGTTCGTCAGCATGGGGAGGTCAGGGAACATGCAGTGGCAATGTAGGATAGGTTTCTGAAAAAAACATTGCGGGGTGGTGCGCATTGTATGGGTGTGTATTACATTACGTTCACTAGTAGGAGTGAGAAAAACATCACAGGGTGGTGCGCATTGTATGGGTGTGTGTTACATTACATTCACTAGTAGGAGTGAGAAAAGCATCACGGGGTGGTGTGAATCGGAGGGTCTGAATTAGGATAGGCAGTGAGGGGCAATGTAGGATGGAGAAAATCACCGCGGGTTGGTAGGCATGGGGAGGTCAGGGAACATGCAGTGGCAATGTAGCATAGGTTTCTGAAAAACATCGCGGGGTGGTGCGCATTGTATGGGTGTGTGTTACATTACATTCACTAGTAGGAGTGAGAAAAACATCACGCGGTGGTGTGAATCAGAAGGTCTGAATTAGCATGGGCAGTGAGTGGCAATGTAGGATGGAGAAAAGCACCGCGGGGTGGTCAGCATGGGGAGGTCAGGGAACATGCAGTGGCAATGTAGGATAGGTTTCTGAATAACATCGCGGGGTGGTGCGCATTTTATGGGTGTGTGTTACATTACATTCACTAGTAGGAGTGAGAAAAACATCACGGGGTGGTGTGAATCGGAGGGTCTGAATTAGGATAGGCAGTGAGTGGCAATGTAGGATGGAGAAAAGCACCGCTGTGTGGTCAGCATGGGTAGGTCAGGGAACATGCAGTGGCAATGTAGGACAGGTTTCTGAAAAACATCGCGGGGTGGTGTGCATTGTATGGGTGTGTGTTACATTACATTCACTAGTAGGAGTGAGAAAAACATCACGGGGTGGTGCGCATTGTATGAGTGTGTGTTACATTACATTCACTAGTAGGAGTGAGAAAATCATCACGCGGTGGTGCGCATTGTATGGGTGTGTGTTACATTACATTCACTAGTAGGAGTGAGAAAAACATCACACGGTGGTGTGAATCGGAGGGTCTGAATTAGGATAGGGCATGAGTGGCAATGTAGGATGGAGAAAAGCACCGCGGGGTGGTCAGCATGGGGAGGTCAGCGAACATGCAGTGGCAATGTAGGATAGGTTTCTGAAAAACATCGCGGGTTGGTGCGCATTGTATGGGTGTGTGTTACATTAAATTCACTAGTACGAGTGACAAAAACATCACGGGGTGGTGCGCATTGTATGGGTGTGTGTTACATTACATTCAATAGTAGGAGTGAGAAAAACATCGCGGGGTGGTGCGCATTGTATGGGTGTGTGTTACATTACATTCACTAACAGAAGTGAGAAAAACATCACGGGGTGGTGTGAATCGGGGGGTCTGAATTAGGATAGGCAGTGAGTGGCAATGTAGGATGGAGAAAAGCACCGCGGGGTGGTCAGCATGGGGAGATCAGGGAACATGCATTGGCAATGTAGGATAGGTTTCTGAAAAATATCGCGGGGTGGTGGGCATTGTATGGGTGTGTGTTACATTACATTCACTAGTAGGAGTGAGAAAAACATCACGCGGTGGTGTGAATCAGAGGGTCTGAATTAGGATAGGCAGTCAGTGGCAATGTACGATGGAGAAAAGCACCGCGGGGTGGTCAGCATGGGGAGGTCAGGGAACATGCAGTGGCAATGTAGGATAGTTTTCTGAAAAACATCTTGGGGTGGTGCGCATTGTATGGGTGTGTGTTACATTACATTCACTAGTAGGAGTGAGAAAAACATCACGGGTTGGTGTGCATTGTATGGGTGTGTGTTACATTACATTCACTAGTAGGAGTTAGAAAAACATCACGGGGTGGTTTGAATCAGAGGGTCTGAAATAGGATAGGCAGTGAGTGACAATGTAGGATGGAGAAAAGCACCGCGGGTTCGTCAGCATGGGGAGGTCAGGGAACATGCAGTGGCAATGTAGGATAGGTTTCTGAAAAAAACATTGCGGGGTGGTGCGCATTGTATGGGTGTGTATTACATTACATTCACTAGTAGGAGTGAGAAAAACATCACAGGGTGGTGCGTATTGTATGGGTGTGTGTTACATTACATTCACTAGTAGGAGTGAGAAAAGCATCACGGGGTGGTGTGAATCGGAGGGTCTGAATTAGGATAGGCAGTGAGGGGCAATGTAGGATGGAGAAAATCACCGCGGGTTGGTAGGCATGGGGAGGTCAGGGAACATGCAGTGGCAATGTAGGATAGGTTTCTGAAAAACATCGCGGGGTGGTGCGCATTGTATGGGTGTGTGTTACATTACATTCACTAGTAGGAGTGAGAAAAACATCACGCGGTGGTGTGAATCAGAAGGTCTGAATTAGCATGGGCAGTGAGTGGCAATGTAGGATGGAGAAAAGCACCGCGGGGTGGTCAGCATGGGGAGGTCAGGGAACATGCAGTGGCAATGTAGGATAGGTTTCTGAATAACATCGCGGGGTGGTGCGCATTTTATGGGTGTGTGTTACATTACATTCACTAGTAGGAGTGAGAAAAACATCACGGGGTGGTGTGAATCGGAGGGTCTGAATTAGGATAGGCAGTGAGTGGCAATGTAGGATGGAGAAAAGCACCGCTGTGTGGTCAGCATGGGTAGGTCAGGGAACATGCAGTGGCAATGTAGGACAGGTTTCTGAAAAACATCGCGGGGTGGTGTGCATTGTATGGGTGTGTGTTACATTACATTCACTAGTAGGAGTGAGAAAAACATCACGGGGTGGTGCGCATTGTATGAGTGTGTGTTACATTACATTCACTAGTAGGAGTGAGAAAATCATCACGCGGTGGTGCGCATTGTATGGGTGTGTGTTACATTACATTCACTAGTAGGAGTGAGAAAAACATCACACGGTGGTGTGAATCGGAGGGTCTGAATTAGGATAGGGCATGAGTGGCAATGTAGGATGGAGAAAAGCACCGCGGGGTGGTCAGCATGGGGAGGTCAGCGAACATGCAGTGGCAATGTAGGATAGGTTTCTGAAAAACATCGCGGGTTGGTGCGCATTGTATGGGTGTGTGTTACATTAAATTCACTAGTACGAGTGACAAAAACATCACGGGGTGGTGCGCATTGTATGGGTGTGTGTTACATTACATTCAATAGTAGGAGTGAGAAAAACATCGCGGGGTGGTGCGCATTGTATGGGTGTGTGTCACATTACATTCACTAGTAGGAGTTAGAAAAACATCACGGGGTGGTTTGAATCAGAGGGTCTGAAATAGGATAGGGCATGAGTGGCAATGTAGGATGGAGAAAAGCACCGCGGGGTGGTCAGCATGGGGAGGTCAGCGAACATGCAGTGGCAATGTAGGATAGGTTTCTGAAAAACATCGCGGGTTGGTGCGCATTGTATGGGTGTGTGTTACATTAAATTCACTAGTACGAGTGACAAAAACATCACGGGGTGGTGCGCATTGTATGGGTGTGTGTTACATTACATTCAATAGTAGGAGTGAGAAAAACATCGCGGGGTGGTGCGCATTGTATGGGTGTGTGTTACATTACATTCACTAACAGAAGTGAGAAAAACATCACGGGGTGGTGTGAATCGGGGGGTCTGAATTAGGATAGGCAGTGAGTGGCAATGTAGGATGGAGAAAAGCACCGCGGGGTGGTCAGCATGGGGAGATCAGGGAACATGCATTGGCAATGTAGGATAGGTTTCTGAAAAATATCGCGGGGTGGTGGGCATTGTATGGGTGTGTGTTACATTACATTCACTAGTAGGAGTGAGAAAAACATCACGCGGTGGTGTGAATCAGAGGGTCTGAATTAGGATAGGCAGTCAGTGGCAATGTACGATGGAGAAAAGCACCGCGGGGTGGTCAGCATGGGGAGGTCAGGGAACATGCAGTGGCAATGTAGGATAGTTTTCTGAAAAACATCTTGGGGTGGTGCGCATTGTATGGGTGTGTGTTACATTACATTCACTAGTAGGAGTGAGAAAAACATCACGGGTTGGTGTGCATTGTATGGGTGTGTGTTACATTACATTCACTAGTAGGAGTTAGAAAAACATCACGGGGTGGTTTGAATCAGAGGGTCTGAAATAGGATAGGCAGTGAGTGACAATGTAGGATGGAGAAAAGCACCGCGGGTTCGTCAGCATGGGGAGGTCAGGGAACATGCAGTGGCAATGTAGGATAGGTTTCTGAAAAAAACATTGCGGGGTGGTGCGCATTGTATGGGTGTGTATTACATTACATTCACTAGTAGGAGTGAGAAAAACATCACAGGGTGGTGCGTATTGTATGGGTGTGTGTTACATTACATTCACTAGTAGGAGTGAGAAAAGCATCACGGGGTGGTGTGAATCGGAGGGTCTGAATTAGGATAGGCAGTGAGGGGCAATGTAGGATGGAGAAAATCACCGCGGGTTGGTAGGCATGGGGAGGTCAGGGAACATGCAGTGGCAATGTAGGATAGGTTTCTGAAAAACATCGCGGGGTGGTGCGCATTGTATGGGTGTGTGTTACATTACATTCACTAGTAGGAGTGAGAAAAACATCACGCGGTGGTGTGAATCAGAAGGTCTGAATTAGCATGGGCAGTGAGTGGCAATGTAGGATGGAGAAAAGCACCGCGGGGTGGTCAGCATGGGGAGGTCAGGGAACATGCAGTGGCAATGTAGGATAGGTTTCTGAATAACATCGCGGGGTGGTGCGCATTTTATGGGTGTGTGTTACATTACATTCACTAGTAGGAGTGAGAAAAACATCACGGGGTGGTGTGAATCGGAGGGTCTGAATTAGGATAGGCAGTGAGTGGCAATGTAGGATGGAGAAAAGCACCGCTGTGTGGTCAGCATGGGTAGGTCAGGGAACATGCAGTGGCAATGTAGGACAGGTTTCTGAAAAACATCGCGGGGTGGTGTGCATTGTATGGGTGTGTGTTACATTACATTCACTAGTAGGAGTGAGAAAAACATCACGGGGTGGTGCGCATTGTATGAGTGTGTGTTACATTACATTCACTAGTAGGAGTGAGAAAATCATCACGCGGTGGTGCGCATTGTATGGGTGTGTGTTACATTACATTCACTAGTAGGAGTGAGAAAAACATCACACGGTGGTGTGAATCGGAGGGTCTGAATTAGGATAGGGCATGAGTGGCAATGTAGGATGGAGAAAAGCACCGCGGGGTGGTCAGCATGGGGAGGTCAGCGAACATGCAGTGGCAATGTAGGATAGGTTTCTGAAAAACATCGCGGGTTGGTGCGCATTGTATGGGTGTGTGTTACATTAAATTCACTAGTACGAGTGACAAAAACATCACGGGGTGGTGCGCATTGTATGGGTGTGTGTTACATTACATTCAATAGTAGGAGTGAGAAAAACATCGCGGGGTGGTGCGCATTGTATGGGTGTGTGTCACATTACATTCACTAGTAGGAGTTAGAAAAACATCACGGGGTGGTTTGAATCAGAGGGTCTGAAATAGGATAGGCAGTGAGTGACAATGTAGGATGGAGAAAAGCACCGCGGGTTCGTCAGCATGGGGAGGTCAGGGAACATGCAGTGGCAATGTAGGATAGGTTTCTGAAAAAAACATTGCGGGGTGGTGCGCATTGTATGGGTGTGTATTACATTACATTCACTAGTAGGAGTGAGAAAAACATCACAGGGTGGTGCGCATTGTATGGGTGTGTGTTACATTACATTCACTAGTAGGAGTGAGAAAAGCATCACGGGGTGGTGTGAATCGGAGGGTCTGAATTAGGATAGGCAGTGAGGGGCAATGTAGGATGGAGAAAATCACCGCGGGTTGGTAGGCATGGGGAGGTCAGGGAACATGCAGTGGCAATGTAGGATAGGTTTCTGAAAAACATCGCGGGGTGGTGCGCATTGTATGGGTGTGTGTTACATTACATTCACTAGTAGGAGTGAGAAAAACATCACGCGGTGGTGTGAATCAGAAGGTCTGAATTAGCATGGGCAGTGAGTGGCAATGTAGGATGGAGAAAAGCACCGCGGGGTGGTCAGCATGGGGAGGTCAGGGAACATGCAGTGGCAATGTAGGATAGGTTTCTGAATAACATCGCGGGGTGGTGCGCATTTTATGGGTGTGTGTTACATTACATTCACTAGTAGGAGTGAGAAAAACATCACGGGGTGGTGTGAATCGGAGGGTCTGAATTAGGATAGGCAGTGAGTGGCAATGTAGGATGGAGAAAAGCACCGCTGTGTGGTCAGCATGGGTAGGTCAGGGAACATGCAGTGGCAATGTAGGACAGGTTTCTGAAAAACATCGCGGGGTGGTGTGCATTGTATGGGTGTGTGTTACATTACATTCACTAGTAGGAGTGAGAAAAACATCACGGGGTGGTGCGCATTGTATGAGTGTGTGTTACATTACATTCACTAGTAGGAGTGAGAAAATCATCACGCGGTGGTGCGCATTGTATGGGTGTGTGTTACATTACATTCACTAGTAGGAGTGAGAAAAACATCACACGGTGGTGTGAATCGGAGGGTCTGAATTAGGATAGGGCATGAGTGGCAATGTAGGATGGAGAAAAGCACCGCGGGGTGGTCAGCATGGGGAGGTCAGCGAACATGCAGTGGCAATGTAGGATAGGTTTCTGAAAAACATCGCGGGTTGGTGCGCATTGTATGGGTGTGTGTTACATTAAATTCACTAGTACGAGTGACAAAAACATCACGGGGTGGTGCGCATTGTATGGGTGTGTGTTACATTACATTCAATAGTAGGAGTGAGAAAAACATCGCGGGGTGGTGCGCATTGTATGGGTGTGTGTTACATTACATTCACTAACAGAAGTGAGAAAAACATCACGGGGTGGTGTGAATCGGGGGGTCTGAATTAGGATAGGCAGTGAGTGGCAATGTAGGATGGAGAAAAGCACCGCGGGGTGGTCAGCATGGGGAGATCAGGGAACATGCATTGGCAATGTAGGATAGGTTTCTGAAAAATATCGCGGGGTGGTGGGCATTGTATGGGTGTGTGTTACATTACATTCACTAGTAGGAGTGAGAAAAACATCACGCGGTGGTGTGAATCAGAGGGTCTGAATTAGGTTAGGCAGTCAGTGGCAATGTACGATGGAGAAAAGCAACGCGGGGTGGTCAGCATGGGGAGGTCACGGAACATGCAGTGGCAATGTAGGATAGTTTTCTGAAAAACATCGTGGGGTGGTGCGCATTGTATGGGTGTGTGTTACATTACATTCACTAGTAGGAGTGAGAAAAACATCACGGGTTGGTGTGCATTGTATGGGTGTGTGTTACATTACATTCACTAGTAGGAGTTAGAAAAACATCACGGGGTGGTGTGAATCAGAGGGTGTGAATTAGGATAGGCAGTGAGTGACAATGTAGGATGGAGAAAAGCACCGCGGGGTCGTCAGCTTGGGGAGGTCAGGGAACATGCAGTGGCAATGTAGGATAGGTTTCTGAAAAAACATTGCGGGGTGGTGCGCATTGTATGGGTGTGTGTTACATTACATTCACTAGTAGGAGTGAGAAAAACATCACGGGTTGGTGTGCATTGTATGGGTGTGTGTTACATTACATTCACTAGTAGGAGTTAGAAAAACATCACGGGGTGGTGTGAATCAGAGGGTGTGAATTAGGATAGGCAGTGAGTGACAATGTAGGATGGAGAAAAGCACCGCGGGGTCGTCAGCTTGGGGAGGTCAGGGAACATGCAGTGGCAATGTAGGATAGGTTTCTGAAAAACATCGCGGGGTGGTGCGCATTGTATGGGTGTGTGTTACATTACATTCACTAGTAGGAGTGAGAAAAACATCACGCGGTGGTGTGAATCAGAAGGTCTGAATTAGCATGGGCAGTGAGTGGCAATGTAGGATGGAGAAAAGCACCGCGGGGTGGTCAGCATGGGGAGGTCAGGGAACATGCAGTGGCAATGTAGGATAGGTTTCTGAATAACATCGCGGGGTGGTGCGCATTTTATGGGTGTGTGTTACATTACATTCACTAGTAGGAGTGAGAAAAACATCACGGGGTGGTGTGAATCGGAGGGTCTGAATTAGGATAGGCAGTGAGTGGCAATGTAGGATGGAGAAAAGCACCGCTGTGTGGTCAGCATGGGTAGGTCAGGGAACATGCAGTGGCAATGTAGGACAGGTTTCTGAAAAACATCGCGGGGTGGTGTGCATTGTATGGGTGTGTGTTACATTACATTCACTAGTAGGAGTGAGAAAAACATCACGGGGTGGTGCGCATTGTATGAGTGTGTGTTACATTACATTCACTAGTAGGAGTGAGAAAATCATCACGCGGTGGTGCGCATTGTATGGGTGTGTGTTACATTACATTCACTAGTAGGAGTGAGAAAAACATCACACGGTGGTGTGAATCGGAGGGTCTGAATTAGGATAGGGCATGAGTGGCAATGTAGGATGGAGAAAAGCACCGCGGGGTGGTCAGCATGGGGAGGTCAGCGAACATGCAGTGGCAATGTAGGATAGGTTTCTGAAAAACATCGCGGGTTGGTGCGCATTGTATGGGTGTGTGTTACATTAAATTCACTAGTACGAGTGACAAAAACATCACGGGGTGGTGCGCATTGTATGGGTGTGTGTTACATTACATTCAATAGTAGGAGTGAGAAAAACATCGCGGGGTGGTGCGCATTGTATGGGTGTGTGTCACATTACATTCACTAGTAGGAGTTAGAAAAACATCACGGGGTGGTTTGAATCAGAGGGTCTGAAATAGGATAGGCAGTGAGTGACAATGTAGGATGGAGAAAAGCACCGCGGGTTCGTCAGCATGGGGAGGTCAGGGAACATGCAGTGGCAATGTAGGATAGGTTTCTGAAAAAAACATTGCGGGGTGGTGCGCATTGTATGGGTGTGTATTACATTACATTCACTAGTAGGAGTGAGAAAAACATCACAGGGTGGTGCGCATTGTATGGGTGTGTGTTACATTACATTCACTAGTAGGAGTGAGAAAAGCATCACGGGGTGGTGTGAATCGGAGGGTCTGAATTAGGATAGGCAGTGAGGGGCAATGTAGGATGGAGAAAATCACCACGGGTTGGTAGGCATGGGGAGGTCAGGGAACATGCAGTGGCAATGTAGGATAGGTTTCTGAAAAACATCGAGGGGTGGTGCGCATTGTATGGGTGTGTGTTACATTACATTCACTAGTAGGAGTGAGAAAAACATCACGCGGTGGTGTGAATCAGAAGGTCTGAATTAGCATGGGCAGTGAGTGGCAATGTAGGATGGAGAAAAACACCGCGGGGTGGTCAGCATGGGGAGGTCAGGGAACATGCAGTGGCAATGTAGGATAGGTTTCTGAATAACATCGCGGGGTGGTGCGCATTTTATGGGTGTGTGTTACATTACATTCACTAGTAGGAGTGAGAAAAACATCACGGGGTGGTGTGAATCGGAGGGTCTGAATTAGGATAGGCAGTGAGTGGCAATGTAGGATGTAGAAAAGCACCGATGTGTGGTCAGCATGGGTAGGTCAGGGAACATGCAGTGGCAATGTAGGACAGGTTTCTGAAAAACATCGCGGGGTGGTGTGCATTGTATGGGTGTGTGTTACATTACATTCACTAGTAGGAGTGAGAAAAACATCACGGGGTGGTGCGCATTGTATGAGTGTGTGTTACATTACATTCACTAGTAGGAGTGAGAAAATCATCACGCGGTGGTGCGCATTGTATGGGTGTGTGTTACATTACATTCACTAGTAGGAGTGAGAAAAACATCACACGGTGGTGTGAATCGGAGGGTCTGAATTAGGATAGGGCATGAGTGGCAATGTAGGATGGAGAAAAGCACCGCGGGGTGGTCAGCATGGGGAGGTCAGCGAACATGCAGTGGCAATGTAGGATAGGTTTCTGAAAAACATCGCGGGTTGGTGCGCATTGTATGGGTGTGTGTTACATTAAATTCACTAGTACGAGTGACAAAAACATCACGGGGTGGTGCGCATTGTATGGGTGTGTGTTACATTACATTCAATAGTAGGAGTGAGAAAAACATCGCGGGGTGGTGCGCATTGTATGGGTGTGTGTTACATTACATTCACTAACAGAAGTGAGAAAAACATCACGGGGTGGTGTGAATCGGGGGGTCTGAATTAGGATAGGCAGTGAGTGGCAATGTAGGATGGAGAAAAGCACCGCGGGGTGGTCAGCATGGGGAGATCAGGGAACATGCATTGGCAATGTAGGATAGGTTTCTGAAAAATATCGCGGGGTGGTGGGCATTGTATGGGTGTGTGTTACATTACATTCACTAGTAGGAGTGAGAAAAACATCACACGGTGGTGTGAATCAGAGGGTCTGAATTAGGATAGGCAGTCAGTGGCAATGTACGATGGAGAAAAGCAACGCGGGGTGGTCAGCATGGGGAGGTCACGGAACATGCAGTGGCAATGTAGGATAGTTTTCTGAAAAACATCGTGGGGTGGTGCGCATTGTATGGGTGTGTGTTACATTACATTCACTAGTAGGAGTGAGAAAAACATCACGGGTTGGTGTGCATTGTATGGGTGTGTGTTACATTACATTCACTAGTAGGAGTTAGAAAAACATCACGGGGTGGTGTGAATCAGAGGGTGTGAATTAGGATAGGCAGTGAGTGACAATGTAGGATGGAGAAAAGCACCGCGGGGTCGTCAGCTTGGGGAGGTCAGGGAACATGCAGTGGCAATGTAGGATAGGTTTCTGAAAAAACATTGCGGGGTGGTGCGCATTGTATGGGTGTGTGTTACATTACATTCACTAGTAGGAGTGAGAAAAACATCACGGGTTGGTGTGCATTGTATGGGTGTGTGTTACATTACATTCACTAGTAGGAGTTAGAAAAACATCACGGGGTGGTGTGAATCAGAGGGTGTGAATTAGGATAGGCAGTGAGTGACAATGTAGGATGGAGAAAAGCACCGCGGGGTCGTCAGCTTGGGGAGGTCAGGGAACATGCAGTGGCAATGTAGGATAGGTTTCTGAAAAACATCGCGGTGTGGTGCGCATTGTATGGGTGTGTGTTACATTACATTGACTAGTAGGAGTGAGAAAAACATCACGGGGTGGTGCGCATTGTATGGGTGTGTATTACATTACATTCACTAGTAGGAGTGAGAAAAACATCACGGGGTGGTGTGAATTGGAGGGTGTGAATTAGGATAGGCAGTGAGTGGCAATGTAGGATAGAGAAAAGCACCGCGGGGTGGTCAGCATGGGGAGGTCAGGGAACAAGCAGTGGCAATGTAGGATAGGTTTCTGAAAAACATCGCGGGGTGGTGCACATTGTATGGGAGTGTGTTACATTACATTCACTAGTAGGAGTGAGAAAAACATCACGGGGTGGTGCGCATTGTATGGGTGTGTGTTACATTACATTCACTAGTAGGAGTGAGAAAAACATCGCGGGGTGGTGCGCATTGTATGGGTGTGTGTTACATTACATTCACTAGTAGGAGTGAGAAAAACATCACGGGGTGGTGTGAATCGGAGGGTCTGAATTAGGTTAGGCAGTGAGTGTCAATGTAGGTTGGAGAAAAGCACCGCGGGGTGGTCAGCATGGGGAGGTCAGGGAACATGCAGTGGCAATGTAGGATAGGTTTCTGAAAAACATCGCGGGGTGGTGCACATTGTATGGGTGTGTGTTACATTACATTCACTAGTAGGAGTGAGAAAAACATCACGGGGTGGTGTGAATCGGAGGGTCTGAATTAGGATAGGCAGTGAGTTGCAATGTAGGATGGAGAAAAGCACTGCGGCGTGGTCAGCATGGGGAGGTCAGGGAACATGCAGTGGCAATGTTGGATAGGTTTCTGAAAAACATCGCGGGGTGGTGCGCATTGTATGGGTGTGTGTTACATTACATTAAATAGTACGAGTGAGAAAAACATCACGGGGTGGTGTGAATCGGAGGGTCTGAATTAGGATAGGCAGTGAGTAGCAAGGTAGGATGGTGAAAAGCACCGCGGGGTGGTCAGCATGGGGAGGTCAGGGAACATGCAGTGGCCATGTAGGATAGGTTTGTGAAAAACATCGCGGGGTGGTGCGCATTGTATGGGAGTGTGTTACATTACATTCACTAGTACGAGTGACAAAAACATCACGGGGTGGTGCGCATTTTATGGGTGTGTGTTACATTACATTCACTAGTAGGAGTGAGAAAAACATCACGGGGTGGTGCGCATTGTATGGGTGTGTGTTACATTACATTCACTAGTAGGAGTGAGAAAAACATCACGGTGTGGTGCGCATTGTATGGGTGTGTGTTACATTACATTCAATAGTAGGAGTGAGAAAAACATCGCGGGGTGGTGCGCATTGTATGGGTCTGTGTTACATTACATTCACTAACAGGAGTGAGAAAAACATCACGGGGTGGTGCGCATTGTATGGGTGTGTGTTACATTACATTCACTAGTAGGAGTGAGAAAAACATCACGCGGTGGTGTGAATCGGAGGGTCTGAATTAGAATAGGCAGTGAGTGGCAATGTAAGATGGAGAAAAGCACCGCGGGGTGGTCAGCATGGGGAGGTCAGGGAACATGCAGTGGCAATGTAGGATAGGTTTCTGAAAAACATCGCGGGGTGGAGCGCATTGTATGGGTGTGTGTTACATGACATTCACTAGTAGGATTGAGAAAAACATCACGGGGTGGTGTGAATCGGAGGGTCTGAATTAGGATAGGCAGTGAGTGGCAATGTAGGATGGAGAAAAGCACCGCGGGATGGTCACCATTGGGAGGTCAGGGAACATGCAGTGGCAATGTAGGATAGGTTTCTGAAAATCATCGCGGGGTGGTGCGTATTGTATGGGTGAGTGTTGCATTACATTCACAAGTAGGAGTGAGAAAAACATCACGGGGTGGTGTGAATCGGAGGGTCTGAATTAGGATAGGCAGTGAGTGGCAATGTAGGATGGAGAAAAGCACCGCGGGTTGGTCAGCTTGGGGAGTTCAGGGAACATGCAGTGGCAATGTAGGATAGGTTTCTGAAAAACATCGCGGGGTGGTGCGCATTGTATGGGTGTGTTTTACATAACATTCACTAGTAGGAGTGAGAAAAACATCACGGGGTGGTGTGAATCGGAGGGTCTGAATTAGGATAGGCAGTGAGTGGCAATGTAGGATGGAGAAAAGCACCGCGGGGTGGTCAGCATGGGGAGGTCAGGGAACATGCAGTGGCAATGTAGGATAGGTTTCTGAAAAACATCGCGGGGTGGTGGGCATTGTATGGGTGTGTGTTATATTACATTCACTAGTAGGAGTGAGAAAAACTTCACGCGGTGGTGCGGATTTTATGGGTGGGTGTTACGTTACATTCACTACTAGGAGTGAGAAAAACATCACGGGGTGGTGTGCATTGTATGGGTGTGTGTTACATTACATTCTCTAGTAGGAGTGAGAAAAACATCACGGGGTGGCGTGAATCGGAGTGTCTCTATTAGGATAGGCAGTGAGTGGCAATGTAGGATGGAGAAAAGCACCGCGGGGTGGTCAGCATGGGGAGGTCAGGGAACATGCAGTGGCAATGTAGGATAGTTTTCTGAAAAACCTCGTGGGGTGGTGCGCATTGTATGGGTGTGTGTTACATTACATTCACTAGTAGGAGTGAGAAAAACATCACGGGGTGGTGTGCATTGTATGGGTGTGTGTTACATTACATTCACTAGTAGGAGTGAGAAAAACATCACGGGGTGGTGTGAATCGGAGGGTCTGAGTTAGGATAGGCAGTGAGTCTCAATGAAGAATGGAGAAAAGCACTGCGGGGTGGTCAGCATGGGGAGGTCAGGGAACATGCAGTGGCAATGTTGGATAGGTTTCTGAAAAACATCGCGGAGTGGGGCGCATTGTATGGGTGTGTGTTACATTACATTCACTCGTAGGAGTGAGAAAAACATCACGGGGAGGTGCACATTATTTGCGTGTGTGTTACATTACATTCACTAGTAGGAGTGACAAAAACATCACGCGGTGGTGTGAATCGTAGGGTCTGAATTAGTATAGGCTGTGAGTGGCAATGTAGGATAGAGAAAAGCACCACTGGGTGGTCAGCATGGGGAGGTCAGGGAACATGCAGTGGCAATGTAGGATAGGTTTCTGAAAAACATCGCGGGCTGGTGCGCATTGTATGGGTGTGTATTACATTACATTCACTAGTAGGAGTGAGAAATACATCGCGGGCTGGTGCGCATTGTATGGGTGTTTGTTACATTCACTAGTAGGAGTGAGAAAAACATCGCGGGGTGATGCGCATTGTGTGGGTGTGTATTACATTACATTCACTAGTAGGAGTGAGAAAAACATCACGGGGTGGTGCGCATTGTATGGGTGTGTGTTACATTACATTCACTAGTAGGAGTGAGAAAAACATCACGTGGTGGTGTGAATCGGAGGGTCTGAATTAGGATAGGCAGTAAGTGGCAATGTAAGATGGAGAAAAGCACCGCGGGGTGGTCAGCATGGGGAAGTCAGGGTACATGCAGTAGCCATGTAGGATAGGTTTCTGAAAAATATCGCGGTGTGGTGCGCATTGTATCGGTGTGTGTTACATTACATTCACTAGTAGGAGTGAGAAAAACATCACGCGGTGGTGTGAATCGGAGGGTCTGAATAAGGATAGGGCGTGAGTGGCAATGTAGGATGGAGAAAAGCACCGCGGGGTTGTCAGCATGGGGAGGTCAGGGAACATGCAGTGGCAATGTAAGATAGGTTTCTGAAAAACATCGCGGGGTGGTGCGCATTGTATGGGTGTGTGTTACATTACATTCACTAGTACGAGTGACAAAAAAATCACGGGGTGGTGCGCATTTTATGGGTGTGTGTTACATTACATTCACTAGCCGGAGTGAGAAAAACATCACGGGGTGGTGCGCATTGTATGGGTGTGTGTTACATTACATTCACTAGTAGGAGTGAGAAAAACAAGACGGTGTGGTGCGCATTGTATGGGTGTGTGTTACATTACATTCAATAGTAGGAGTGAGAAAAACATCGCGGGGTGGTGCGCATTGTATGGGTGTGTGTTACATTACATTCACTAACAGGAGTGAGAAAAACATCACGGGGTGGTGTGAATCGGGGGGTCTGAATAAGGATAGGCAGTGAGTGGCAATGTAGGATGGAGAAAAGCACCACGGGGTGGTCAGCATGGGGAGGTCAGGGAACATGCAGTGGCAATGTAGGATAGTTTTCTGAAAAATATCGCGCGGTGGTGCGCATTGTATGGGTGTGTTTTACATTACATTCACTAGTAGGAGTGAGAAAACCATCACACGGTGGTGTGAATCGGAGGGTCTGAATTAGGATAGGGCGTGAGTGGCAATGTAGGATGGAGAAAAGCACCGCGGGGTGGTCAGCATGGGGAGGTCAGCGAACATGCAGTGCAATGTAGGATAGGTTTCTGAAAAACATCGCGGGTTGTTGAGCATTGTATGGGTGTGTGTTACATTACATTCACTAGTACGAGTGACAAAAACATAACGGGGTGGTGCGCATTTTATGGGTGTGTGTTACATTACATTCACTAGTAGGAGTGAGAAAAACATCACGGGGTGGTGTGAATCGGAGGGTCTGATTTAGAATAGGCAGTGAGTGGCTATGTAGGATGGAGAAAAGCACCGCGGGGTGGTCCGCATGGGGAGGTCAGGGAACATGCAGCGGCAATGTAGGATAGTTTTCTAAAAAACATCGCACGGTAGTGAGCATTGTATGGGTGTGTTTTACATTACATTCACTAGTAGGGGTGAGAAAAACATCACACGGTGGTGTGAATCGGAGGGTCTCAATTAGGATAGGCCTTGAGTGGCAATGTAGGATGGAGAAAAGCACCGCGGGGTGGTCAGCATGGGGAGGTCAGCGAACATGCAGTGGCAATGTAGGATAGGTTTCTGAAAAACATCGCGTGGTGGTGCGCATTGTATGGGTGTGTGTCACATTACATTCACTAGTAGGAGTGAGAAAAACATTACGGGGTGGGGCGCATTGTATGGGTTTTTTTTACATTACATTCACTAGTAGGAGTGAGAAAAACATCACGGGGTGGTGTGAATCGGAGGGTCGGAATTAGGATAGGCAGTGAGTGGCAATGTAGGATGGAGAAAAGCACCGCGGGGTGGTCAGCATGGGGAGGTCAGGGAACATCCAGTGGCAATGTAGGATAGGTTTCTGAAAAACATCGCGGGGTGGTGCGCATTGTATGGGTGTGTGTTACATTACATTCACTAGTAGGAGTGAGAAAAACATCACGGGGTGGTGCGCATTGTATGGGTGTGTGTTACATTACATTCACTAGTAGGAGTGAGAAAAACATCACGGGGTGGTGTGAATCGGAGTGTCTGAATTAGGATAGGCAGTGAGTGGCAATGTAGGATGGAGAAAAGCACCGCGGTGTTGTCAGCATGGGGAGGTTAGGGAATATGCAGTGGCAATGTAGGATAGGTTTCTGAAAAACATCGCGTGGTGGTGTGCATTGTATGGGTGTGTGTTACATTCACTATTAGGATTGAGAAAAACATCACGGGGTGGTGCGCAATGTATAGGTGTGTGTTACATTACATTCACTAGTAGGAGTGAGAAATTCATCACGCGGTGGTGCGCATTGTGTGGGTGTGTGTTACATTACATTCACTAGTAGGAGTGAGAAAAACATTACGGGGTGGTTTGAATCGGTGGTTCTGAATTAGGATAGGCAGTGAGTGGCAATGTAGGTTGGAGAAAAGCACCGCGGGGTGGTCAGCATGGGGAGGTCAGGGAACATGCAGTGGCAATGTAGGATAGGTTTCTGAAAAACATCGCGAGGTGGTGTGCATTGTATGGGTGTGTGTTACATTACATTCACTAGTAGGAGTGAGAAAAGCATCACGGGGTGGTGCGCATTGTATGGGTGTGTGTTACCTTACATTCACTAGTAGGAGGGAGAAAAACATCACGGCGTGCTGTGAATCGGAGGGTCTGAATTAGGATAGGCAGTGAGTGGCAATGTAGGATGGAGAAAATCACCGCGGGGTGGTCAGCTTGGGGAGGTCACGGAACATGCAGTGGCAATGTAGGATAGGTTTCTGAAAAACATCGCGGGGTGGTGCGCATTGTATGAGTGTGTGTTACATTACATTCTCTAGTAGGAGTGAGAAAAACATCGCGGGGTGGTGCGCATTGTATGTTTGTGTGTTACATTACATTCACAAGTAGGAGTGAGAGAAACATAACGGGGTGGTGCGCATTGTATGGGTGTGTGTTACATTACATTCACTAGTAGGAGTGAGAAAAACATTACGGGGTGGTGCGCATTTTATGGGTGTGTGTTACATGACATTCACTACTAGGAGTGAGGAAAATATCACGGGGTGGTGCGCATTGTATGGGTGTGTGTTACATTACATTCACTAGTAGGAGTTAGAAAAACATCACGGGGTGGTATGAATCAGAGGGTCTGAATTAGGATAGGCAGTGAGTGACAATGTAGGATGGAGAAAAGCACCGCGGGGTCGTCAGCATGGGGAGGTCAGGGAACATGCAGTGGCAATGTAGGATAAGTTTCTGAAAAACATTGCGCGGTGGTGCGCATTGTATGGATGTGTATTACATTACATTCACTAGTAGGAGTGAGAAAAACATCACAGGGTGGTGCGCATTGTATGGGTGTGTGTTACATTACATTCACTAGTAGGAGTGAGAAAAGCATAACGGGGTGGTGTGAATCGGAGGGTCTGAATTAGGATAGGCAGTGAGTGGCAATGTAGGATGGAGAAAAGCACCGAGGGGTGGTCAGCATGGGGAGGTCAGGGAACATGCAGTGGCAATGTAGGATAGTTTTCTGAAAAACATCGCGCGGTGGTGCGCATTGTATGGGTGTGTTTCACATTACATTAACTAGTAGGAGTGAGAAAAACATCACACGGAGGTGTGAATCGGAGGGTCTGAATTAGGATAGGGCGTGAGTGGCAATGTAGGATGGAGAAAAGCACCACGGGGTGGTCAGCATGGGGAGGTCAGTGAACATGCAGTGGCAATGTAGGATAGGTTTCTGAAAAAACATCGCGGGTTGGTGCGCATTGTATGGGTGTGTGTTACATTACATTCACTAGTACGAGTGACAAAAACATCACGGGGTTGTGCGCATTGTATGGGTGTGTGTTACATTACATTCACTAATAGGAGTGAGAAAAATATCACGCAGTGGTGTGAATCGGAGGTTCTGAATTAGGATAGGCAGTGAGTGGCAATGTAAGATGGAGAAAAGCACCGCGTGGTGGTCAGCATGGGGAGGTCAGGGAACATGCAGTGGCAATGTAGGATAGGTTTCTGAAAAACATCGCGGGGTGGTGCGCATTGTATGGGTGTGTGTTACATGACATTCACTAGTAGGATTGAGAAAAACATCACGGGGTGGTGTGAATCGGAGGGTCTGAATTAGGATAGGCAGTGAGTGGCAATGTAGGATGGAGAAAAGCACCGCAGGGTGGTCACCATTGGGAGGTCAGGGAACATGCAGTGGCAATGTAGGATAGGTTTCTGAAAATCATCGCGGGGTGGTGCGTATTGTATGGGTGAGTGTTGCATTACATTCACAAGTAGGAGTGAGAAAAACATCACTGGGTGGTGTGAATCGGAGGGTCTGAATTAGGATAGGCAGTCAGTGGCAATGTAGGATGGAGAAAAGCACCGCGGGTTGGTCAGATTGGGGAGTTCAGGGAACATGCAGTGGCAATGTAGGATAGGTTTCTGAAAAACATCGCGGGGTGGTGCACATTGTATTGGTGTGTTTTACATAACATTCACTAGTAGGAGTGAGAAAAACATCACGGGGTGGTGTGAATCGGAGGGTCTGAATTAGGATAGGCAGTGAGTGGCAATGTAGGATGGAGAAAAGCACCGCGGGGCGGTCAGCATGGGGAGATCAGGGAACATGCATTGGCAATGTAGGATAGGTTTCTGAAAATCATGGCGGGGTGGTGCGCATTGTATGAGTGTGTGTTACATTACATTCACTAGTAGGAGGGTGAAAAACATCACGGGGTGGTGTGAATCGGAGGGTCTGAATTAGGATAGACAGTGAGTGGCAATGTAGGATGGAGAAAAGCACCGCGGGGTGGTCAGCATGGGGAGGTCAGGGAACATGCAGTGGCAATGTTGGATAGGTTTCTGAAAAACATCGCTGGGTGGTGGGCATTGTATGGGTGTGTGTTACATTACATTCACTAGTAGGAGTGAGAAAAACTTCACGCGGTGGTGCGGATTTTATGGGTGTGTGTTACGTTACATTCAATACTAGGAGTGAGAAAAAACATCACGGGGTGGTGTGCATTGTATGGGTGGGTGTTACATTACATTCTCTAGTAGGAGTGAGAAAAACATCACGGTGTGGTGTGCATTGTATGGGTGTGTGTTACATTACATTCACTAGTACGAGTGACAAAAACATCACGGGGTGGTGCGCATTGTATGGGTGTGTGTTACATTACATTCACTAGTAGGAGTGAGAAAAACATCACGGGGTTGTGCGCATTGTATGGGTGTGTGTTACATTACATTCACTAGTAGGAGTGAGAAAAACATCACGCGGTGGTGTGAATCGGAGGGTCTGAATTAGAATAGGCAGTGAGTGGCAATGTAAGATGGAGAAAGGCACCACGGGGTGGTCAGCATGGGGAGGTCAGGGAACATGCAGTGGCAATGTAGGATAGGTTTCTGAAAAATATCGCGGGGTGGTGGGCATTGTATGGGTGTGTGTTACATTACATTCATTGTAGGAGTGAGAAAAACTTCACGCGGTTGTGCGGATTTTATGGGTGGGTGTTACGTTACATTCACTACTAGGAGTGAGAAAAACATCACGGGGTGGAGTGCATTGTATGGGTGTGTGTTACATTACACTCTCTAGTAGGAGTGAGAAAAACATCACGGGATGGCGTGAATCGGAGGGTCTGAATTAGGATAGGCAGTGAGTGGCAATGTAGGATGGAGAAAAGCACCGCGGGATGGTCAGCATGGGGAGGTCAGGGAACATGCAGTGGCAATGTAGGATAGTTTTCTGAAAAACATCGTGGGGTGGTGCGCATTGTATGGGTGTGTGTTACATTACATTCACTCGTAGGAGTGAGAAAAACATCACGGGGTGGTGCACATTATTTTCGTGTGTGTTACATTACATTCACTAGTAGGAGTGAGAAAAACATCACGCGGTGGTGTGAATCGTCGGGTCTGAATTAGTATAGGCTGTGAGTGGCAATGTAGGATAGAGAAAAGCACCACTGGGTGGTCAGCATGGGGAGGTCAGGGAACATGCAGTGGCAATGTAGGATAGGTTTCTGAAAAACATCGCGGGCTGGTGCGCATTGTATGGGTGTGTATTACATTACATTCACTAGTAGGAGTGAGAAATACATCGCGGGCTGGTGCGCATTGTATGGGTGTTTGTTACATTCACTAGTAGGAGTGAGAAAAACATCGCGGGGTGATGCGCATTGTGTGGGTGTGTATTACATTACATTCACTAGTAGGAGTGAGAAAAACATCACGGGGTGGTGCGCATTGTATGGGTGTGTGTTACATTACATTCACTAGTATGAGTGACAAAAAAATCACGGGGTGGTGCGCATTTTATCGGTGTGTGTTACATTACATTCACTAGCCGGAGTGAGAAAAACATCACGGGGTGGTGCGCATTGTATGGGTGTGTGTTACATTACATTCACTAGTAGGAGTGAGAAAAAACATCACGGTGTGGTGCGCATTGTATGGGTGTGTGTTACATTACATTCAATAGTAGGAGTGAGAAAAACATCGCGGGGTGGTGCGCATTGTATGGGTGTGTGTTACATTACATTCACTAACAGGAGTGAGAAAAACATCACGGGGTGGTGTGAATCGGGGGGTCTGAATAAGGATAGGCAGTGAGTGGCAATGTAAGATGTAGAAAGGCACCACGGGGTGGTCAGCATGGGGAGGTCAGGGAACATGCAGTGGCAATGTAGGATAGGTTTCTGAAAAACATCGCGGGGTGGTGCGCATTGTATGGGTGTGTGTTACATGACATTCACTAGTAGGATTGAGAAAAACATCACGGGGTGGTGTGAATCGGAGGGTCTGAATTAGGATAGGCAGTGAGTGGCAATGTAGGATGGAGAAAAGCACCGCGGGGTGGTCACCATTGGGAGGTCAGGGAACATGCAGTGGCAATGTAGGATAGGTTTCTGAAAATCATCGCGGGGTGGTGCGTATTGTATGGGTGAGTGTTGCATTACATTCACAAGTAGGAGTGAGAAAAACATCACGGGGTGGTGTGAATCGGAGGGTCTGAATTAGGATAGGCAGTGAGTGGCAATGTAGGATGGAGAAAAGCACCGCGGGTTGGTCAGCATGGGGAGTTCAGGGAACATGCAGTGGCAATGTAGGATAGGTTTCTGAAAAACATCGCGGGGTGGTGCGCATTGTATGGGTGTGTTTTACATAACATTCCCTAGTAGGAGTGAGAAAAACATCACGGGGTGGTGTGAATCGGAGGGTCTGAATTAGGATAGGCAGTGAGTGGCAATGTAGGATGGAGAAAAGCACCGCGGGGTGGTCAGCATGGGGAGGTCAGGGAACATGCAGTGGCAATGCAGGATAGGTTTCTGAAAAATATCGCGGGGTGGTGGGCATTGTATGGGTGTGTGTTACATTACATTCACTAGTAGGAGTGAGAAAAACATTACGGGGTGGTGCGCATTGTATGGGTGTGTGTTACATTACATTCACTAGTAGGAGTTAGAAAAACATCACGGGGTGGTATGAATCAGAGGGTCTGAATTAGGATAGGCAGTGAGTGACAATGTAGGATGGAGAAAAGCACCGCGGGGTCGTCAGCATGGGGAGGTCAGGGAACATGCAGTGGCAATGTAGGATAAGTTTCTGAAAAACATTGCGGGGTGGTGCGCATTGTATGGATGTGTATTACATTACATTCACTAGTAGGAGTGAGAAAAACATCACAGGGTGGTGCGCATTGTATGGGTGTGTGTTACATTACATTCACTAGTAGGAGTGAGAAAAGCATAACGGGGTGGTGTGAATCGGACAGTCTGAATTAGGATAGGCAGTGAGTGGCAATGTAGGATGGAGAAAAGCACCGAGGTGTGGTCAGCATTACGAGGTCAGGGAACATGCAGTGGCAATGTAGGATAGTTTTCTGAAAAACATCGCGCGGTGGTGCGCATTGTATGGGTGTGTTTCACATTACATTAACTAGTAGGAGTGAGAAAAACATCACACGGAGGTGTGAATCGGAGGGTCTGAATTAGGATAGGGCGTGAGTGGCAATGTAGGATGGAGAAAAGCACCATGGGGTGGTCAGCATGGGGAGGTCAGTGAACATGCAGTGGCAATGTAGGATAGGTTTCTGAAAAACATCGCGGGTTGGTGCGCATTGTATGGGTGTGTGTTACATTACATTCACTAGTACGAGTGACAAAAACATCACGGGGTTGTGCGCATTGTATGGGTGTGTGTTACATTACATTCACTAGTAGGAGTGAGAAAAATATCACGCAGTGGTGTGAATCGGAGGTTCTGAATTAGGATAGGCAGTGAGTGGCAATGTAAGATGGAGAAAAGCACCGCGGGGTGGTCAGCATGGGGAGGTCAGGGAACATGCAGTGGCAATGTAGGATAGGTTTCTGAAAAACATCGCGGGGTGGTGCGCATTGTATGGGTGTGTGTTACATGACATTCACTAGTAGGATTGAGAAAAACATCACAGGGTGGTGTGAATCGGAGGGTCTGAATTAGGATAGGCAGTGAGTGGCAATGTAGGATGGAGAAAAGCACCGCGGGGTGGTCACCATTGGTAGGTCAGGGAACATGCAGTGGCAATGTAGGATAGGTTTCTGAAAATCATCGCGGGGTGGTGCGTATTGTATGGGTGAGTGTTGCATTACATTCACAAGTAGGAGTGAGAAAAACATCACTGGGTGGTGTGAATCGGAGGGTCTGAATTAGGATAGGCAGTGAGTTGCAATGTAGGATGGAGAAAAGCACCGCGGGTTGGTCAGCTTGGGGAGTTCAGGGAACATGCAGTGGCAATGTAGGATAGGTTTCTGAAAAACATCGCGGGGTGGTGTACATTGTATTGGTGTGTTTTACATAACATTCACTAGTAGGAGTGAGAAAAACATCACGGGGTGGTGTGAATTGGAGGGTCTGAATTAGGATAGGCAGTGAGTGGCAATGTAGGATGGAGAAAAGCACCGCGGGGCGGTCAGCATGGGGAGATCAGGGAACATGCATTGGCAATGTAGGATAGGTTTCTGAAAATCATCGCGGGGTGGTGCGCATTGTATGAGTGTGTGTTACATTACATTCACTAGTAGGAGGGTGAAAAACATCACGGGGTGGTGTGAATCGGAGGGTCTGAATTAGGATAGACAGTGAGTGGCAATGTAGGATGGAGAAAAGCACCGCAGGGTGGTCAGCATGGGGAGGTCAGGGAACATGCAGTGGCAATGTAGGATAGGTTTCTGAAAAACATCGCGGGGTGGTGGGCATTGTATGGGTGTGTGTTACATTACATTCACTAGTAGGAGTTAGAAAAACTTCACGCGGTGGTGCGGATTTTATGGGTGTGTGTTACGTTACATTCAATACTAGGAGTGAGAAAAAACATCACGGGGTGGTGTGCATTGTATGGGTGGGTGTTACATTACATTCTCTAGTAGGAGTGAGAAAAACATCACGGGGTGGTGTGCATTGTATGGGTGTGTGTTACATTACATTCACTAGTACGAGTGACAAAAACATCACGGGGTGGTGCGCATTGTATGGGTGTGTGTTACATTACATTCACTAGTAGGAGTGAGAAAAACATCACGGGGTTGTGCGCATTGTATGGGTGTGTGTTACATTACATTCACTAGTAGGAGTGAGAAAAACATCACGCGGTGGTGTGAATCGGAGGGTCTGAATTAGAATAAGCAGTGAGTGGCAATGTAAGATGGAGAAAGGCACCACGGGGTCGTCAGCATGGGGAGGTCAGGGAACATGCAGTGGCAATGTAGGATAGGTTTCTGAAAAACATCGCGGGGTGGTGCGCATTGTATGGGTGTGTTTTACATTACATTAACTAGCAGGAGTGAGAAAAACATCACACGGTGGTGTGAATTGGAGGGTCTGAATTAGGATAGTGCGTGAGTGGCAATGTAGGATGGAGAAAAGCACCGCGGGGTGGTCAGCATGGGGAGGTCAGGGAAGATGCAGTGGCAATGTAGGATAGGTTTCTGAAAAATATCGCGGGGTGGTGGGCATTGTATGGGTGTGTGTTACATTACATTCATTGTAGGAGTGAGAAAAACTTCACGCGGTTGTGCGGATTTTATGGGTGGGTGTTACGTTACATTCACTACTAGGAGTGAGAAAAACATCACGGGGTGGAGTGCATTGTATGGGTGTGTGTTACATTACATTCTCTAGTAGGAGTGAGAAAAACATCACGGGGTGGCGTGAATCGGAGGGTCTGAATTAGGATAGGCAGTGAGTGGCAATGTAGGATGGAGAAAAGCACCGCGGGATGGTCAGCATGGGGAGGTCAGGGAACATGCAGTGGCAATGTAGGATAGTTTTCTGAAAAACATCGTGGGGTGGTGCGCATTGTATGGGTGTGTGTTACATTACATTCATTAGTAGGAGTGAGAAAAACATCACGGGGTGGTGTGCATTGTATGGGTGTGTGTTACATTACATTCACTAGTAGGAGTGAGAAAAACATCACGGGGTGGTGTGAATCGGAGGGTCTGAGTTAGGATAGGCAGTGAGTTGCAATGAAGGATGGAGAAAAGCACTGCGGGGTGGTCAGCATGGGGAAGTCAGGGAACATGCAGTGGCAATGTAGGATAGGTTTCTGAAAAACATCGCAGAGTGGTGCGCATTGTATGGGTGTGTGTTACATTACATTCACTCGTAGGAGTGAGAAAAACATCACGGGGTGGTGCACATTATTTTCGTGTGTGTTACATTACATTCACTAGTAGGAGTGAGAAAAACATCACGCGGTGGTGTGAATCGTAGGGTCTGAATTAGTATAGGCTGTGAGTGGCAATGTAGGATAGAGAAAAGCACCACTGGGTGGTCAGCATGGGGAGGTCAGGGAACATGCAGTGGCAATGTAGGATAGGTTTCTGAAAAACATCGCGGGCTGGTGCGCATTGTATGGGTGTGTATTACATTACATTCACTAGTAGGAGTGAGAAATACATCGCGGGCTGGTGCGCATTGTATGGGTGTTTGTTACATTCACTAGTAGGAGTGAGAAAAACATCGCGGGGTGATGCGCATTGTGTGGGTGTGTATTACATTACATTCACTAGTAGGAGTGAGAAAAACATCACGGGGTGGTGCGCATTGTATGGGTGTTTGTTACATTACATTCACTAGTAGGAGTGAGAAAAACATCATGTGGTGGTGTGAATCGGAGGGTCTGAATTAGGATAGGCAGTAAGTGGCAATGTAAGATGGAGAAAAGCACCGCTGGGTGGTCAGCATGGGGAAGTCAGGGTACATGCAGTAGCCATGTAGGATAGGTTTCTGAAAAATATCGCGGTGTGGTGCGCATTGTATCGGTGTGTGTTACATCACATTCACTATTAGGAGTGAGAAAAACATCAGGCGGTGGTGTGAATCGGAGGGTCTGAATTAGGATAGGCAGTGAGGAGCAAGGTAGGATGGAGAAAAGCACCGCGGGGTGGTCAGCATGGGGAGGTCAGCGAACATGCAGTGCAATGTAGGATAGGTTTCTGAAAAACATCGCGGGTTGTTGAGCATTGTATGGGTGTGTGTTACATTACATTCACTAGTACGAGTGACAAAAACATAACGGGGTGGTGCGCATTTTATGGGTGTGTGTTACATTACATTCACTAGTAGGAGTGAGAAAAACATCACGGGGTGGTGTGAATCGGAGGGTCTGATTTAGAATAGGCAGTGAGTGGCTATGTAGGATGGAGAAAAGCACCGCGGGGTGGTCCGCATGGGGAGGTCAGGGAACATGCAGCGGCAATGTAGGATAGTTTTCTAAAAAACATCGCACGGTAGTGCGCATTGTATGGGTGTGTTTTACATTACATTCACTAGTAGGGGTGAGAAAAACATCACACGGTGGTGTGAATCGGAGGGTCTCAATTAGGATAGGCCTTGAGTGGCAATGTAGGATGGAGAAAAGCACCGCGGGGTGGTCAGCATGGGGAGGTCAGCGAACATGCAGTGGCAATGTAGGATAGGTTTCTGAAAAACATCGCGTGGTGGTGCGCATTGTATGGGTGTGTGTCACATTACATTCACTAGTAGGAGTGAGAAAAACATTACGGGGTGGGGCGCATTGTATGGGTTTTTTTTACATTACATTCACTAGTAGGAGTGAGAAAAACATCACGGGGTGGTGTGAATCGGAGGGTCGGAATTAGGATAGGCAGTGAGTGGCAATGTAGGATGGAGAAAAGCACCGCGGGGTGGTCAGCATGGGGAGGTCAGGGAACATCCAGTGGCAATGTAGGATAGGTTTCTGAAAAACATCGCGGGGTGGTGCGCATTGTATGGGTGTGTGTTACATTACATTCACTAGTAGGAGTGAGAAAAACATCACGGGGTGGTGCGCATTGTATGGGTGTGTGTTACATTACATTCACTAGTAGGAGTGAGAAAAACATCACGGGGTGGTGTGAATCGGAGTGTCTGAATTAGGATAGGCAGTGAGTGGCAATGTAGGATGGAGAAAAGCACCGCGGTGTTGTCAGCATGGGGAGGTTAGGGAACATGCAGTGGCAATGTAGGATAGGTTTCTGAAAAACATCGCGTGGTGGTGTGCATTGTATGGGTGTGTGTTACATTCACTATTAGGATTGAGAAAAACATCACGGGGTGGTGCGCAATGTATAGGTGTGTGTTACATTACATTCACTAGTAGGAGTGAGAAATTCATCACGCGGTGGTGCGCATTGTGTGGGTGTGTGTTACATTACATTCACTAGTAGGAGTGAGAAAAACATTACGGGGTGGTTTGAATCGGTGGTTCTGAATTAGGATAGGCAGTGAGTGGCAATGTAGGTTGGAGAAAAGCACCGCGGGGTGGTCAGCATGGGGAGGTCAGGGAACATGCAGTGGCAATGTAGGATAGGTTTCTGAAAAACATCGCGGGGTGGTGTGCATTGTATGGGTGTGTGTTACATTACATTCACTAGTAGGAGTGAGAAAAGCATCACGGGGTGGTGCGCATTGTATGGGTGTGTGTTACCTTACATTCACTAGTAGGAGGGAGAAAAACATCACGGCGTGCTGTGAATCGGAGGGTCTGAATTAGGATAGGCAGTGAGTGGCAATGTAGGATGGAGAAAATCACCGCGGGGTGGTCAGCTTGGGGAGGTCACGGAACATGCAGTGGCAATGTAGGATAGGTTTCTGAAAAACATCGCGGGGTGGTGCGCATTGTATGAGTGTGTGTTACATTACATTCTCTAGTAGGAGTGAGAAAAACATCACGGGGTGGTGTGCATTGTATGGGTGTGTGTTACATTACATTCACTAGTACGAGTGACAAAAACATCACGGGGTGGTGCGCATTGTATGGGTGTGTGTTACATTACATTCACTAGTAGGAGTGAGAAAAACATCACGGGGTTGTGCGCATTGTATGGGTGTGTGTTACATTACATTCACTAGTAGGAGTGAGAAAAACATCACGCGGTGGTGTGAATCGGAGGGTCTGAATTAGAATAAGCAGTGAGTGGCAATGTAAGATGGAGAAAGGCACCACGGGGTCGTCAGCATGGGGAGGTCAGGGAACATGCAGTGGCAATGTAGGATAGGTTTCTGAAAAACATCGCGGGGTGGTGCGCATTGTATGGGTGTGTTTTACATTACATTAACTAGCAGGAGTGAGAAAAACATCACACGGTGGTGTGAATTGGAGGGTCTGAATTAGGATAGTGCGTGAGTGGCAATGTAGGATGGAGAAAAGCACCGCGGGGTGGTCAGCATGGGGAGGTCAGGGAAGATGCAGTGGCAATGTAGGATAGGTTTCTGAAAAATATCGCGGGGTGGTGGGCATTGTATGGGTGTGTGTTACATTACATTCATTGTAGGAGTGAGAAAAACTTCACGCGGTTGTGCGGATTTTATGGGTGGGTGTTACGTTACATTCACTACTAGGAGTGAGAAAAACATCACGGGGTGGAGTGCATTGTATGGGTGTGTGTTACATTACATTCTCTAGTAGGAGTGAGAAAAACATCACGGGGTGGCGTGAATCGGAGGGTCTGAATTAGGATAGGCAGTGAGTGGCAATGTAGGATGGAGAAAAGCACCGCGGGATGGTCAGCATGGGGAGGTCAGGGAACATGCAGTGGCAATGTAGGATAGGTTTCTGAAAAATATCGCGGGGTGGTGGGCATTGTATGGGTGTGTGTTACATTACATTCATTGTAGGAGTGAGAAAAACTTCACGCGGTTGTGCGGATTTTATGGGTGGGTGTTACGTTACATTCACTACTAGGAGTGAGAAAAACATCACGGGGTGGAGTGCATTGTATGGGTGTGTGTTACATTACACTCTCTAGTAGGAGTGAGAAAAACATCACGGGATGGCGTGAATCGGAGGGTCTGAATTAGGATAGGCAGTGAGTGGCAATGTAGGATGGAGAAAAGCACCGCGGGATGGTCAGCATGGGGAGGTCAGGGAACATGCAGTGGCAATGTAGGATAGTTTTCTGAAAAACATCGTGGGGTGGTGCGCATTGTATGGGTGTGTGTTACATTACATTCACTCGTAGGAGTGAGAAAAACATCACGGGGTGGTGCACATTATTTTCGTGTGTGTTACATTACATTCACTAGTAGGAGTGAGAAAAACATCACGCGGTGGTGTGAATCGTCGGGTCTGAATTAGTATAGGCTGTGAGTGGCAATGTAGGATAGAGAAAAGCACCACTGGGTGGTCAGCATGGGGAGGTCAGGGAACATGCAGTGGCAATGTAGGATAGGTTTCTGAAAAACATCGCGGGCTGGTGCGCATTGTATGGGTGTGTATTACATTACATTCACTAGTAGGAGTGAGAAATACATCGCGGGCTGGTGCGCATTGTATGGGTGTTTGTTACATTCACTAGTAGGAGTGAGAAAAACATCGCGGGGTGATGCGCATTGTGTGGGTGTGTATTACATTACATTCACTAGTAGGAGTGAGAAAAACATCACGGGGTGGTGCGCATTGTATGGGTGTGTGTTACATTACATTCACTAGTATGAGTGACAAAAAAATCACGGGGTGGTGCGCATTTTATCGGTGTGTGTTACATTACATTCACTAGCCGGAGTGAGAAAAACATCACGGGGTGGTGCGCATTGTATGGGTGTGTGTTACATTACATTCACTAGTAGGAGTGAGAAAAAACATCACGGTGTGGTGCGCATTGTATGGGTGTGTGTTACATTACATTCAATAGTAGGAGTGAGAAAAACATCGCGGGGTGGTGCGCATTGTATGGGTGTGTGTTACATTACATTCACTAACAGGAGTGAGAAAAACATCACGGGGTGGTGTGAATCGGGGGGTCTGAATAAGGATAGGCAGTGAGTGGCAATGTAAGATGTAGAAAGGCACCACGGGGTGGTCAGCATGGGGAGGTCAGGGAACATGCAGTGGCAATGTAGGATAGGTTTCTGAAAAACATCGCGGGGTGGTGCGCATTGTATGGGTGTGTGTTACATGACATTCACTAGTAGGATTGAGAAAAACATCACGGGGTGGTGTGAATCGGAGGGTCTGAATTAGGATAGGCAGTGAGTGGCAATGTAGGATGGAGAAAAGCACCGCGGGGTGGTCACCATTGGGAGGTCAGGGAACATGCAGTGGCAATGTAGGATAGGTTTCTGAAAATCATCGCGGGGTGGTGCGTATTGTATGGGTGAGTGTTGCATTACATTCACAAGTAGGAGTGAGAAAAACATCACGGGGTGGTGTGAATCGGAGGGTCTGAATTAGGATAGGCAGTGAGTGGCAATGTAGGATGGAGAAAAGCACCGCGGGTTGGTCAGCATGGGGAGTTCAGGGAACATGCAGTGGCAATGTAGGATAGGTTTCTGAAAAACATCGCGGGGTGGTGCGCATTGTATGGGTGTGTTTTACATAACATTCCCTAGTAGGAGTGAGAAAAACATCACGGGGTGGTGTGAATCGGAGGGTCTGAATTAGGATAGGCAGTGAGTGGCAATGTAGGATGGAGAAAAGCACCGCGGGGTGGTCAGCATGGGGAGGTCAGGGAACATGCAGTGGCAATGCAGGATAGGTTTCTGAAAAATATCGCGGGGTGGTGGGCATTGTATGGGTGTGTGTTACATTACATTCACTAGTAGGAGTGAGAAAAACATTACGGGGTGGTGCGCATTGTATGGGTGTGTGTTACATTACATTCACTAGTAGGAGTTAGAAAAACATCACGGGGTGGTATGAATCAGAGGGTCTGAATTAGGATAGGCAGTGAGTGACAATGTAGGATGGAGAAAAGCACCGTGGGGTCGTCAGCATGGGGAGGTCAGGGAACATGCAGTGGCAATGTAGGATAAGTTTCTGAAAAACATTGCGGGGTGGTGCGCATTGTATGGATGTGTATTACATTACATTCACTAGTAGGAGTGAGAAAAACATCACAGGGTGGTGCGCATTGTATGGGTGTGTGTTACATTACATTCACTAGTAGGAGTGAGAAAAGCATAACGGGGTGGTGTGAATCGGACAGTCTGAATTAGGATAGGCAGTGAGTGGCAATGTAGGATGGAGAAAAGCACCGAGGGGTGGTCAGCATTACGAGGTCAGGGAACATGCAGTGGCAATGTAGGATAGTTTTCTGAAAAACATCGCGCGGTGGTGCGCATTGTATGGGTGTGTTTCACATTACATTAACTAGTAGGAGTGAGAAAAACATCACACGGAGGTGTGAATCGGAGGGTCTGAATTAGGATAGGGCGTGAGTGGCAATGTAGGATGGAGAAAAGCACCATGGGGTGGTCAGCATGGGGAGGTCAGTGAACATGCAGTGGCAATGTAGGATAGGTTTCTGAAAAACATCGCGGGTTGGTGCGCATTGTATGGGTGTGTGTTACATTACATTCACTAGTACGAGTGACAAAAACATCACGGGGTTGTGCGCATTGTATGGGTGTGTGTTACATTACATTCACTAGTAGGAGTGAGAAAAATATCACGCAGTGGTGTGAATCGGAGGTTCTGAATTAGGATAGGCAGTGAGTGGCAATGTAAGATGGAGAAAAGCACCGCGGGGTGGTCAGCATGGGGAGGTCAGGGAACATGCAGTGGCAATGTAGGATAGGTTTCTGAAAAACATCGCGGGGTGGTGCGCATTGTATGGGTGTGTGTTACATGACATTCACTAGTAGGATTGAGAAAAACATCACGGGGTGGTGTGAATCGGAGGGTCTGAATTAGGATAGGCAGTGAGTGGCAATGTAGGATGGAGAAAAGCACCGCGGGGTGGTCACCATTGGTAGGTCAGGGAACATGCAGTGGCAATGTAGGATAGGTTTCTGAAAATCATCGCGGGGTGGTGCGTATTGTATGGGTGAGTGTTGCATTACATTCACAAGTAGGAGTGAGAAAAACATCACTGGGTGGTGTGAATCGGAGGGTCTGAATTAGGATAGGCAGTGAGTGGCAATGTAGGATGGAGAAAAGCACCGCGGGTTGGTCAGCTTGGGGAGTTCAGGGAACATGCAGTGGCAATGTAGGATAGGTTTCTGAAAAACATCGCGGGGTGGTGTACATTGTATTGGTGTGTTTTACATAACATTCACTAGTAGGAGTGAGAAAAACATCACGGGGTGGTGTGAATTGGAGGGTCTGAATTAGGATAGGCAGTGAGTGGCAATGTAGGATGGAGAAAAGCACCGCGGGGCGGTCAGCATGGGGAGATCAGGGAACATGCATTGGCAATGTAGGATAGGTTTCTGAAAATCATCGCGGGGTGGTGCGCATTGTATGAGTGTGTGTTACATTACATTCACTAGTAGGAGGGTGAAAAACATCACGGGGTGGTGTGAATCGGAGGGTCTGAATTAGGATAGACAGTGAGTGGCAATGTAGGATGGAGAAAAGCACCGCAGGGTGGTCAGCATGGGGAGGTCAGGGAACATGCAGTGGCAATGTAGGATAGGTTTCTGAAAAACATCGCGGGGTGGTGGGCATTGTATGGGTGTGTGTTACATTACATTCACTAGTAGGAGTTAGAAAAACTTCACGCGGTGGTGCGGATTTTATGGGTGTGTGTTACGTTACATTCAATACTAGGAGTGAGAAAAAACATCACGGGGTGGTGTGCATTGTATGGGTGGGTGTTACATTACATTCTCTAGTAGGAGTGAGAAAAACATCACGGGGTGGTGTGCATTGTATGGGTGTGTGTTACATTACATTCACTAGTACGAGTGACAAAAACATCACGGGGTGGTGCGCATTGTATGGGTGTGTGTTACATTACATTCACTAGTAGGAGTGAGAAAAACATCACGGGGTTGTGCGCATTGTATGGGTGTGTGTTACATTACATTCACTAGTAGGAGTGAGAAAAACATCACGCGGTGGTGTGAATCGGAGGGTCTGAATTAGAATAAGCAGTGAGTGGCAATGTAAGATGGAGAAAGGCACCACGGGGTCGTCAGCATGGGGAGGTCAGGGAACATGCAGTGGCAATGTAGGATAGGTTTCTGAAAAACATCGCGGGGTGGTGCGCATTGTATGGGTGTGTTTTACATTACATTAACTAGCAGGAGTGAGAAAAACATCACACGGTGGTGTGAATTGGAGGGTCTGAATTAGGATAGTGCGTGAGTGGCAATGTAGGATGGAGAAAAGCACCGCGGGGTGGTCAGCATGGGGAGGTCAGGGAAGATGCAGTGGCAATGTAGGATAGGTTTCTGAAAAATATCGCGGGGTGGTGGGCATTGTATGGGTGTGTGTTACATTACATTCATTGTAGGAGTGAGAAACACTTCACGCGGTTGTGCGGATTTTATGGGTGGGTGTTACGTTACATTCACTACTAGGAGTGAGAAAAACATCACGGGGTGGAGTGCATTGTATGGGTGTGTGTTACATTACATTCTCTAGTAGGAGTGAGAAAAACATCACGGGGTGGCGTGAATCGGAGGGTCTGAATTAGGATAGGCAGTGAGTGGCAATGTAGGATGGAGAAAAGCACCGCGGGATGGTCAGCATGGGGAGGTCAGGGAACATGCAGTGGCAATGTAGGATAGTTTTCTGAAAAACATCGTGGGGTGGTGCGCATTGTATGGGTGTGTGTTACATTACATTCATTAGTAGGAGTGAGAAAAACATCACGGGGTGGTGTGCATTGTATGGGTGTGTGTTACATTACATTCACTAGTAGGAGTGAGAAAAACATCACGGGGTGGTGTGAATCGGAGGGTCTGAGTTAGGATAGGCAGTGAGTTGCAATGAAGGATGGAGAAAAGCACTGCGGGGTGGTCAGCATGGGGAAGTCAGGGAACATGCAGTGGCAATGTAGGATAGGTTTCTGAAAAACATCGCAGAGTGGTGCGCATTGTATGGGTGTGTGTTACATTACATTCACTCGTAGGAGTGAGAAAAACATCACGGGGTGGTGCACATTATTTTCGTGTGTGTTACATTACATTCACTAGTAGGAGTGAGAAAAACATCACGCGGTGGTGTGAATCGTAGGGTCTGAATTAGTATAGGCTGTGAGTGGCAATGTAGGATAGAGAAAAGCACCACTGGGTGGTCAGCATGGGGAGGTCAGGGAACATGCAGTGGCAATGTAGGATAGGTTTCTGAAAAACATCGCGGGCTGGTGCGCATTGTATGGGTGTGTATTACATTACATTCACTAGTAGGAGTGAGAAATACATCGCGGGCTGGTGCGCATTGTATGGGTGTTTGTTACATTCACTAGTAGGAGTGAGAAAAACATCGCGGGGTGATGCGCATTGTGTGGGTGTGTATTACATTACATTCACTAGTAGGAGTGAGAAAAACATCACGGGGTGGTGCGCATTGTATGGGTGTTTGTTACATTAAATTCACTAGTAGGAGTGAGAAAAACATCATGTGGTGGTGTGAATCGGAGGGTCTGAATTAGGATAGGCAGTAAGTGGCAATGTAAGATGGAGAAAAGCACCGCTGGGTGGTCAGCATGGGGAAGTCAGGGTACATGCAGTAGCCATGTAGGATAGGTTTCTGAAAAATATCGCGGTGTGGTGCGCATTGTATCGGTGTGTGTTACATCACATTCACTATTAGGAGTGAGAAAAACATCAGGCGGTGGTGTGAATCGGAGGGTCTGAATTAGGATAGGCAGTGAGGAGCAAGGTAGGATGGAGAAAAGCACCGCGGGGTGGTCAGCATGGGGAGGTCAGCGAACATGCAGTGCAATGTAGGATAGGTTTCTGAAAAACATCGCGGGTTGTTGAGCATTGTATGGGTGTGTGTTACATTACATTCACTAGTACGAGTGACAAAAACATAACGGGGTGGTGCGCATTTTATGGGTGTGTGTTACATTACATTCACTAGTAGGAGTGAGAAAAACATCACGGGGTGGTGTGAATCGGAGGGTCTGATTTAGAATAGGCAGTGAGTGGCTATGTAGGATGGAGAAAAGCACCGAGGGGTGGTCAGCATTACGAGGTCAGGGAACATGCAGTGGCAATGTAGGATAGTTTTCTGAAAAACATCGCGCGGTGGTGCGCATTGTATGGGTGTGTTTCACATTACATTAACTAGTAGGAGTGAGAAAAACATCACACGGAGGTGTGAATCGGAGGGTCTGAATTAGGATAGGGCGTGAGTGGCAATGTAGGATGGAGAAAAGCACCATGGGGTGGTCAGCATGGGGAGGTCAGTGAACATGCAGTGGCAATGTAGGATAGGTTTCTGAAAAACATCGCGGGTTGGTGCGCATTGTATGGGTGTGTGTTACATTACATTCACTAGTACGAGTGACAAAAACATCACGGGGTTGTGCGCATTGTATGGGTGTGTGTTACATTACATTCACTAGTAGGAGTGAGAAAAATATCACGCAGTGGTGTGAATCGGAGGTTCTGAATTAGGATAGGCAGTGAGTGGCAATGTAAGATGGAGAAAAGCACCGCGGGGTGGTCAGCATGGGGAGGTCAGGGAACATGCAGTGGCAATGTAGGATAGGTTTCTGAAAAACATCGCGGGGTGGTGCGCATTGTATGGGTGTGTGTTACATGACATTCACTAGTAGGATTGAGAAAAACATCACAGGGTGGTGTGAATCGGAGGGTCTGAATTAGGATAGGCAGTGAGTGGCAATGTAGGATGGAGAAAAGCACCGCGGGGTGGTCACCATTGGTAGGTCAGGGAACATGCAGTGGCAATGTAGGATAGGTTTCTGAAAATCATCGCGGGGTGGTGCGTATTGTATGGGTGAGTGTTGCATTACATTCACAAGTAGGAGTGAGAAAAACATCACTGGGTGGTGTGAATCGGAGGGTCTGAATTAGGATAGGCAGTGAGTTGCAATGTAGGATGGAGAAAAGCACCGCGGGTTGGTCAGCTTGGGGAGTTCAGGGAACATGCAGTGGCAATGTAGGATAGGTTTCTGAAAAACATCGCGGGGTGGTGTACATTGTATTGGTGTGTTTTACATAACATTCACTAGTAGGAGTGAGAAAAACATCACGGGGTGGTGTGAATTGGAGGGTCTGAATTAGGATAGGCAGTGAGTGGCAATGTAGGATGGAGAAAAGCACCGCGGGGCGGTCAGCATGGGGAGATCAGGGAACATGCATTGGCAATGTAGGATAGGTTTCTGAAAATCATCGCGGGGTGGTGCGCATTGTATGAGTGTGTGTTACATTACATTCACTAGTAGGAGGGTGAAAAACATCACGGGGTGGTGTGAATCGGAGGGTCTGAATTAGGATAGACAGTGAGTGGCAATGTAGGATGGAGAAAAGCACCGCAGGGTGGTCAGCATGGGGAGGTCAGGGAACATGCAGTGGCAATGTAGGATAGGTTTCTGAAAAACATCGCGGGGTGGTGGGCATTGTATGGGTGTGTGTTACATTACATTCACTAGTAGGAGTTAGAAAAACTTCACGCGGTGGTGCGGATTTTATGGGTGTGTGTTACGTTACATTCAATACTAGGAGTGAGAAAAAACATCACGGGGTGGTGTGCATTGTATGGGTGGGTGTTACATTACATTCTCTAGTAGGAGTGAGAAAAACATCACGGGGTGGTGTGCATTGTATGGGTGTGTGTTACATTACATTCACTAGTACGAGTGACAAAAACATCACGGGGTGGTGCGCATTGTATGGGTGTGTGTTACATTACATTCACTAGTAGGAGTGAGAAAAACATCACGGGGTTGTGCGCATTGTATGGGTGTGTGTTACATTACATTCACTAGTAGGAGTGAGAAAAACATCACGCGGTGGTGTGAATCGGAGGGTCTGAATTAGAATAAGCAGTGAGTGGCAATGTAAGATGGAGAAAGGCACCACGGGGTCGTCAGCATGGGGAGGTCAGGGAACATGCAGTGGCAATGTAGGATAGGTTTCTGAAAAACATCGCGGGGTGGTGCGCATTGTATGGGTGTGTTTTACATTACATTAACTAGCAGGAGTGAGAAAAACATCACACGGTGGTGTGAATTGGAGGGTCTGAATTAGGATAGTGCGTGAGTGGCAATGTAGGATGGAGAAAAGCACCGCGGGGTGGTCAGCATGGGGAGGTCAGGGAAGATGCAGTGGCAATGTAGGATAGGTTTCTGAAAAATATCGCGGGGTGGTGGGCATTGTATGGGTGTGTGTTACATTACATTCATTGTAGGAGTGAGAAAAACTTCACGCGGTTGTGCGGATTTTATGGGTGGGTGTTACGTTACATTCACTACTAGGAGTGAGAAAAACATCACGGGGTGGAGTGCATTGTATGGGTGTGTGTTACATTACATTCTCTAGTAGGAGTGAGAAAAACATCACGGGGTGGCGTGAATCGGAGGGTCTGAATTAGGATAGGCAGTGAGTGGCAATGTAGGATGGAGAAAAGCACCGCGGGATGGTCAGCATGGGGAGGTCAGGGAACATGCAGTGGCAATGTAGGATAGTTTTCTGAAAAACATCGTGGGGTGGTGCGCATTGTATGGGTGTGTGTTACATTACATTCATTAGTAGGAGTGAGAAAAACATCACGGGGTGGTGTGCATTGTATGGGTGTGTGTTACATTACATTCACTAGTAGGAGTGAGAAAAACATCACGGGGTGGTGTGAATCGGAGGGTCTGAGTTAGGATAGGCAGTGAGTTGCAATGAAGGATGGAGAAAAGCACTGCGGGGTGGTCAGCATGGGGAAGTCAGGGAACATGCAGTGGCAATGTAGGATAGGTTTCTGAAAAACATCGCAGAGTGGTGCGCATTGTATGGGTGTGTGTTACATTACATTCACTCGTAGGAGTGAGAAAAACATCACGGGGTGGTGCACATTATTTTCGTGTGTGTTACATTACATTCACTAGTAGGAGTGAGAAAAACATCACGCGGTGGTGTGAATCGTAGGGTCTGAATTAGTATAGGCTGTGAGTGGCAATGTAGGATAGAGAAAAGCACCACTGGGTGGTCAGCATGGGGAGGTCAGGGAACATGCAGTGGCAATGTAGGATAGGTTTCTGAAAAACATCGCGGGCTGGTGCGCATTGTATGGGTGTGTATTACATTACATTCACTAGTAGGAGTGAGAAATACATCGCGGGCTGGTGCGCATTGTATGGGTGTTTGTTACATTCACTAGTAGGAGTGAGAAAAACATCGCGGGGTGATGCGCATTGTGTGGGTGTGTATTACATTACATTCACTAGTAGGAGTGAGAAAAACATCACGGGGTGGTGCGCATTGTATGGGTGTTTGTTACATTACATTCACTAGTAGGAGTGAGAAAAACATCATGTGGTGGTGTGAATCGGAGGGTCTGAATTAGGATAGGCAGTAAGTGGCAATGTAAGATGGAGAAAAGCACCGCTGGGTGGTCAGCATGGGGAAGTCAGGGTACATGCAGTAGCCATGTAGGATAGGTTTCTGAAAAATATCGCGGTGTGGTGCGCATTGTATCGGTGTGTGTTACATCACATTCACTATTAGGAGTGAGAAAAACATCAGGCGGTGGTGTGAATCGGAGGGTCTGAATTAGGATAGGCAGTGAGGAGCAAGGTAGGATGGAGAAAAGCACCGCGGGGTGGTCAGCATGGGGAGGTCAGCGAACATGCAGTGCAATGTAGGATAGGTTTCTGAAAAACATCGCGGGTTGTTGAGCATTGTATGGGTGTGTGTTACATTACATTCACTAGTACGAGTGACAAAAACATAACGGGGTGGTGCGCATTTTATGGGTGTGTGTTACATTACATTCACTAGTAGGAGTGAGAAAAACATCACGGGGTGGTGTGAATCGGAGGGTCTGATTTAGAATAGGCAGTGAGTGGCTATGTAGGATGGAGAAAAGCACCGCGGGGTGGTCCGCATGGGGAGGTCAGGGAACATGCAGCGGCAATGTAGGATAGTTTTCTAAAAAACATCGCACGGTAGTGCGCATTGTATGGGTGTGTTTTACATTACATTCACTAGTAGGGGTGAGAAAAACATCACACGGTGGTGTGAATCGGAGGGTCTCAATTAGGATAGGCCTTGAGTGGCAATGTAGGATGGAGAAAAGCACCGCGGGGTGGTCAGCATGGGGAGGTCAGCGAACATGCAGTGGCAATGTAGGATAGGTTTCTGAAAAACATCGCGTGGTGGTGCGCATTGTATGGGTGTGTGTCACATTACATTCACTAGTAGGAGTGAGAAAAACATTACGGGGTGGGGCGCATTGTATGGGTTTTTTTTACATTACATTCACTAGTAGGAGTGAGAAAAACATCACGGGGTGGTGTGAATCGGAGGGTCGGAATTAGGATAGGCAGTGAGTGGCAATGTAGGATGGAGAAAAGCACCGCGGGGTGGTCAGCATGGGGAGGTCAGGGAACATCCAGTGGCAATGTAGGATAGGTTTCTGAAAAACATCTCGGGGTGGTGCGCATTGTATGGGTGTGTGTTACATTACATTCACTAGTAGGAGTGAGAAAAACATCACGGGGTGGTGCGCATTGTATGGGTGTGTGTTACATTACATTCACTAGTAGGAGTGAGAAAAACATCACGGGGTGGTGTGAATCGGAGTGTCTGAATTAGGATAGGCAGTGAGTGGCAATGTAGGATGGAGAAAAGCACCGCGGGGTGGTCAGCATGGGGAGGTCAGGGAACATCCAGTGGCAATGTAGGATAGGTTTCTGAAAAACATCTCGGGGTGGTGCGCATTGTATGGGTGTGTGTTACATTACATTCACTAGTAGGAGTGAGAAAAACATCACGGGGTGGTGCGCATTGTATGGGTGTGTGTTACATTACATTCACTAGTAGGAGTGAGAAAAACATCACGGGGTGGTGTGAATCGGAGTGTCTGAATTAGGATAGGCAGTGAGTGGCAATGTAGGATGGAGAAAATCACCGCGGGGTGGTCAGCTTGGGGAGGTCACGGAACATGCAGTGGCAATGTAGGATAGGTTTCTGAAAAACATCGCGGGGTGGTGCGCATTGTATGAGTGTGTGTTACATTACATTCTCTAGTAGGAGTGAGAAAAACATCACGGGGTGGTGTGCATTGTATGGGTGTGTGTTACATTACATTCACTAGTACGAGTGACAAAAACATCACGGGGTGGTGCGCATTGTATGGGTGTGTGTTACATTACATTCACTAGTAGGAGTGAGAAAAACATCACGGGGTTGTGCGCATTGTATGGGTGTGTGTTACATTACATTCACTAGTAGGAGTGAGAAAAACATCACGCGGTGGTGTGAATCGGAGGGTCTGAATTAGAATAAGCAGTGAGTGGCAATGTAAGATGGAGAAAGGCACCACGGGGTCGTCAGCATGGGGAGGTCAGGGAACATGCAGTGGCAATGTAGGATAGGTTTCTGAAAAACATCGCGGGGTGGTGCGCATTGTATGGGTGTGTTTTACATTACATTAACTAGCAGGAGTGAGAAAAACATCACACGGTGGTGTGAATTGGAGGGTCTGAATTAGGATAGTGCGTGAGTGGCAATGTAGGATGGAGAAAAGCACCGCGGGGTGGTCAGCATGGGGAGGTCAGGGAAGATGCAGTGGCAATGTAGGATAGGTTTCTGAAAAATATCGCGGGGTGGTGGGCATTGTATGGGTGTGTGTTACATTACATTCATTGTAGGAGTGAGAAAAACTTCACGCGGTTGTGCGGATTTTATGGGTGGGTGTTACGTTACATTCACTACTAGGAGTGAGAAAAACATCACGGGGTGGAGTGCATTGTATGGGTGTGTGTTACATTACATTCTCTAGTAGGAGTGAGAAAAACATCACGGGGTGGCGTGAATCGGAGGGTCTGAATTAGGATAGGCAGTGAGTGGCAATGTAGGATGGAGAAAAGCACCGCGGGATGGTCAGCATGGGGAGGTCAGGGAACATGCAGTGGCAATGTAGGATAGGTTTCTGAAAAATATCGCGGGGTGGTGGGCATTGTATGGGTGTGTGTTACATTACATTCATTGTAGGAGTGAGAAAAACTTCACGCGGTTGTGCGGATTTTATGGGTGGGTGTTACGTTACATTCACTACTAGGAGTGAGAAAAACATCACGGGGTGGAGTGCATTGTATGGGTGTGTGTTACATTACACTCTCTAGTAGGAGTGAGAAAAACATCACGGGATGGCGTGAATCGGAGGGTCTGAATTAGGATAGGCAGTGAGTGGCAATGTAGGATGGAGAAAAGCACCGCGGGATGGTCAGCATGGGGAGGTCAGGGAACATGCAGTGGCAATGTAGGATAGTTTTCTGAAAAACATCGTGGGGTGGTGCGCATTGTATGGGTGTGTGTTACATTACATTCACTCGTAGGAGTGAGAAAAACATCACGGGGTGGTGCACATTATTTTCGTGTGTGTTACATTACATTCACTAGTAGGAGTGAGAAAAACATCACGCGGTGGTGTGAATCGTCGGGTCTGAATTAGTATAGGCTGTGAGTGGCAATGTAGGATAGAGAAAAGCACCACTGGGTGGTCAGCATGGGGAGGTCAGGGAACATGCAGTGGCAATGTAGGATAGGTTTCTGAAAAACATCGCGGGCTGGTGCGCATTGTATGGGTGTGTATTACATTACATTCACTAGTAGGAGTGAGAAATACATCGCGGGCTGGTGCGCATTGTATGGGTGTTTGTTACATTCACTAGTAGGAGTGAGAAAAACATCGCGGGGTGATGCGCATTGTGTGGGTGTGTATTACATTACATTCACTAGTAGGAGTGAGAAAAACATCACGGGGTGGTGCGCATTGTATGGGTGTGTGTTACATTACATTCACTAGTATGAGTGACAAAAAAATCACGGGGTGGTGCGCATTTTATCGGTGTGTGTTACATTACATTCACTAGCCGGAGTGAGAAAAACATCACGGGGTGGTGCGCATTGTATGGGTGTGTGTTACATTACATTCACTAGTAGGAGTGAGAAAAAACATCACGGTGTGGTGCGCATTGTATGGGTGTGTGTTACATTACATTCAATAGTAGGAGTGAGAAAAACATCGCGGGGTGGTGCGCATTGTATGGGTGTGTGTTACATTACATTCACTAACAGGAGTGAGAAAAACATCACGGGGTGGTGTGAATCGGGGGGTCTGAATAAGGATAGGCAGTGAGTGGCAATGTAAGATGTAGAAAGGCACCACGGGGTGGTCAGCATGGGGAGGTCAGGGAACATGCAGTGGCAATGTAGGATAGGTTTCTGAAAAACATCGCGGGGTGGTGCGCATTGTATGGGTGTGTGTTACATGACATTCACTAGTAGGATTGAGAAAAACATCACGGGGTGGTGTGAATCGGAGGGTCTGAATTAGGATAGGCAGTGAGTGGCAATGTAGGATGGAGAAAAGCACCGCGGGGTGGTCACCATTGGGAGGTCAGGGAACATGCAGTGGCAATGTAGGATAGGTTTCTGAAAATCATCGCGGGGTGGTGCGTATTGTATGGGTGAGTGTTGCATTACATTCACAAGTAGGAGTGAGAAAAACATCACGGGGTGGTGTGAATCGGAGGGTCTGAATTAGGATAGGCAGTGAGTGGCAATGTAGGATGGAGAAAAGCACCGCGGGTTGGTCAGCATGGGGAGTTCAGGGAACATGCAGTGGCAATGTAGGATAGGTTTCTGAAAAACATCGCGGGGTGGTGCGCATTGTATGGGTGTGTTTTACATAACATTCCCTAGTAGGAGTGAGAAAAACATCACGGGGTGGTGTGAATCGGAGGGTCTGAATTAGGATAGGCAGTGAGTGGCAATGTAGGATGGAGAAAAGCACCGCGGGGTGGTCAGCATGGGGAGGTCAGGGAACATGCAGTGGCAATGCAGGATAGGTTTCTGAAAAATATCGCGGGGTGGTGGGCATTGTATGGGTGTGTGTTACATTACATTCACTAGTAGGAGTGAGAAAAACATTACGGGGTGGTGCGCATTGTATGGGTGTGTGTTACATTACATTCACTAGTAGGAGTTAGAAAAACATCACGGGGTGGTATGAATCAGAGGGTCTGAATTAGGATAGGCAGTGAGTGACAATGTAGGATGGAGAAAAGCACCGTGGGGTCGTCAGCATGGGGAGGTCAGGGAACATGCAGTGGCAATGTAGGATAAGTTTCTGAAAAACATTGCGGGGTGGTGCGCATTGTATGGATGTGTATTACATTACATTCACTAGTAGGAGTGAGAAAAACATCACAGGGTGGTGCGCATTGTATGGGTGTGTGTTACATTACATTCACTAGTAGGAGTGAGAAAAGCATAACGGGGTGGTGTGAATCGGACAGTCTGAATTAGGATAGGCAGTGAGTGGCAATGTAGGATGGAGAAAAGCACCGAGGGGTGGTCAGCATTACGAGGTCAGGGAACATGCAGTGGCAATGTAGGATAGTTTTCTGAAAAACATCGCGCGGTGGTGCGCATTGTATGGGTGTGTTTCACATTACATTAACTAGTAGGAGTGAGAAAAACATCACACGGAGGTGTGAATCGGAGGGTCTGAATTAGGATAGGGCGTGAGTGGCAATGTAGGATGGAGAAAAGCACCATGGGGTGGTCAGCATGGGGAGGTCAGTGAACATGCAGTGGCAATGTAGGATAGGTTTCTGAAAAACATCGCGGGTTGGTGCGCATTGTATGGGTGTGTGTTACATTACATTCACTAGTACGAGTGACAAAAACATCACGGGGTTGTGCGCATTGTATGGGTGTGTGTTACATTACATTCACTAGTAGGAGTGAGAAAAATATCACGCAGTGGTGTGAATCGGAGGTTCTGAATTAGGATAGGCAGTGAGTGGCAATGTAAGATGGAGAAAAGCACCGCGGGGTGGTCAGCATGGGGAGGTCAGGGAACATGCAGTGGCAATGTAGGATAGGTTTCTGAAAAACATCGCGGGGTGGTGCGCATTGTATGGGTGTGTGTTACATGACATTCACTAGTAGGATTGAGAAAAACATCACGGGGTGGTGTGAATCGGAGGGTCTGAATTAGGATAGGCAGTGAGTGGCAATGTAGGATGGAGAAAAGCACCGCGGGGTGGTCACCATTGGTAGGTCAGGGAACATGCAGTGGCAATGTACGATAGGTTTCTGAAAATCATCGCGGGGTGGTGCGTATTGTATGGGTGAGTGTTGCATTACATTCACAAGTAGGAGTGAGAAAAACATCACTGGGTGGTGTGAATCGGAGGGTCTGAAATAGGATAGGCAGTGAGTGGCAATGTAGGATGGAGAAAAGCACCGCGGGTTGGTCAGCTTGGGGAGTTCAGGGAACATGCAGTGGCAATGTAGGATAGGTTTCTGAAAAACATCGCGGGGTGGTGTACATTGTATTGGTGTGTTTTACATAACATTCACTAGTAGGAGTGAGAAAAACATCACGGGGTGGTGTGAATTGGAGGGTCTGAATTAGGATAGGCAGTGAGTGGCAATGTAGGATGGAGAAAAGCACCGCGGGGCGGTCAGCATGGGGAGATCAGGGAACATGCATTGGCAATGTAGGATAGGTTTCTGAAAATCATCGCGGGGTGGTGCGCATTGTATGAGTGTGTGTTACATTACATTCACTAGTAGGAGGGTGAAAAACATCACGGGGTGGTGTGAATCGGAGGGTCTGAATTAGGATAGACAGTGAGTGGCAATGTAGGATGGAGAAAAGCACCGCAGGGTGGTCAGCATGGGGAGGTCAGGGAACATGCAGTGGCAATGTAGGATAGGTTTCTGAAAAACATCGCGGGGTGGTGGGCATTGTATGGGTGTGTGTTACATTACATTCACTAGTAGGAGTTAGAAAAACTTCACGCGGTGGTGCGGATTTTATGGGTGTGTGTTACGTTACATTCAATACTAGGAGTGAGAAAAAACATCACGGGGTGGTGTGCATTGTATGGGTGGGTGTTACATTACATTCTCTAGTAGGAGTGAGAAAAACATCACGGGGTGGTGTGCATTGTATGGGTGTGTGTTACATTACATTCACTAGTACGAGTGACAAAAACATCACGGGGTGGTGCGCATTGTATGGGTGTGTGTTACATTACATTCACTAGTAGGAGTGAGAAAAACATCACGGGGTTGTGCGCATTGTATGGGTGTGTGTTACATTACATTCACTAGTAGGAGTGAGAAAAACATCACGCGGTGGTGTGAATCGGAGGGTCTGAATTAGAATAAGCAGTGAGTGGCAATGTAAGATGGAGAAAGGCACCACGGGGTCGTCAGCATGGGGAGGTCAGGGAACATGCAGTGGCAATGTAGGATAGGTTTCTGAAAAACATCGCGGGGTGGTGCGCATTGTATGGGTGTGTTTTACATTACATTAACTAGCAGGAGTGAGAAAAACATCACACGGTGGTGTGAATTGGAGGGTCTGAATTAGGATAGTGCGTGAGTGGCAATGTAGGATGGAGAAAAGCACCGCGGGGTGGTCAGCATGGGGAGGTCAGGGAAGATGCAGTGGCAATGTAGGATAGGTTTCTGAAAAATATCGCGGGGTGGTGGGCATTGTATGGGTGTGTGTTACATTACATTCATTGTAGGAGTGAGAAACACTTCACGCGGTTGTGCGGATTTTATGGGTGGGTGTTACGTTACATTCACTACTAGGAGTGAGAAAAACATCACGGGGTGGAGTGCATTGTATGGGTGTGTGTTACATTACATTCTCTAGTAGGAGTGAGAAAAACATCACGGGGTGGCGTGAATCGGAGGGTCTGAATTAGGATAGGCAGTGAGTGGCAATGTAGGATGGAGAAAAGCACCGCGGGATGGTCAGCATGGGGAGGTCAGGGAACATGCAGTGGCAATGTAGGATAGTTTTCTGAAAAACATCGTGGGGTGGTGCGCATTGTATGGGTGTGTGTTACATTACATTCATTAGTAGGAGTGAGAAAAACATCACGGGGTGGTGTGCATTGTATGGGTGTGTGTTACATTACATTCACTAGTAGGAGTGAGAAAAACATCACGGGGTGGTGTGAATCGGAGGGTCTGAGTTAGGATAGGCAGTGAGTTGCAATGAAGGATGGAGAAAAGCACTGCGGGGTGGTCAGCATGGGGAAGTCAGGGAACATGCAGTGGCAATGTAGGATAGGTTTCTGAAAAACATCGCAGAGTGGTGCGCATTGTATGGGTGTGTGTTACATTACATTCACTCGTAGGAGTGAGAAAAACATCACGGGGTGGTGCACATTATTTTCGTGTGTGTTACATTACATTCACTAGTAGGAGTGAGAAAAACATCACGCGGTGGTGTGAATCGTAGGGTCTGAATTAGTATAGGCTGTGAGTGGCAATGTAGGATAGAGAAAAGCACCACTGGGTGGTCAGCATGGGGAGGTCAGGGAACATGCAGTGGCAATGTAGGATAGGTTTCTGAAAAACATCGCGGGCTGGTGCGCATTGTATGGGTGTGTATTACATTACATTCACTAGTAGGAGTGAGAAATACATCGCGGGCTGGTGCGCATTGTATGGGTGTTTGTTACATTCACTAGTAGGAGTGAGAAAAACATCGCGGGGTGATGCGCATTGTGTGGGTGTGTATTACATTACATTCACTAGTAGGAGTGAGAAAAACATCACGGGGTGGTGCGCATTGTATGGGTGTTTGTTACATTAAATTCACTAGTAGGAGTGAGAAAAACATCATGTGGTGGTGTGAATCGGAGGGTCTGAATTAGGATAGGCAGTAAGTGGCAATGTAAGATGGAGAAAAGCACCGCTGGGTGGTCAGCATGGGGAAGTCAGGGTACATGCAGTAGCCATGTAGGATAGGTTTCTGAAAAATATCGCGGTGTGGTGCGCATTGTATCGGTGTGTGTTACATCACATTCACTATTAGGAGTGAGAAAAACATCAGGCGGTGGTGTGAATCGGAGGGTCTGAATTAGGATAGGCAGTGAGGAGCAAGGTAGGATGGAGAAAAGCACCGCGGGGTGGTCAGCATGGGGAGGTCAGCGAACATGCAGTGCAATGTAGGATAGGTTTCTGAAAAACATCGCGGGTTGTTGAGCATTGTATGGGTGTGTGTTACATTACATTCACTAGTACGAGTGACAAAAACATAACGGGGTGGTGCGCATTTTATGGGTGTGTGTTACATTACATTCACTAGTAGGAGTGAGAAAAACATCACGGGGTGGTGTGAATCGGAGGGTCTGATTTAGAATAGGCAGTGAGTGGCTATGTAGGATGGAGAAAAGCACCGCGGGGTGGTCCGCATGGGGAGGTCAGGGAACATGCAGCGGCAATGTAGGATAGTTTTCTAAAAAACATCGCACGGTAGTGCGCATTGTATGGGTGTGTTTTACATTACATTCACTAGTAGGGGTGAGAAAAACATCACACGGTGGTGTGAATCGGAGGGTCTCAATTAGGATAGGCCTTGAGTGGCAATGTAGGATGGAGAAAAGCACCGCGGGGTGGTCAGCATGGGGAGGTCAGCGAACATGCAGTGGCAATGTAGGATAGGTTTCTGAAAAACATCGCGTGGTGGTGCGCATTGTATGGGTGTGTGTCACATTACATTCACTAGTAGGAGTGAGAAAAACATTACGGGGTGGGGCGCATTGTATGGGTTTTTTTTACATTACATTCACTAGTAGGAGTGAGAAAAACATCACGGGGTGGTGTGAATCGGAGGGTCGGAATTAGGATAGGCAGTGAGTGGCAATGTAGGATGGAGAAAAGCACCGCGGGGTGGTCAGCATGGGGAGGTCAGGGAACATCCAGTGGCAATGTAGGATAGGTTTCTGAAAAACATCGCGGGGTGGTGCGCATTGTATGGGTGTGTGTTACATTACATTCACTAGTAGGAGTGAGAAAAACATCACGGGGTGGTGCGCATTGTATGGGTGTGTGTTACATTACATTCACTAGTAGGAGTGAGAAAAACATCACGGGGTGGTGTGAATCGGAGTGTCTGAATTAGGATAGGCAGTGAGTGGCAATGTAGGATGGAGAAAAGCACCGCAGTGTTGTCAGCATGGGGAGGTTAGGGAACATGCAGTGGCAATGTAGGATAGGTTTCTGAAAAACATCGCGTGGTGGTGTGCATTGAATGGGTGTGTGTTACATTCACTATTAGGATTGAGAAAAACATCACGGGGTGGTGCGCAATGTATAGGTGTGTGTTACATTACATTCACTAGTAGGAGTGAGAAATTCATCACGCGGTGGTGCGCATTGTGTGGGTGTGTGTTACATTACATTCACTAGTAGGAGTGAGAAAAACATTACGGGGTGGTTTGAATCGGTGGTTCTGAATTAGGATAGGCAGTGAGTGGCAATGTAGGTTGGAGAAAAGCACCGCGGGGTGGTCAGCATGGGGAGGTCAGGGAACATGCAGTGGCAATGTAGGATAGGTTTCTGAAAAACATCGCGGGGTGGTGTGCATTGTATGGGTGTGTGTTACATTACATTCACTAGTAGGAGTGAGAAAAGCATCACGGGGTGGTGCGCATTGTATGGGTGTGTGTTACCTTACATTCACTAGTAGGAGGGAGAAAAACATCACGGCGTGCTGTGAATCGGAGGGTCTGAATTAGGATAGGCAGTGAGTGGCAATGTAGGATGGAGAAAATCACCGCGGGGTGGTCAGCTTGGGGAGGTCACGGAACATGCAGTGGCAATGTAGGATAGGTTTATGAAAAACATCGCGGGGTGGTGCGCATTGTATGAGTGTGTGTTACATTACATTCTCTAGTAGGAGTGAGAAAAACATCACGGGGTGGTGTGCATTGTATGGGTGTGTGTTACATTACATTCACTAGTATGAGTGACAAAAACATCACGGGGTGGTGCGCATTGTATGGGTGTGTGTTACATTACATTCACTAGTAGGAGTGAGAAAAACATCACGGGGTTGTGCGCATTGTATGGGTGTGTGTTACATTACATTCACTAGTAGGAGTGAGAAAAACATCACGCGGTGGTGTGAATCGGAGGGTCTGAATTAGAATAAGCAGTGAGTGGCAATGTAAGATGGAGAAAGGCACCACGGGGTCGTCAGCATGGGGAGGTCAGGGAACATGCAGTGGCAATGTAGGATAGGTTTCTGAAAAACATCGCGGGGTGGTGCGCATTGTATGGGTGTGTTTTACATTACATTAACTAGCAGGAGTGAGAAAAACATCACACGGTGGTGTGAATTGGAGGGTCTGAATTAGGATAGTGCGTGAGTGGCAATGTAGGATGGAGAAAAGCACCGCGGGGTGGTCAGCATGGGGAGGTCAGGGAAGATGCAGTGGCAATGTAGGATAGGTTTCTGAAAAATATCGCGGGGTGGTGGGCATTGTATGGGTGTGTGTTACATTACATTCATTGTAGGAGTGAGAAAAACTTCACGCGGTTGTGCGGATTTTATGGGTGGGTGTTACGTTACATTCACTACTAGGAGTGAGAAAAACATCACGGGGTGGAGTGCATTGTATGGGTGTGTGTTACATTACATTCTCTAGTAGGAGTGAGAAAAACATCACGGGGTGGCGTGAATCGGAGGGTCTGAATTAGGATAGGCAGTGAGTGGCAATGTAGGATGGAGAAAAGCACCGCGGGATGGTCAGCATGGGGAGGTCAGGGAACATGCAGTGGCAATGTAGGATAGTTTTCTGAAAAACATCGTGGGGTGGTGCGCATTGTATGGGTGTGTGTTACATTACATTCATTAGTAGGAGTGAGAAAAACATCACGGGGTGGTGTGCATTGTATTGGTGTGTGTTACATTACATTCACTAGTAGGAGTGAGAAAAACATCACGGGGTGGTGTGAATCGGAGGGTCTGAGTTAGGATAGGCAGTGAGTTGCAATGAAGGATGGAGAAAAGCACTGCGGGGTGGTCAGCATGGGGAAGTCAGGGAACATGCAGTGGCAATGTAGGATAGGTTTCTGAAAAACATCGCAGAGTGGTGCGCATTGTATGGGTGTGTGTTACATTACATTCACTCGTAGGAGTGAGAAAAACATCACGGGGTGGTGCACATTATTTTCGTGTGTGTTACATTACATTCACTAGTAGGAGTGAGAAAAACATCACGCGGTGGTGTGAATCGTAGGGTCTGAATTAGTATAGGCTGTGAGTGGCAATGTAGGATAGAGAAAAGCACCACTGGGTGGTCAGCATGGGGAGGTCAGGGAACATGCAGTGGCAATGTAGGATAGGTTTCTGAAAAACATCGCGGGCTGGTGCGCATTGTATGGGTGTGTATTACATTACATTCACTAGTAGGAGTGAGAAATACATCGCGGGCTGGTGCGCATTGTATGGGTGTTTGTTACATTCACTAGTAGGAGTGAGAAAAACATCGCGGGGTGATGCGCATTGTGTGGGTGTGTATTACATTACATTCACTAGTAGGAGTGAGAAAAACATCACGGGGTGGTGCGCATTGTATGGGTGTTTGTTACATTACATTCACTAGTAGGAGTGAGAAAAACATCATGTGGTGGTGTGAATCGGAGGGTCTGAATTAGGATAGGCAGTAAGTGGCAATGTAAGATGGAGAAAAGCACCGCTGGGTGGTCAGCATGGGGAAGTCAGGGTACATGCAGTAGCCATGTAGGATAGGTTTCTGAAAAATATCGCGGTGTGGTGCGCATTGTATCGGTGTGTGTTACATCACATTCACTATTAGGAGTGAGAAAAACATCAGGCGGTGGTGTGAATCGGAGGGTCTGAATTAGGATAGGCAGTGAGGAGCAAGGTAGGATGGAGAAAAGCACCGCGGGGTGGTCAGCATGGGGAGGTCAGCGAACATGCAGTGCAATGTAGGATAGGTTTCTGAAAAACATCGCGGGTTGTTGAGCATTGTATGGGTGTGTGTTACATTACATTCACTAGTACGAGTGACAAAAACATAACGGGGTGGTGCGCATTTTATGGGTGTGTGTTACATTACATTCACTAGTAGGAGTGAGAAAAACATCACGGGGTGGTGTGAATCGGAGGGTCTGATTTAGAATAGGCAGTGAGTGGCTATGTAGGATGGAGAAAAGCACCGCGGGGTGGTCCGCATGGGGAGGTCAGGGAACATGCAGCGGCAATGTAGGATAGTTTTCTAAAAAACATCGCACGGTAGTGCGCATTGTATGGGTGTGTTTTACATTACATTCACTAGTAGGGGTGAGAAAAACATCACACGGTGGTGTGAATCGGAGGGTCTCAATTAGGATAGGCCTTGAGTGGCAATGTAGGATGGAGAAAAGCACCGCGGGGTGGTCAGCATGGGGAGGTCAGCGAACATGCAGTGGCAATGTAGGATAGGTTTCTGAAAAACATCGCGTGGTGGTGCGCATTGTATGGGTGTGTGTCACATTACATTCACTAGTAGGAGTGAGAAAAACATTACGGGGTGGGGCGCATTGTATGGGTTTTTTTTACATTACATTCACTAGTAGGAGTGAGAAAAACATCACGGGGTGGTGTGAATCGGAGGGTCGGAATTAGGATAGGCAGTGAGTGGCAATGTAGGATGGAGAAAAGCACCGCGGGGTGGTCAGCATGGGGAGGTCAGGGAACATCCAGTGGCAATGTAGGATAGGTTTCTGAAAAACATCGCGGGGTGGTGCGCATTGTATGGGTGTGTGTTACATTACATTCACTAGTAGGAGTGAGAAAAACATCACGGGGTGGTGCGCATTGTATGGGTGTGTGTTACATTACATTCACTAGTAGGAGTGAGAAAAACATCACGGGGTGGTGTGAATCGGAGTGTCTGAATTAGGATAGGCAGTGAGTGGCAATGTAGGATGGAGAAAAGCACCGCGGTGTTGTCAGCATGGGGAGGTTAGGGAACATGCAGTGGCAATGTAGGATAGGTTTCTGAAAAACATCGCGTGGTGGTGTGCATTGTATGGGTGTGTGTTACATTCACTATTAGGATTGAGAAAAACATCACGGGGTGGTGCGCAATGTATAGGTGTGTGTTACATTACATTCACTAGTAGGAGTGAGAAATTCATCACGCGGTGGTGCGCATTGTGTGGGTGTGTGTTACATTACATTCACTAGTAGGAGTGAGAAAAACATTACGGGGTGGTTTGAATCGGTGGTTCTGAATTAGGATAGGCAGTGAGTGGCAATGTAGGTTGGAGAAAAGCACCGCGGGGTGGTCAGCATGGGGAGGTCAGGGAACATGCAGTGGCAATGTAGGATAGGTTTCTGAAAAACATCGCGGGGTGGTGTGCATTGTATGGGTGTGTGTTACATTACATTCACTAGTAGGAGTGAGAAAAGCATCACGGGGTGGTGCGCATTGTATGGGTGTGTGTTACCTTACATTCACTAGTAGGAGGGAGAAAAACATCACCGCGTGCTGTGAATCGGAGGGTCTGAATTAGGATAGGCAGTGAGTGGCAATGTAGGATGGAGAAAATCACCGCGGGGTGGTCAGCTTGGGGAGGTCACGGAACATGCAGTGGCAATGTAGGATAGGTTTCTGAAAAACATCGCGGGGTGGTGCGCATTGTATGAGTGTGTGTTACATTACATTCTCTAGTAGGAGTGAGAAAAACATCGCGGGGTGGTGCGCATTGTATGTTTGTGTGTTACATTACATTCACAAGTAGGAGTGAGAGAAACATAACGGGGTGGTGCGCATTGTATGGGTGTGTGTTACATTACATTCACTAGTAGGAGTGAGAAAAACATTACGGGGTGGTGCGCATTTTATGGGTGTGTGTTACATGACATTCACTACTAGGAGTGAGGAAAATATCACGGGGTGGTGCGCATTGTATGGGTGTGTGTTACATTACATTCACTAGTAGGAGTTAGAAAAACATCACGGGGTGGTATGAATCAGAGGGTCTGAATTAGGATAGGCAGTGAGTGACAATGTAGGATGGAGAAAAGCACCGCGGGGTCGTCAGCATGGGGAGGTCAGGGAACATGCAGTGGCAATGTAGGATAAGTTTCTGAAAAACATTGCGCGGTGGTGCGCATTGTATGGATGTGTATTACATTACATTCACTAGTAGGAGTGAGAAAAACATCACAGGGTGGTGCGCATTATATGGGTGTGTGTTACATTACATTCACTAGTAGGAGTGAGAAAAGCATAACGGGGTGGTGTGAATCGGAGGGTCTGAATTAGGATAGGCAGTGAGTGGCAATGTAGGATGGAGAAAAGCACCGAGGGGTGGTCAGCATGGGGAGGTCAGGGAACATGCAGTGGCAATGTAGGATAGTTTTCTGAAAAACATCGCGCGGTGGTGCGCATTGTATGGGTGTGTTTCACATTACATTAACTAGTAGGAGTGAGAAAAACATCACACGGAGGTGTGAATCGGAGGGTCTGAATTAGGATAGGGCGTGAGTGGCAATGTAGGATGGAGAAAAGCACCACGGGGTGGTCAGCATGGGGAGGTCAGTGAACATGCAGTGGCAATGTAGGATAGGTTTCTGAAAAACATCGCGGGTTGGTGCGCATTGTATGGGTGTGTGTTACATTACATTCACTAGTACGAGTGACAAAAACATCACGGGGTTGTGCGCATTGTATGGGTGTGTGTTACATTACATTCACTAATAGGAGTGAGAAAAATATCACGCAGTGGTGTGAATCGGAGGTTCTGAATTAGGATAGGCAGTGAGTGGCAATGTAAGATGGAGAAAAGCACCGCGTGGTGGTCAGCATGGGGAGGTCAGGGAACATGCAGTGGCAATGTAGGATAGGTTTCTGAAAAACATCGCGGGGTGGTGCGCATTGTATGGGTGTGTGTTACATGACATTCACTAGTAGGATTGAGAAAAACATCACGGGGTGGTGTGAATCGGAGGGTCTGAATTAGGATAGGCAGTGAGTGGCAATGTAGGATGGAGAAAAGCACCGCAGGGTGGTCACCATTGGGAGGTCAGGGAACATGCAGTGGCAATGTAGGATAGGTTTCTGAAAATCATCGCGGGGTGGTGCGTATTGTATGGGTGAGTGTTGCATTACATTCACAAGTAGGAGTGAGAAAAACATCACTGGGTGGTGTGAATCGGAGGGTCTGAATTAGGATAGGCAGTCAGTGGCAATGTAGGATGGAGAAAAGCACCGCGGGTTGGTCAGCTTGGGGAGTTCAGGGAACATGCAGTGGCAATGTAGGATAGGTTTCTGAAAAACATCGCGGGGTGGTGCACATTGTATTGGTGTGTTTTACATAACATTCACTAGTAGGAGTGAGAAAAACATCACGGGGTGGTGTGAATCGGAGGGTCTGAATTAGGATAGGCAGTGAGTGGCAATGTAGGATGGAGAAAAGCACCGCGGGGCGGTCAGCATGGGGAGATCAGGGAACATGCATTGGCAATGTAGGATAGGTTTCTGAAAATCATGGCGGGGTGGTGCGCATTGTATGAGTGTGTGTTACATTACATTCACTAGTAGGAGGGTGAAAAACATCACGGGGTGGTGTGAATCGGAGGGTCTGAATTAGGATAGACAGTGAGTGGCAATGTAGGATGGAGAAAAGCACCGCGGGGTGGTCAGCATGGGGAGGTCAGGGAACATGCAGTGGCAATGTTGGATAGGTTTCTGAAAAACATCGCTGGGTGGTGGGCATTGTATGGGTGTGTGTTACATTACATTCACTAGTAGGAGTGAGAAAAACTTCACGCGGTGGTGCGGATTTTATGGGTGTGTGTTACGTTACATTCAATACTAGGAGTGAGAAAAAACATCACGGGGTGGTGTGCATTGTATGGGTGGGTGTTACATTACATTCTCTAGTAGGAGTGAGAAAAACATCACGGTGTGGTGTGCATTGTATGGGTGTGTGTTACATTACATTCACTAGTACGAGTGACAAAAACATCACGGGGTGGTGCGCATTGTATGGGTGTGTGTTACATTACATTCACTAGTAGGAGTGAGAAAAACATCACGGGGTTGTGCGCATTGTAAGGGTGTGTGTTACATTACATTCACTAGTAGGAGTGAGAAAAACATCACGCGGTGGTGTGAATCGGAGGGTCTGAATTAGAATAGGCAGTGAGTGGCAATGTAAGATGGAGAAAGGCACCACGGGGTGGTCAGCATGGGGAGGTCAGGGAACATGCAGTGGCAATGTAGGATAGGTTTCTGAAAAACATCGCGGGGTGGTGCGCATTGTATGGGTGTGTTTTACATTACATTAACTAGCAGGAGTGAGAAAAACATCACACGGTGGTGTGAATTGGAGGGTCTGAATTAGGATAGTGCGTGAGTGGCAATGTAGGATGGAGAAAAGCACCGCGGGGTGGTCAGCATGGGGAGGTCAGGGAACATGCAGTGGCAATGTAGGATAGGTTTCTGAAAAATATCGCGGGGTGGTGGGCATTGTATGGGTGTGTGTTACATTACATTCATTGTAGGAGTGAGAAAAACTTCACGCGGTTGTGCGGATTTTATGGGTGGGTGTTACGTTACATTCACTACTAGGAGTGAGAAAAACATCACGGGGTGGAGTGCATTGTATGGGTGTGTGTTACATTACACTCTCTAGTAGGAGTGAGAAAAACATCACGGGATGGCGTGAATCGGAGGGTCTGAATTAGGATAGGCAGTGAGTGGAAATGTAGGATGGAGAAAAGCACCGCGGGATGGTCAGCATGGGGAGGTCAGGGAACATGCAGTGGCAATGTAGGATAGTTTTCTGAAAAACATCGTGGGGTGGTGCGCATTGTATGGGTGTGTGTTACATTACATTCATTCGTAGGAGTGAGAAAAACATCACGGGGTGGTGCACATTATTTTCGTGTGTGTTACATTACATTCACTAGTAGGAGTGAGAAAAACATCACGCGGTGGTGTGAATCGTCGGGTCTGAATTAGTATAGGCTGTGAGTGGCAATGTAGGATAGAGAAAAGCACCACTGGGTGGTCAGCATGTGGAGGTCAGGGAACATGCAGTGGCAATGTAGGATAGGTTTCTGAAAAACATCGCGGGCTGGTGCGCATTGTATGGGTGTGTATTACATTACATTCACTAGTAGGAGTGAGAAATACATCGCGGGCTGGTGCGCATTGTATGGGTGTTTGTTACATTCACTAGTAGGAGTGAGAAAAACATCGCGGGGTGATGCGCATTGTGTGGGTGTGTATTACATTACATTCACTAGTAGGAGTGAGAAAAACATCACGGGGTGGTGCGCATTGTATGGGTGTGTGTTACATTACATTCACTAGTAGGAGTGAGAAAAACATCACGGGGTGGTGCGCATTGTATGGGTGTGTGTTACATTACATTCACTAGTAGGAGTGAGAAAAACATCACGTGGTGATGTGCATCGAAGGGTCTGAATTAGGATAGGCAGTGAGGAGCAAGGTAGGATGGAGAAAAGCACCGCGGGGTGGTCAGCATGGGGAGGTCAGGGAACATGCAGTGGCAATGTAGGATTGGTTTCTGAAAAACATCGCGGGGTGGTGCGCATTGTATGGGTGTGTGTTACATTACATTCACTAGTATGAGTGACAAAAAAATCACGGGGTGGTGCGCATTTTATCGGTGTGTGTTACATTACATTCACTAGCCGGAGTGAGAAAAACATCACGGGGTGGTGCGCATTGTATGGGTGTGTGTTACATTACATTCACTAGTAGGAGTGAGAAAAAACATCACGGTGTGGTGCGCATTGTATGGGTGTGTGTTACATTACATTCAATAGTAGGAGTGAGAAAAACATCGCGGGGTGGTGCGCATTGTATGGGTGTGTGTTACATTACATTCACTAACAGGAGTGAGAAAAACATCACGGGGTGGTGTGAATCGGGGGGTCTGAATAAGGATAGGCAGTGAGTGGCAATGTAAGATGTAGAAAGGCACCACGGGGTGGTCAGCATGGGGAGGTCAGGGAACATGCAGTGGCAATGTAGGATAGGTTTCTGAAAAACATCGCGGGGTGGTGCGCATTGTATGGGTGTGTGTTACATGACATTCACTAGTAGGATTGAGAAAAACATCACGGGGTGGTGTGAATCGGAGGGTCTGAATTAGGATAGGCAGTGAGTGGCAATGTAGGATGGAGAAAAGCACCGCGGGGTGGTCACCATTGGGAGGTCAGGGAACATGCAGTGGCAATGTAGGATAGGTTTCTGAAAATCATCGCGGGGTGGTGCGTATTGTATGGGTGAGTGTTGCATTACATTCACAAGTAGGAGTGAGAAAAACATCACGGGGTGGTGTGAATCGGAGGGTCTGAATTAGGATAGGCAGTGAGTGGCAATGTAGGATGGAGAAAAGCACCGCGGGTTGGTCAGCATGGGGAGTTCAGGGAACATGCAGTGGCAATGTAGGATAGGTTTCTGAAAAACATCGCGGGGTGGTGCGCATTGTATGGGTGTGTTTTACATAACATTCCCTAGTAGGAGTGAGAAAAACATCACGGGGTGGTGTGAATCGGAGGGTCTGAATTAGGATAGGCAGTGAGTGGCAATGTAGGATGGAGAAAAGCACCGCGGGGTGGTCAGCATGGGGAGGTCAGGGAACATGCAGTGGCTATGCAGGATAGGTTCCTGAAAAATATCGCGGGGTGGTGGGCATTGTATGGGTGTGTGTTACATTACATTCACTAGTAGGAGTGAGAAAAACATTACGGGGTGGTGCGCATTGTATGGGTGTGTGTTACATTACATTCACTAGTAGGAGTTAGAAAAACATCACGGGGTGGTATGAATCAGAGGGTCTGAATTAGGATAGGCAGTGAGTGACAATGTAGGATGGAGAAAAGCACCGCGGGGTCGTCAGCATGGGGAGGTCAGGGAACATGCAGTGGCAATGTAGGATAAGTTTCTGAAAAACATTGCGGGGTGGTGCGCATTGTATGGATGTGTATTACATTACATTCACTAGTAGGAGTGAGAAAAACATCACAGGGTGGTGCGCATTGTATGGGTGTGTGTTACATTACATTCACTAGTAGGAGTGAGAAAAGCATAACGGGGTGGTGTGAATCGGACAGTCTGAATTAGGATAGGCAGTGAGTGGCAATGTAGGATGGAGAAAAGCACCGAGGGGTGGTCAGCATTACGAGGTCAGGGAACATGCAGTGGCAATGTAGGATAGTTTTCTGAAAAACATCGCGCGGTGTTGCGCATTGTATGGGTGTGTTTCACATTACATTAACTAGTAGGAGTGAGAAAAACATCACACGGAGGTGTGAATCGGAGGGTCTGAATTAGGATAGGGCGTGAGTGGCAATGTAGGATGGAGAAAAGCACCACGGGGTGGTCAGCATGGGGAGGTCAGTGAACATGCTGTGGCAATGTAGGATAGGTTTCAGAAAAACATCGCGGGTTGGTGCGCATTGTATGGGTGTGTGTTACATTACATTCACTAGTACGAGTGACAAAAACATCATGGGGTTGTGCGCATTGTATGGGTGTGTGTTACATTACATTCACTAGTAGGAGTGAGAAAAATATCACGCAGTGGTGTGAATCGGAGGTTCTGAATTAGGATAGGCAGTGAGTGGCAATGTAAGATGGAGAAAAGCACCGCGGGGTGGTCAGCATGGGGAGGTCAGGGAACATGCAGTGGCAATGTAGGATAGGTTTCTGAAAAACATCGCGGGGTGGTGCGCATTGTATGGGTGTGTGTTACATGACATTCACTAGTAGGATTGAGAAAAACATCACGGGGTGGTGTGAAACGGAGGGTCTGAATTAGGATAGGCAGTGAGTGGCAATGTAGGATGGAGAAAAGCACCGCGGGGTGGTCACCTTTGGGAGGTCAGGGAACATGCAGTGGCAATGTAGGATAGGTTTCTGAAAATCATCGCGGGGTGGTGCGTAATGTATGGGTGAGTGTTGCATTACATTCACAAGTAGGAGTGAGAAAAACATCACTGGGTGGTGTGAATCGGAGGGTCTGAATTAGGATAGGCAGTGAGTGGCAATGTAGAATGGAGAAAAGCACCGCGGGTTGGTCAGCTTGGGGAGTTCAGGGAACATGCAGTGGCAATGTAGGATAGGTTTCTGAAAAACATCGCGGGGTGGTGTACATTGTATTGGTGTGTTTTACATAACATTCACTAGTAGGAGTGAGAAAAACATCACGGGGTGGTGTGAATTGGAGGGTCTGAATTAGGATAGGCAGTGAGTGGCAATGTAGGATGGAGAAAAGCACCGCGGGGCGGTCAGCATGGGGAGATCAGGGAACATGCATTGGCAATGTAGGATAGGTTTCTGAAAATCATTGCGGGGTGGTGCGCATTGTATGAGTGTGTGTTACATTACATTCACTAGTAGGAGGGTGAAAAACATCACGGGGTGGTGTGAATCGGAGGGTCTGAATTAGGATAGACAGTGAGTGGCAATGTAGGAAGGAGAAAAGCACCGCAGGGTGGTCAGCATGGGGAGGTCAGGGAACATGCAGTGGCAATGTAGGATAGGTTTCTGAAAAACATCGCGGGGTGGTGGGCATTGTATGGGTGTGTGTTAGATTACATTCACTAGTAGGAGTTAGAAAAACTTCACGCAGTGGTGCGGATTTTATGGGTGTGTGTTACGTTACATTCAATACTAGGAGTGAGAAAAAACATCACGGGGTGGTGTGCATTGTATGGGTGGGTGTTACATTACATTCTCTAGTAGGAGTGAGAAAAACATCACGGGGTGGTGTGCATTGTATGGGTGTGTGTTACATTACATTCACTAGTACGAGTGACAAAAACATCACGGGGTGGTGCGCATTGTATGGGTGTGTGTTACATTACATTCACTAGTAGGAGTGAGAAAAACATCACGGGGTTGTGCGCATTGTATGGGTGTGTGTTACATTACATTCACTAGTAGGAGTGAGAAAAACATCACGCGGTGGTGTGAATCGGAGGGTCTGAATTAGAATAGGCAGTGAGTGGCAATGTAAGATGGAGAAAGGCACCACGGGGTCGTCAGCATGGGGAGGTCAGGGAACATGCAGTGGCAATGTAGGATAGGTTTCTGAAAAACATCGCGGGGTGGTGCGCATTGTATGGGTGTGTTTTACATTACATTAACTAGCAGGAGTGAGAAAAACATCACACGGTGGTGTGAATTGGAGGGTCTGAATTAGGATAGTGCGTGAGTGGCAATGTAGGATGGAGAAAAGCACCGCGGGGTGGTCAGCATGGGGAGGTCAGGGAAGATGCAGTGGCAATGTAGGATAGGTTTCTGAAAAATATCGCGGGGTGGTGGGCATTGTATGGGTGTGTGTTACATTACATTCATTGTAGGAGTGAGAAAAACTTCACGCGGTTGTGCGGATTTTATGGGTGGGTGTTACGTTACATTCACTACTAGGAGTGAGAAAAACATCACGGGGTGGAGTGCATTGTATGGGTGTGTGTTACATTACATTCTCTAGTAGGAGTGAGAAAAACATCACGGGGTGGCGTGAATCGGAGGGTCTGAATTAGGATAGGCAGTGAGTGGCAATGTAGGATGGAGAAAAGCACCGCGGGATGGTCAGCATGGGGAGGTCAGGGAACATGCAGTGGCAATGTAGGATAGTTTTCTGAAAAACATCGTGGGGTGGTGCGCATTGTATGGGTGTGTGTTACATTACATTCATTAGTAGGAGTGAGAAAAACATCACGGGGTGGTGTGAATTGTATGGGTGTGTGTTACATTACATTCACTAGTAGGAGTGAGAAAAACATCACGGGGTGGTGTGAATCGGAGGGTCTGAGTTAGGATAGGCAGTGAGTTGCAATGAAGGATGGAGAAAAGCACTGCGGGGTGGTCAGCATGGGGAAGTCAGGGAACATGCAGTGGCAATGTAGGATAGGTTTCTGAAAAACATCGCAGAGTGGTGCGCATTGTATGGGTGTGTGTTACATTACATTCACTCGTAGGAGTGAGAAAAACATCACGGGGTGGTGCACATTATTTTCGTGTGTGTTACATTACATTCACTAGTAGGAGTGAGAAAAACATCACGCGGTGGTGTGAATCGTAGGGTCTGAATTAGTATAGGCTGTGAGTGGCAATGTAGGATAGAGAAAAGCACCACTGGGTGGTCAGCATGGGGAGGTCAGGGAACATGCAGTGGCAATGTAGGATAGGTTTCTGAAAAACATCGCGGGCTGGTGCGCATTGTATGGGTGTGTATTACATTACATTCACTAGTAGGAGTGAGAAATACATCGCGGGCTGGTGCGCATTGTATGGGTGTTTGTTACATTCACTAGTAGGAGTGAGAAAAACATCGCGGGGTGATGCGCATTGTGTGGGTGTGTATTACATTACATTCACTAGTAGGAGTGAGAAAAACATCACGGGGTGGTGCGCATTGTATGGGTGTTTGTTACATTACATTCACTAGTAGGAGTGAGAAAAACATCATGTGGTGGTGTGAATCGGAGGGTCTGAATTAGGATAGGCAGTAAGTGGCAATGTAAGATGGAGAAAAGCACCGCTGGGTGGTCAGCATGGGGAAGTCAGGGTACATGCAGTAGCCATGTAGGATAGGTTTCTGAAAAATATCGCGGTGTGGTGCGCATTGTATCGGTGTGTGTTACATCACATTCACTATTAGGAGTGAGAAAAACATCAGGCGGTGGTGTGAATCGGAGGGTCTGAATTAGGATAGGCAGTGAGGAGCAAGGTAGGATGGAGAAAAGCACCGCGGGGTGGTCAGCATGGGGAGGTCAGGGAACATGCAGTGGCAATGTAGGATTGGTTTCTGAAAAACATCGCGGGGTGGTGCGCATTGTATGGGTGTGTGTTACATTACATTCACTAGTACGAGTGACAAAAAAATCACGGGGTGGTGCGCATTTTATGGGTGTGTGTTACATTACATTCACTAGCCGGAGTGAGAAAAACATCACAGGGTGGTGCGCATTGTATGGGTGTGTGTTACATTACATTCACTAGTAGGAGTGAGAAAAAACATCACGGTGTGGTGCGCATTGTATGGGTGTGTGTTACATTACATTCAATAGTAGGAGTGAGAAAAACATCGCGGGGTGGTGCGCATTGTATGGGTGTGTGTTACATTACATTCACTAACAGGAGTGAGAAAAACATCACGGGGTGGTGTGAATCGGGGGGTCTGAATAAGGATAGGCAGTGAGTGGCAATGTAGGATGGAGAAAAGCACCACGGGGTGGTCAGCATGGGGAGGTCAGGGAACATGCAGTGGCAATGTAGGATAGTTTTCTGAAAAATATCGCGCGGTGGTGCACATTGTATGGGTGTGTTTTACATTACATTCACTAGTAGGAGTGAGAAAAACATCACACGGTGGTGTGAATCGGAGGGTCTGAATTAGGATAGGGCGTGAGTGGCAATGTAGGATGGAGAAAAGCACCACGGGGTGGTCAGCATGGGGAGGTCAGCGAACATGCAGTGCAATGTAGGATAGGTTTCTGAAACACATCGCTGGTTGGTGAGCATTGTATGGGTGTGTGTTACATTACATTCACTAGTATGAGTGACAAAAACATCACGGGGTGGTGCGCATTTTATGGGTGTGTGTTACATTACATTCACTAGTAGGATTGAGAAAAACATCACGGGGTGGTGTGAATCGGAGGGTCTGAATTAGGATAGGCAGTGAGTGGCAATGTAGGATGGAGAAAATCACCGCGGGTTGGTCAGCATGGACATGTCATGGAACATGCAGTGGCAATGTAGGATAGGTTTCTGAAAAACATCGCGGGGTGGTGCGCATTGTATGGGTGTGTGTTACATTACATTCACTACTAGGAGTGAGAAAAACATCACGGGGTGGGGCGCATTGTATGGGTTTTTTTTACATTACATTCACTAGTAGGAGTGAGAAAAACATCACGGGGTGGTGTGAATCGGAGTGTCTGAATTAGGATAGGCAGTGAGTGGCAATGTAGGATGGAGAAAAGCACCGCGGGGTGGTCAGCATGGGGAGGTCAGGGAACATCCAGTGGCAATGTAGGATAGGTTTCTGAAAAACATCGCGGGGTGGTGCGCATTGTATGGGTGTGTGTTACATTACATTCACTAGTAGGAGTGAGAAAAACATCACGGGGTGGTGCGCATTGTATGGGTGTGTGTTACATTACATTCACTAGTAGGAGTGAGAAAAACATCGCGGGGTGGTGCGCATTGTATGGGTGTGTGTTACATTACATTCACTAGTAGGAGTGAGAAAAACATCGCGGGGTGGTGCGCATTGTATGGGTGTGTGTTACATTACATTCACTATTAGGAGTGAGAAAAACATCACGGGGTGGTGTGAATCGGAGGGTCTGAATTAGGATAGGCAGTGAGTGGCAATGTAGGTTGGAGAAAAGCACAGCGGGGTCGTCAGCATGGGGAGGTCTGGGAACATGCAGTGGCAATGTAGGATAGGTTTCTGAAAAACATCGCGGGGTGGTGCGCATTGTATGGGTGTGTGTTACATTACATTCACTAGTAGGAGTGAGAAAAACATCACGGGGTGGTGTGAATCGGAGGGTCTGAATTAGGATAGGCAGTGAGTGGCAATGTAGGATGGAGAAAATCACTGCGGCGTGGTCAGCATGGTGAGGTCAGGGAACATGCAATGGCAATGTAGGATAGGTTTCTGAAAAACATCGCGGGGTGGTGCGCATTGTATGGGTGTGTGTTACATTACATTCACTAGTAGGAGTGAGAAAAACATCACGGGGTGGTGCGCATTGTATGGGTGTGTGTTACATTACATTCACTAGTAGGAGTGAGAAAAACATCACGGGGTGGTGTGAATCGGAGTGTCTGAATTAGGATAGGCAGTGAGTGGCAATGTAGGATGGAGAAAAGCACCGCGGGGTGGTCAGCATGGGGAGGTCAGGGAACATGCAGTGGCAATGTAGGATAGGTTTCTGAAAAACATCGCGGGGTGGTGCGCATTGTATGGGTGTGTGTCACATTACATTCACTAGTAGGAGTGAGAAAAACATCACGGGGTGGGGCGCATTGTATGGGTTTTTTTTACATTACATTCACTAGTAGGAGTGAGAAAAACATCACGGGGTGGTGTGAATCGGAGGGTCGGAATTAGGATAGGCAGTGAGTGGCAATGTAGGATGGAGAAAAGCACCGCGGGGTGGTCAGCATCGGGAGGTCAGGAAACATCCAGTGGCAATGTAGGATAGGTTTCTGAAAAACATCGCGGGGTGGTGCGCATTGTATGGGTGTGTGTTACATTACATTCACTAGTAGGAGTGAGAAAAACATCACGGGGTGGTGCGCATTGTATTGGTGTGTGTTACATTACATTCACTAGTAGGAGTGAGAAAAACATCGCGGGGTGGTGCGCATTGTATGGGTGTGTGTTACATTACATTCACTAGTAGGAGTTAGAAAAACATCGCGGGGTGGTGCGCATTGTATGGGTGTGTGTTACATTACATTCACTATTAGGAGTGAGAAAAACATCACGGGGTGGTGTGAATCAGAGGGTCTGAATTAGGATAGGCAGTGAGTTGCAATGTAGGTTGGAGAAAAGCACTGCGGGGTGGTCAGCATGGGGAAGTCAGGGAACATGCAGTGGCAATGTAGGATAGGTTTCTGAAAAACATCGCAGAGTGGTGCGCATTGTATGGGTGTGTGTTACATTACATTCACTCGTAGGAGTGAGAAAAGCATCACGGGGTGGTGCACATTATTTTCGTGTGTGTTACATTACATTCACTAGTAGGAGTGAGAAAAACATCACGCGGTGGTGTGAATCGTAGGGTCTGAATTAGTATAGGCTGTGAGTGGCAATGTAGGATAGAGAAAAGCACCACTGGGTGGTCAGCATGGGGAGGTCAGGGAACATGCAGTGGCAATGTAGGATAGGTTTCTGAAAAACATCGCGGGCTGGTGCGCATTGTATGGGTGTGTATTACATTACATTCACTAGTAGGAGTGAGAAATACATCGCGGGCTGGTGCGCATTGTATGGGTGTTTGTTACATTCACTAGTAGGAGTGAGAAAAACATCGCGGGGTGATGCGCATTGTGTGGGTGTGTATTACATTACATTCACTAGTAGGAGTGAGAAAAACATCACGGGGTGGTGCGCATTGTATGGGTGTTTGTTACATTACATTCACTAGTAGGAGTGAGAAAAACATCATGTGGTGGTGTGAATCGGAGGGTCTGAATTAGGATAGGCAGTAAGTGGCAATGTAAGATGGAGAAAAGCACCGCTGGGTGGTCAGCATGGGGAAGTCAGGGTACATGCAGTAGCCATGTAGGATAGGTTTCTGAAAAATATCGCGGTGTGGTGCGCATTGTATCGGAGTGTGTTACATCACATTCACTATTAGGAGTGAGAAAAACATCACGCGGTGGTGTGAATCGGAGGGTCTGAATTAGGATAGGCAGTGAGGAGCAAGGTAGGATGGAGAAAAGCACCGCGGGGTGGTCAGCATGGGGAGGTCAGGGAACATGCAGTGGCAATGTAGGATTGGTTTCTGAAAAACATCGCGGGGTGGTGCGCATTGTATGGGTGTGTGTTACATTACATTCACTAGTACGAGTGACAAAAAAATCACGGGGTGGTGCGCATTTTATGGGTGTGTGTTACATTACATTCACTAGCCGGAGTGAGAAAAACATCACAGGGTGGTGCGCATTGTATGGGTGTGTGTTACATTACATTCACTAGTAGGAGTGAGAAAAAACATCACGGTGTGGTGCGCATTGTATGGGTGTGTGTTACATTACATTCAATAGTAGGAGTGAGAAAAACATCGCGGGGTGGTGCGCATTGTATGGGTGTGTGTTACATTACATTCACTAACAGGAGTGAGAAAAACATCACGGGGTGGTGTGAATCGGGGGGTCTGAATAAGGATAGGCAGTGAGTGGCAATGTAGGATGGAGAAAAGCACCACGGGGTGGTCAGCATGGGGAGGTCAGGGAACATGCAGTGGCAATGTAGGATAGTTTTCTGAAAAATATCGCGCGGTGGTGCACATTGTATGGGTGTGTTTTACATTACATTCACTAGTAGGAGCGAGAAAAACATCAAACGGTGGTGTGAATCGGAGGGTCTGAATTAGGATAGGGCGTGAGTGGCAATGTAGGATGGAGAAAAGCACCGCGGGGTGGTCAGCATGGGGAGGTCAGCGAACATGCAGTGCAATGTAGGATAGGTTTCTGAAACACATCGCTGGTTGGTGAGCATTGTATGGGTGTGTGTTACATTACATTCACTAGTATGAGTGACAAAAACATCACGGGGTGGTGCGCATTTTAAGGGTGTGTGTTACATTACATTCACTAGTAGGATTGAGAAAAACATCACGGGGTGGTGTGAATCGGAGGGTCTGAATTAGGATAGGCAGTGAGTGGCAATGTAGGATGGAGAAAATCACCGCGGGTTGGTCAGCATGGACAGGTCAGGGAACATGCAGTGGCAATGTAGGATAGGTTTCTGAAAAACATCGCGTGGTGGTGCGCATTGTATGGGTGTGTGTTACATTACATTCACTACTAGGAGTGAGAAAAACATCACGGGGTGGGGCGCATTGTATGGGTTTTTTTTACATTACATTCACTAGTAGGAGTGAGAAAAACATCACGGGCTGGTGTGAATCGGAGGGTCGGAATTAGGATAGGCAGTGAGTGGCAATGTAGGATGGAGAAAAGCACCGCGGGGTGGTCAGCATGGGGAGGTCAGGGAACATCCAGTGGCAATGTAGGATAGGTTTCTGAAAAACATCGCGGGGTGGTGCGCATTGTATGGGTGTGTGTTACATTACATTCACTAGTAGGAGTGAGAAAAACATCACGGGGTGGTGCGCATTGTATGGGTGTGTGTTACATTACATTCACTAGTAGGAGTGAGAAAACCATCGCGGGGTGGTGCGCATTGTATGGGTGTGTGTTACATTACATTCACTAGTAGGAGTGAGAAAAACATCGCGGGGTGGTGCGCATTGTATGGGTGTGTGTTACATTACATTCACTATTAGGAGTGAGAAAAACATCACGGGGTGGTGTGAATCGGAGGGTCTGAATTAGGATAGGCAGTGAGTGGCAATGTAGGTTGGAGAAAAGCACAGCGGGGTCGTCAGCATGGGGAGGTCTGGGAACATGCAGTGGCAATGTAGGATAGGTTTCTGAAAAACATCGCGGGGTGGTGCGCATTGTATGGGTGTGTGTTACATTACATTCACTAGTAGGAGTGAGAAAAACATCACGGGGTGGTGTGAATCGGAGGGTCTGAATTAGGATAGGCAGTGAGTGGCAATGTAGGATGGAGAAAATCACTGCGGCGTGGTCAGCATGGTGAGGTCAGGGAACATGCAATGGTAATGTAGGATAGGTTTCTGAAAAACATCGCGGGGTGGTGCGCATTGTATGGGTGTGTGTTACATTACATTCACTAGTAGGAGTGAGAAAAACATCACGGGGTGGTGCGCATTGTATGGGTGTGTGTTACATTACATTCACTAGTAGGAGTGAGAAAAACATCACGGGGTGGTGTGAATCGGAGTGTCTGAATTAGGATAGGCAGTGAGTGGCAATGTAGGATGGAGAAAAGCACCGCGGTGTGGTCAGCATGGGGAGGTCAGGGAACATGCAGTGGCAATGTAGGATAGGTTTCTGAAAAACATCGCGGGGTGGTGCGCATTGTATGGGTGTGTGTCACATTACATTCACTAGTAGGAGTGAGAAAAACATCACGGGGTGGGGCGCATTGTATGGGTTTTTTTTACATTACATTCACTAGTAGGAGTGAGAAAAACATCACGGGGTGGTGTGAATCGGAGGGTCGGAATTAGGATAGGCAGTGAGTGGCAATGTAGGATGGAGAAAAGCTCCGCGGGGTGGTCAGCATGGGGAGGTCAGGAAACATCCAGTGGCAATGTAGGATAGGTTTCTGAAAAACATCGCGGGGTGGTGCGCATTGTATGGGTGTGTGTTACATTACATTCACTAGTAGGAGTGAGAAAAACATCACGGGGTGGTGCGCATTGTATGGGTGTGTGTTACATTACATTCACTAGTAGGAGTGAGAAAAACATCGCGGGGTGGTGCGCATTGTATGGGTGTGTGTTACATTACATTCACTAGTAGGAGTGAGAAAAACATCGCGGGGTGGTGCGCATTGTATGGGTGTGTGTTACATTACATTCACTATTAGGAGTGAGAAAAACATCACGGGGTGGTGTGAATCAGAGGGTCTGAATTAGGATAGGCAGTGAGTTGCAATGTAGGTTGGAGAAAAGCACTGCGGGGTGGTCAGCATGGGGAAGTCAGGGAACATGCAGTGGCAATGTAGGATAGGTTTCTGAAAAACATCGCAGAGTGGTGCGCATTGTATGGGTGTGTGTTACATTACATTCACTCGTAGGAGTGAGAAAAGCATCACGGGGTGGTGCACATTATTTTCGTGTGTGTTACATTACATTCACTAGTAGGAGTGAGAAAAACATCACGCGGTGGTGTGAATCGTAGGGTCTGAATTAGTATAGGCTGTGAGTGGCAATGTAGGATAGAGAAAAGCACCACTGGGTGGTCAGCATGGGGAGGTCAGGGAACATGCAGTGGCAATGTAGGATAGGTTTCTGAAAAACATCGCGGGCTGGTGCGCATTGTATGGGTGTGTATTACATTACATTCACTAGTAGGAGTGAGAAATACATCGCGGGCTGGTGCGCATTGTATGGGTGTTTGTTACATTCACTAGTAGGAGTGAGAAAAACATCGCGGGGTGATGCGCATTGTGTGGGTGTGTATTACATTACATTCACTAGTAGGAGTGAGAAAAACATCACGGGGTGGTGGGCATTGTATGGGTGTTTGTTACATTACATTCACTAGTAGGAGTGAGAAAAACATCATGTGGTGGTGTGAATCGGAGCGTCTGAATTAGGATAGGCAGTAAGTGGCAATGTAAGATGGAGAAAAGCACCGCTGGGTGGTCAGCATGGGGAAGTCAGGGTACATGCAGTAGCCATGTAGGATAGGTTTCTGAAAAATATCGCGGTGTGGTGCGCATTGTATCGGTGTGTGTTACATCACATTCACTATTAGGAGTGAGAAAAACATCACGCGGTGGTGTGAATCGGAGGGTCTGAATTAGGATAGGCAGTGAGGAGCAAGGTAGGATGGAGAAAAGCACCGCGGGGTGGTCAGCATGGGGAGGTCAGGGAACATGCAGTGGCAATGTAGGATTGGTTTCTGAAAAACATCGCGGGGTGGTTCGCATTGTATGGGTGTGTGTTACATTACATTCACTAGTACGAGTGACAAAAAAATCACGGGGTGGTGCGCATTTTATGGGTGTGTGTTACATTACATTCACTAGCCGGAGTGAGAAAAACATCACAGGGTGGTGCGCATTGTATCGTGTGTGTTACATTACATTCACTAGTAGGAGTGAGAAAAAACATCACGGTGTGGTGCGCATTGTATGGGTGTGTGTTACATTACGTTCAATAGTAGGAGTGAGAAAAACATCGCGGGGTGGTGCGCATTGTATGGGTGTGTGTTACATTACATTCACTAACAGGAGTGAGAAAAACATCACGGGGTGGTGTGAATCGGGGGGTCTGAATAAGGATAGGCAGTGAGTGGCAATGTAGGATGGAGAAAAGCACCACGGGGTGGTCAGGATGGGGAGGTCAGGGAACATGCATTGGCAATGTAGGATAGTTTTCTGAAAAATATCGCGCGGTGGTGCACATTGTATGGGTGTGTTTTACATTACATTCACTAGTAGGAGTGAGAAAAACATCACACGGTGGTGTGAATCGGAGGGTCTGAATTAGGATAGGGCGTGAGTGGCAATGTAGGATGGAGAAAAGCACCGCGGGGTGGTCAGCATGGGGAGGTCAGCGAACATGCAGTGCAATGTAGGATAGGTTTCTGAAAAACATCGCTGGTTGGTGAGCATTGTATGGGTGTGTGTTACATTACATTCACTAGTATGAGTGACAAAAACATCACGGGGTGGTGCGCATTTTATGGGTGTGTGTTACATTACATTCACTAGTAGGAGTGAGAAAAACATCACGGGGTGGTGTGAATCGGAGGGTCTGAATTAGGATAGGCAGTGAGTGGCAATGTAGGATGGAGAAAATCACCGCGGGTTGGTCAGCATGGACAGGTCAGGGAACATGCAGTTGCAATGTAGGATAGGTTTCTGAAAAACATCGCGGGGTGGTGCGCATTGTATGGGTGTGTGTTACATTACATTCACTACTAGGAGTGAGAAAAACATCACGGGGTGGGGCGCATTGTATGGTTTTTTTTTACATTACATTCACTAGTAGGAGTGAGAAAAACATCACGGGGTGGTGTGAATCGGAGGGTCGGAATTAGGATAGGCAGTGAGTGGCAATGTAGGATGGAGAAAAGCACCGCGGGGTGGTCAGCATGGGGAGGTCAGGGAACATCCAGTGGCAATGTAGGATAGGTTTCTGAAAAACATCGCGGGGTGGTGCGCATTGTATGGGTGTGTGTTACATTACATTCACTAGTAGGAGTGAGAAAAACATCACGGGGTGGTGCGCATTGTATGGGTGTGTGTTGCATTACATTCACTAGTAGGAGTGAGAAAAACATCGCGGGGTGGTGCGCATTGTATGGGTGTGTGTTACATTACATTCACTAGTAGGAGTGAGAAAAACATCATGGGTGGTGCGCATTGTATGGGTGTGTGTTACATTACATTCACTATTAGGAGTGAGAAAAACATCACGGGGTGGTGTGAATCGGAGGGTCTGAATTAGGATAGGCAGTGAGTGGCAATGTAGGTTGGAGAAAAGCACAGCGGGGTCGTCAGCATGGGGAGGTCTGGGAACATGCAGTGGCAATGTAGGATAGGTTTCTGAAAAACATCGCGGGGTGGTGCGCATTGTATGGGTGTGTGTTACATTACATTCACTAGTAGGAGTGAGAAAAACATCACGGGGTCGTGTGAATCGGAGGGTCTGAATTAGGATAGGCAGTGAGTGGCAATGTAGGATGGAGAAAATCACTGCGGCGTGGTCAGCATGGTGAGGTCAGGGAACATGCAATGGCAATGTAGGATAGGTTTCTGAAAAACATCGCTGGGTGGTGCGCATTGTATGGGTGTTTGTTACATTACATTCACTAGTAGGAGTGAGAAAAACATCACGGGGTGGTGCGCATTGTATGGGTGTGTGTTACATTACATTCACTAGTAGGAGTGAGAAAAACATCACGGGGTGGTGTGAATCGGAGTGTCTGAATTAGGATAGGCAGTGAGTGGCAATGTAGGATGGAGAAAAGCACCGCGGTGTGGTCAGCATGGGGAGGTCAGGGAACATGCAGTGGCAATGTAGGATAGGTTTCTGAAAAACATCGCGGGGTGGTGCGCATTGTATGGGTGTGTGTCACATTACATTCACTAGTAGGAGTGAGAAAAACATCACGGGGTGGGGCGCATTGTATGGGTTTTTTTTACATTACATTCACTAGTAGGAGTGAGAAAAACATCACGGGGTGGTGTGAATCGGAGGGTCGGAATTAGGATAGGCAGTGAGTGGCAATGTAGGATGGAGAAAAGCACCGCGGGGTGGTCAGCATGGGGAGGTCAGGAAACATACAGTGGCAATGTAGGATAGGTTTCTGAAAAACATCGCGGGGTGGTGCGCATTGTATGGGTGTGTGTTACATTACATTCACTAGTAGGAGTGAGAAAAACATCACGGGGTGGTGCGCATTGTATGGTTGTGTGTTACATTACATTCACTAGTAGGAGTGAGAAAAACATCGCGGGGTGGTGCGCATTGTATGGGTGTGTGTTACATTACATTCACTAGTAGGAGTGAGAAAAACATCGCGGGGTGGTGCGCATTGTATGGGTGTGTGTTACATTACATTCACTATTAGGAGTGAGAAAAACATCACGGGGTGGTGCGCATTGTATGGGTGTGTGTTACATTACATTCACTACTAGGAGTGAGAAAAACATCACGGGGTGGGGCGCATTGTATGGTTTTTTTTTACATTACATTCACTAGTAGGAGTGAGAAAAACATCACGGGGTGGTGTGAATCGGAGGGTCTGAATTAGGATAGGCAGTGAGTGGCAATGTAGGATGGAGAAAATCACTGCGGCGTGGTCAGCATGTGGAGGTCAGGGAACATGCAATGGCAATGTAGGATAGGTTTCTGAAAAACATCGCGGGGTGGTGCGCATTGTATGGGTGTGTGTTACATTACATTCACTAGTAGGAGTGAGAAAAACATCACGGGGTGGTGCGCATTGTATGGGTGTGTGTTACATTACATTCACTAGTAGGAGTGAGAAAAACATCACGGGGTGGTGTGAATCGGAGTGTCTGAATTAGGATAGGCAGTGAGTGGCAATGTAGGATGGAGAAAAACACCGCGGTGTGGTCAGCATGGGGAGGTCAGGGAACATGCAGTGGCAATGTAGGATAGGTTTTTGAAAAACATCGCGTGGTGGTGTGCATTGTATGGGTGTGTGTTACCTTCACTAGTAGGAGTGAGAAAAACATCACGGGGTGGTGTGCATTGTATGGGTGTGTGTTACATTACATTCACTAGTAGGAGTGAGAAAATCATCACGCGGTGGTGCGCATTGTATGGGTGTGTGTTACATTACATTCACTAGTAGGAGTGAGAAAAACATCACGGGGTGGTGTGAATCGGAGGGTCTGAATTAGGATAGGCAGTGAGTGGCAATGTAGGATGGAGAAAAGCACCGCCGTGTGGTCAGCATGGGGAGGTCAGCGAACATGCATTGGCAATGTAGGATAGGGTTCTGAAAAACATCGCGGGGTGGTGTGCATTGTATGGGTGTGTGTTACATTACATTCACTAGTAGGAGTGAGAAAATCATCACGGGGTGGTGCGCATTGTATGGGTGTGTGTTACATTACATTCACTATTAGGAGTGAGAAAAACATCACGGGGTGGTGTGAATAGGAGGGTCTGAATTAGGATAGGCAGTGAGTGGCAATGTAGGTTGGAGAAAACACCGCGGGGTGGTCAGCATGGGCAGGTCAGGGAACATGCAGTGGCAATGTAGGATAGGTTTCTGAAAAACATCGCGGGGTGGTGCGCAATGTATGGGTGTGTGTTACATTACATTCACTAGTAGGAGTGAGAAAAGCATCACGGGGTGGTGCGCATTGTATGGGTGTGCGTTACCTTACATTCACTAGTAGGAGTGAGAAAAACATCACGGGGTGGTGTGAATCGGAGGGTCTGAATTAGGATAGGCAGTGAGTGACAATGTAGGATGGAGAAAATCACCGCGGGGTGGTCAGCATGGGGAGGTCAGGGAACATGCAGTGGCAATGTAGGATAGGTTTCTGAAAAACATCGCGGGGTGGTGCGCATTGTATGGGTGTGTGTTACATTACATTCACTAGTAGGAGTGAGAAAAACATCACGGGGTGGTGTGAATCGGAGGGTCTGAATTAGGATAGGCAGTGAGTGGCAATGTAGGATGGAGAAAATCACTGCGGCGTGGTCAGCATGGTGAGGTCAGGGAACATGCAATGGCAATGTAGGATAGGTTTCTGAAAAACATCGCGGGGTGGTGCGCATTGTATGGGTGTGTGTTACATTACATTCACTAGTAGGAGTGAGAAAAACATCAAGGTGTGGTGCGCATTGTATGGGTGTGTGTTACATTACATTCACTAGTAGGAGTGAGAAAAACATCACGGGGTGGTGTGAATCGGAGTGTCTGAATTAGGATAGGCAGTGAGTGGCAATGTAGGATGGAGAAAAGCACCGCGGTGTGGTCAGCATGGGGAGGTCAGGGAACATGCAGTGGCAATGTAGGATAGGTTTCTGAAAAACATCGCGGGGTGGTGCGCATTGTATGGGTGTGTGTCACATTACATTCACTAGTAGGAGTGAGAAAAACATCACGGGGTGGGGCGCATTGTATGGGTTTTTTTTACATTACATTCACTAGTAGGAGTGAGAAAAACATCACGGGGTGGTGTGAATCGGAGGGCCTGAATCAGTGTAGGCAGTGAGTGGTAATGTAAATAGGAGAAAAGCACCACAGGGTGGTTAGCACGTTGAGGTCAGGAAACATGCAGTGGCAATGAAGGAGAGGTTTCTGATAAACATCACGGGCTGGTGACCATTGTAAGGGTTTCTAACAGGTCATTCACTAGTAGGAGCGAGAAAATCATCACGGGGTGGTGTGAATCGGATGGCCTGAATCATGATAGGCAGTGAGTGGCATTGTAGGATATAGAAAAGCACCATGGGGAGGTCAGCATGGAAAGCTCAGGAAACATGCAGTGGCAATGTAGGATAGGTTTCTGAAAAACATCGCGGGGTGGTGCGCATAGTAAGGGTTTCTAACAGGCCATTCACTAGTAGGAATGAGAAATACATCATGATGTGGTGTGAATCCGTGGGCCTTAATCAGCATAGACAGTGATTGGCAATGTAGAATGGAGAAGAGCACCACGGGTTTGTCAGCATGGGGAGGTAATGAAACATGCAGTGGCAATGTAGCATACGTTTCTGAAAAACATCGCAGGGTGGTGCGCATTGTAAGGTTTTCTAACAGGCCATCCCTAGAAGGAGTGAGAACAACATCACAGGGTGGTGTGAATCGTAGGCCTGAATTAGAATAGGCAGTGAGTCGCAATGTAGGTTGGAGAAAAGCACCACAGGGTGGTCTGCCTGGGGAGGTCAGGAAACATGCAGTGGCAATGTAGGATAGGTTTATGAAAAACATCGCGGGGTGGTGAGCATTGCAAGGTTTTCTATCAGGCCATTCACTAGTAGGAGTGAGAACAACATCACGGGCTGGTGTGAATCGGAGGGCCTGAATTCGGAGAGGCAGTGAGTGGCAATGTAGAATGGAGAAAAGCACCACAAGGTGGTCAGCATGGGGAGGTCAGGACAGATGCAGTGGCAATGTAGGATAGGTTTCTGATAAATATCGCGGGGTGGGACGCATTGTAAGGGTTTCTAACAGGCCATTCATTAATACGAGTGAGAACAACAGCACGGCGTAGTGTGAATCGGAGGGCCTGAATTAGAATAGGCAGTGAGTGGCAATGAAGAATAGAGAAAAGCACCACGGGGTGCGCAACATGGGGAGTTCAGGAAACATGCAGTGGCAATGTAGGATAAGTTTCTGAAAAACATCACGGGGTGGGGCGCATTATAAGCATTTCTAACAAGCCATTCACAAGTAGGAGTGAGAAAAACATCACGGGGTGGTGTGAATCGGAGGGCCTGAATTCGGATAGGCAGTGAGTGGCAATGTAGGATGTAGAAAAGCACCACATGGTGGTCAGCACGTTGAGGTCAGGACAGACGCAGTGGCAATGTAGGTTAGGTTTCTGAAAAACATCGCGGTGTGGTGCGCATTGTAAGGGTTTCTAACAGGCCATTCACTAGTAGGAGTGAGAAATACATCATGATGTGTTGTGAATCCGAGGGCCTGAATCAGCATAGACAGTGAGTGGCCGTGTAGAATGGAGAAAAGCAGAACGGGGAGGTCAGGATGGGGAGGTCAGGAAACGTGCAGTGGCAATGTATGATAGGTTTCTGAAAAACATCACGGGGTAGTGCGCATTGTAAGGGTTTCTAACAGGCCATTCACTAGTAGGAGTGGGAAAAACATCACGGGGTGGTGTGAATCGGAGGTTCTGAATTAGGTTAGGCAGTGAGTGGCATTTTAGGAGGGAGGAAAGCACCAAAGTGTGGTCAGCATGGGGAGGTCAGGAAACATGCTGTGGCAATGTAGGATAGGTTTTGAAAATCATTGCGGGGCGGTGCGCATTGTAAGGGTTTCTAACATGGCATTCAATAGTAGCAGTGAGAAAAACATCAGGGGTGCTGAGAATCGCAGCGCCTGAATCAGTATAGGCAGTGAGTCGCAATGTAGGATGGAGAAAAGCACCATGGGTTTGTCAGCATGGGGAGGTAATGAAACATGCAGTGGCAATGTATGATAGGTTTCTGAAAAACATCGCGGGGTGGTGCGCATTGTCAGGATTTCTAACAGGCCATTCACTAGTAGGAGTGAAAAACACATCATGATATGGTGTGAATCGGAGGGCCTGAATCAGTGTAGGCAGTGAGTGGTAATGTAAATAGGAGAAAAGCACCACAGGGTGGTTAGCACGTTGAGGTCAGGAAACATGCAGTGGCAATGAAGGAGAGGTTTCTGATAAACATCACGGGCTGGTGAGCATTGTAAGGGTTTCTAACAGGTCATTCACTAGTAGGAGTGAGAAAATCATCACGGGGTGGTGTGAATCGGCTGGCCTGAATCATGATAGGCAGTGAGTGGCATTGTAGGATATAGAAAAGCACCATGGGGAGGTCAGCATGGAAAGCTCAGGAAACATGCAGTGGCAATGTAGGATAGGTTTCTGAAAAACATCGCGGGGTGGTGAGCATAGTAAGGGTTTCTAACAGGCCATTCACTAGTAGGAATGAGAAATACATCATGATGTGGTGTGAATCCGTGGGCCTTAATCAGCATAGACAGTGATTGGCAATGTAGAATGGAGAAGAGCACCACGGGTTTGTCAGCATGGGGAGGTAATGAAACATGCAGTGGCAATGTGGGATACGTTTCTGAAAAACATCGCAGGGTGGTGCGCATTGTAAGGTTTTCTAACAGGCCATCCCTAGAAGGAGTGAGAACAACATCACAGGGTGGTGTGAATCGTAGGCCTGAATTAGAATAGGCAGTGAGTCGCAATGTAGGTTGGAGAAAAGCACCACAGGGTGGTCTGCCTGGGGAGGTCAGGAAACATGCAGTGGCAATGTAGGATAGGTTTATGAAAAACATCGCGGGGTGGTGAGCATTGCAAGGTTTTCTATCAGGCCATTCACTAGTAGGAGTGAGAACAACATCACGGGCTGGTGTGAATCGGAGGGCCTGAATTCGGAGAGGCAGTGAGTGGCAATGTAGAATGGAGAAAAGCACCACAAGGTGGTCAGCATGGGAGGTCAGGACAGATGCAGTGGCAATGTAGGATAGGTTTCTGATAAATATCGCGGGGTGGGACGCATTGTAAGGGTTTCTAACAGGCCATTCATTAATACGAGTGAGAACAACATCACGGTGTGGTGTGAATGAGGGCCTAAATTAGGATACTCAGTGAGTGGCAATTTAGGAAGGAGAAAATCACCACTTGGTGGTCAGCATGGGGAGGTCAGGAAACAAGAAGTGCAATGTAGGATAGGTTTCTGAAAAACATTGCGGAGTGGTGCGCATTGTAAGGGATTGTAACAGGCCATTCACAAGTAGGAGTGAGAAAAACAGCACGGCGTAGTGTGAATTGGAGGGCCTGAATTAGAATAGGCAGTGAGTGGCAATGAAGAATAGAGTAAAGCACCACGGGGTGCGCAACATGGGGATGTCAGGAAACATGCAGTGGCAATGTAGGATAAGTTTCTGAAAAACATCACGGGGTGGGGCGCATTATAAGCATTTCTAACAAGCCATACACAAGTAGGAGTGAGAAAAACATCACGGGGTGGTTTGAATCGGAGGGCCTGAATTCGGATAGGCAGTGAGTGGCAATGTAGGATGTAGAAAAGCACCACATGGTGGTCAGCACGTTTAGGTCAGGACAGACGCAGTGGCAATGTAGGTTAGGTTTCTGAAAACCATCGCGGTGTGGTGCGCATTGTAAGGGTTTCTAACAGGCCATTCACTAGTAGGAGTGAGAAATACATCATGATGTGTTGTGAATCCGAGGGCCTTAATCATCCCAGACAGTGAGTGGCCATGTAGAATGGAGAAAAGCAGAACGGGGAGGTCAGGATGGGGAGGTCTGGAAACATGCAGTGGCAATGTATGATAGGTTTCTGAAAAACATCGCGGGGTAGTGAGCATTGTAAGGGTTTCTAACAGGCCATTCACTAGTAGGAGTGAGAAAAACATCACGGGGTGGTGTGAATCGGAGGTCCTGAATTAGGTTAGACAGTGAGTGGCATTTTAGGATGGAGAAAAGCACCACGGGGTGGTCAGCATGGGGAGGTCAGGAAACATGCAGTGGCAATGTAGGATAGGTTTTGAAAATCATTGTGGGGCGGTGCGCATTGTAAGGGTTTCTAACAGGGCATTCAATAGTAGGAGTGAGAAAAACATCACGGGGTAGTGTGAATCGCAGGGCCTGAATCAGTATAGGCAGTGAGTCACAATGTATGATGGAGAAAAGCACCACGGGTTTGTCAGCATGTGGAGGTAATGAAACATGCAGTGGCAATGTATGATAGGTTTCTGAAAAACATCGCGGGGTGGTGCGCATTGTAAGGATTTTAAACAGGCCATTCACTAGTTGGAGTGAAAAACACATCATGATGTGGTGTGAATCGGAGGGCCTGAATCAGTGTAGGCAGTGAGTGGCAATGTAGGTTGGAGAAAAGCACCACAGGGTGGTTAGCACGGTGAGGTCAGGAAACATGCAGTGGCAATGAAGGATAGGTTTCTGATAAACATCACGGGGTGTTGCGCATTGTAAGGGTTTCTAACAGGCCATTCACAAGTAGGAGTGAGAAAAACGTCACGGGGTGGTGTGAATCGGATGGCCTGAATCAGGATAGGCAGTGAGTGGCAATGTAGGATGTAGAAAAGCACCATGGGGAGGTCAGCATGGAGAGTTCAGGAAACATGCATTGGCAATGTAGGATAGGTTTCTGAAAAACATCGTGGGGTGTGTGCATAGTAAGGGTTTCTAACAGGCCATTCACTAGTAGGAGTGAGAAATACATCATGATGTGGTGTGAATCCGTGGGCCTGAATCAGCATAGACAGTGATTGGCAATGTAGAATGGAGAAGAGCACAATGGGGTGGTCAGGATGGGGAGGTCAGGAAACATGCAGATGCAATGTAGGATAGGTTTATGAAAAACATCGTGGGGTGGTGAGCATTGTAAGCTTTTCTATCAGGCCATTCACTAGTAGGAGTGAGAAAAACATCACGGGTTGGGGTGAATCGGATGGCCTGAATCAGGATAGGCAGTGAGTGGCAATGTAGGATGTAGAAAAGCACCTTGGCGAAGTCAGCAGGGAGAGTTCAGGAAACATGCAGTGGCAATGTAGGATAGGTTTCTGAAAAACATCGCGGGTGGTGCGCATTGTAAGGGTTTCTAAAAGGCCATTCACTAGTAGGAGTGAGAAATACATCATGATGTGGTGTGAATCTGAGGGCCTGAGTCAGCATAGACAATGAGTGGCAATGTAGAATGGAGAAAAGCACAACGGGGTGGTCAGAATGGGGAGGTCAGGAAACGTGCAGTGGCAATGTAGGATAGGTTTATGAAAAACGTCGCGGGGTGGTGAGCATTCTAAGGTTTTCTATCAGGCCTTTCACTAGTAGGAGTGAGAACATCATCACGGGCTGGTGTGAATCGGAGGGCCTGAATTCGGAGAGGCAGTGAGTGGCAATGTAGAATGGAGAAAAGCACCACAAGGTGGTCAGCATGGGAGGTCAGGACAGATGCAGTGGCAATGTAGGATAGGTTTCTGATAAATATCGCGGGGTGGAACGCATTGTAAGGGTTTCTAACAGGCCATTCATTAATACGAGTGAGAACAACATCACGGTGTGGTGTGAATGAGGGCCTAAATTAGGATACTCAGTGAGTGGCAATGTAGGAAGGAGAAAATCACCACTTGGTGGTCAGCATGGGGAGGTCAGGAAACAAGAAGTGCAATGTAGGATAGGTTTCTGAAAAACATTGCGGAGTGGTGCGCATTGTAAGGGATTGTAACAGGCCATTCACTAGTAGGAGTGAGAACAACAGCACGGCGTAGTGTGAATCGGAGGGCCTGAATTAGAATAGGCAGTGAGTGGCAATGAAGAATAGAGAAAAGCACCACGGGGTGCGCAACATGGGGAGGTCAGGAAACAAGCAGTGGCAATGTAGGATAAGTTTCTGAAAAACATCACGGGGTGGGCCGCATTATAAGCATTTCTAACAAGCCATTCACAAGTAGAAGTGAGAAAAACATCACGGGGTGGTGTGAATCGGAGGGCCTGAATTCGGATAGGCAGTGAGTGGCAATGTAGGATGTAGAAAAGCACCACATGGTGGTCAGCACGTTGAGGTCAGGACAGACGCAGTGGCAATGTAGGTTAGGTTTCTGAAAAACATCGCGGTGTGGTGCGCATTGAAAGGGTTTCTAACAGGCCATTCACTAGTAGGAGTGAGAAATACATCATGATGTGTTGTGAATCCGAGGGCCTGAATCAGCATAGACAGTGAGTGGCCGTGTAGAATGGAGAAAAGCAGAACGGGGAGGTCAGGATGGGGAGGTCAGGAAACGTGCAGTGGCAATGTATGATAGGTTTCTGAAAAACATCACGGGGTAGTGCGCATTGTAAGGGTTTCTAACAGGCCATTCACTAGTAGGAGTGGGAAAAACATCACGGGGTGGTGTGAATCGGAGGTTCTGAATTAGGTTAGGCAGTGAGTGGCATTTTAGGATGGAGGAAAGCACCACGGGGTGGTCAGCATGGGGAGGTCAGGAAACATGCAGTGGCAATGTAGGATAGGTTTTGAAAATAATTGCGGGGCGGTGCGCATTGTAAGGGTTTCTAACATGGCATTCAATAGTAGCAGTGAGAAAAACATCAGGGGTGCTGAGAATCACAGCGCCTGAATCAGTATAGGCAGTGAGTCGCAATGTAGGATGGAGAAAAGCACCATGGGTTTGTCAGCATGGGGAGGTAATGAAACATGCAGTGGCAATGTATGATAGGTTTCTGAAAAACATCGCGGGGTGGTGCGCATTGTCAGGATTTCTAACAGGCCATTCACTAGTAGGAGTGAAAAACACATCATGACATGGTGTGAATCGCAGGGCCTGAATCAGTGTAGGCAGTGAGTGGTAATGTAAATAGGAGAAAAGCACCACAGGGTGGTTAGCAAGTTGAGGTCAGGAAACATGCAGTGGCAATGAAGGAGAGGTTTCTGATAAACATCACGGGCTGGTGAGCATTGTAAGGGTTTCTAACAGGTCATTCACTAGTAGGAGTGAGAAAATCATCACGGGGTGGTGTGAATCGGATGGCCTGAATCATGATAGGCAGTGAGTGGCATTGTAGGATATAGAAAAGCACCATGGGGAGGTCAGCATGGAAAGCTCAGGAAACATGCAGTGGCAATGTAGGATAGGTTTCTGAAAAACATCGCGGGGTGGTGCGCATAGTAAGGGTTTCTAACAGGCCATTCACTAGTAGGAATGAGAAATACATCATGATGTGGTGTGAATCCGTGGGCCTTAATCAGCATAGACAGTGATTGGCAATGTAGAATGGAGAAGAGCACCACGGGTTTGTCAGCATGGGGAGGTAATGAAACATGCAGTGGCAATGTAGGATACGTTTCTGAAAAACATCGCAGGGTGGTGCGCATTGTAAGGTTTTCTAACAGGCCATCCCTAGAAGGAGTGAGAACAACATCACAGGGTGGTGTGAATCGTAGGCCTGAATTAGAATAGGCAGTGAGTCGCAATGTAGGTTGGAGAAAAGCACCACAGGGTGGTCTGCCTGGGGAGGTCAGGAAACATGCAGTGGCAATGTAGGATAGGTTTCTGAAAAACATCGCGGGGTGGTGAGCATTGTAAGGGTTTCTAACAGGCCATTCACTAATAGGAGTGAGAAAATCATCTCGGGGCGGGGTGAATCGGAGGGCCTGAATTCGCATAGGCAGTGAGTGGCTATGTAGGATGTAGAAAAGCACCACGGGGTGGTCAGCAGTGGGAGGTTAGGAAATATGCAGTGGCAAAGTAGGATAGGTTTCTGAAACACATCGTAGGTTGGTGGGCATTGTAAGTGTTTCTAACAGGCCATACACTAGTAGGATTGAGAAAAAAATCATGCGATGGTGTGAATCGGAATGCCTGAATCAGGATAGGCAGTGAGTGTCAATGTAGGATTCAGAAAAGAACAATGGGGTGGTCAGCATTGGGATGTCAGGAAACATGCAGAGGCAACGTAGGATAGGTTTCTGAAAAACATCATGGGTTGGTGCGCATTTTAAGTGTTTCTAAAAGGCCATTCAGTAGTAGGAGTGAAACAAACATCATGGCGTGGTGTGAATTAGAGGGCCTGAATCAGGATAGGCAGTGAGTGGCAATGTAAAATAGAAAAAAGCACCAAGGGGTGGTCAACATGGGGAGGTCAGGAAACATGCAGTGGCAATGAAGAATAGGTTTCTTAAAAACATCGCGGGGAGGTGCGCATTGTAAGGGTATCTAACAGGCCATTCACTAGTAGGAGTGAGAAAAACATCACGGGGTGGTGTGAAACGGAAGGCCTGAATTCGGATAGGCAGTGAGTGGCATTTAGGATTGAGAAAAGCACCACGTGGTGGTCAGCATGGGGAGGTCAGGAAACATGCAGTGGCAATGTAGGATAGGTTTCTGAAAAACATCGCTGGGTGGTGCGCATTGTAATGTTTTCTAACAGGCCATTCACTAGTGAGAGTGAGAAAAACATCACAGGGTGGTGTGAACGCGGGCCTAAATTAGGATAGGCAGTGATTGGCAATGTTGGAAGGAGAAAAGCACCATGGGGTGGTCAGAATGGGGAGGTAATGAAACATGCAGTGGCAATTTAGGATAGGTTTCAGATAAACATCGCAGGGTTGTGCACATTGTAAAGGTTTCTCACAGGCCATTCACTATTAGGAGTGAGAACAACATCACTAGGTGGTGTGAATCGGAGGGCCTTAATTAGAATAGGCAGTGAGTGGCAATGTACGTTGGAGAAAAGAACCATGGGATTGTCAGCATGGGGAGTTCAGGAAACATGCAGTGGCAATGTAGGATAGGTTTCTGAAAAACATCGCGGGATGGTGCGCATTGTAAGTGTTTCAAACAGAACTTTCACTAGTAGGATTGCGAAAACATCACAGGGTGTTGTTAATCGGAAGGCCTGAATCAGGATAGGCAGTGAGTGGCAATGTAGGATGGAGAAAAGCACCACGGGGCAGTCAGCATGGGGAGGTCAGGAAACATGCAGTGGCAATGTAGGATAGGTTTGTGAAAAACATCGCGGGGTGGTGCACATTGTAGGGGTTTGTAACAGGCCATTCACTAGTAGGAGTGAGAACAACAGCATGGGGTGGTGTGAAACGGAGGGCCTGAATTTGGATAGGCAGTGAGTGGCAATGAAGAATGGAGTAAAGCACCACGGGTTTGTCAGCATGGGGAGGTCATGAAACAAGCAGTGTCAATGTAGGATAGGTTTCTGAAAAACATCGCGGGGTGGTGAGCATTGTAAGGTTTTCTATCAGGCCATTCACTAGTAGGAGTGAGAAAAACATCACGGGCTTGTGTGAATCAGAGGGCCTGAATTCGGATAGGCAGTGAGTTGCAATGTAGGATGGAAAAAAGCACCGCTGGGTGGTCAGCATGGGGAAGTCAGGACAGATGCAGTGGCAATGTAGGATATGTTTCTGATAAACATCGCGGATTAGTGTGCGTTGTAAGGTTTTCTAACAGGCAATTCATTAGTACGAGTGAGAACAACATCACGGGGTGGTGTGAATGAGGACCTAATTTAGGATACTCAGTGAGTGGCAATGTAGGAAGGAGAAAATCACCACTTGGTGGTCAGCATGGGGAGGTGAGGAAACATGAAGTGTAATGTAGGATAGGTTTCTGAAAAACATCACAGAGTGGTGCGCATTGTTAGGGTTTGTAACTGGCCATTCACTAGTAGGAGTGAGAACAACAGCACGGGTTGGTGTGAATCAGAGGGCCTGAATCAGGATAGACAGCGAATGGCAATGTAAAATGGAGAAAAGCCCCATGAGTTGATCAGCATGGGGACGTCAGGAAACATGCAGTGGCAATATAGGATAGGTTTCTGAAAAACATCGCGGGGTGGTGCGCATTGTAAGGGTTTCTAACAGGCCATTCACTAGTAGGAGTGAGAAAAACATCACGGGGTGATGTGAATCAGTAGTCCTGAAAAAGTATAGGCAGTCAATGGCAATGTAGGATGGAGAAAATCAACACGGGATGGTCAGCATGGGGAGGTCAGTACACATGCATTGGTAATGTAGGATAGGGTTCTGAAAAAACATCGCGGGGTGGAGCAAATAGTAAGGGTTTCGAACAGGCCATTCAATAGTAGGAGTGAGAAAAACATAACGGGGTGGTGTGAATCAGAGGGCATGAATCAGGATAGGCAGTGAGTGGCAATAAAGGATGTAGAAAAGCATAACGGGGTGGTCAGCATGGGGAGGTCAGGAAACATACAGTGGCAAAGTAGGATCGGATTCAGAAAAAGTTCCCAGTTTGGTGCGAATTGTAAGGGTGTCTAACAGGCCATTCACTAGTAGGAGTGAGAAAAACATCACGGGGTGGTGTGAATCTGAGGACCTGAATCAGGATAGGCAGTGAGTGGCAATGTAAAATGGAGCAAAGCACCACGGGTTAATCAGCATGGGGAGGTCAGGAAACATGCAGTGGCAATGTAGGATAGGTTTCTGAAAAACATCTCGGGGTGTGAGAATTGTAAGGGTTTCTAACAGGCCATTCACTAGTAGGTGTGAGAAAAACATCACTGGTTGGTGTGAATCAGAGGGCCTGTATTAGGGTAGGCAGTGAGTGTCAATGTAGGATGGAGAAAAGCACCACGGGGTCGTCAGCATAGGGAGGTCAGGAAACATGCAGTGGCAATGTAGGATAGGTTTCTGAAAAACTTAGCGGGTTGATGCACATTGTAAGGTTTAGTAACAGGCCATTCACTAGTAGGAGTGAGAAAGACATCACGGGGTGGTGTGAATCAGAAGGCCTGAATCAGGATAGGCAGTGAGGGGCAATGTAGAATGGAGAAAATCACCACGGGATGGTCAGCATGGGGAGGTCTGGAAATATGCAGTGGCAATGTAGGATAGGTTTCTGAAAAACATCGCAGGTTGGGGCGCATTTTAAGGGTTTCTAACAGGCCATTCACTAGTAGGAGTGAGAAAAAGTTCACCGGGTAGTGTGAATCGGAGGGCCTGAATCAGGATAGGCAGTGAGTGGCAATGTAAAATGGAGAAAAGCACCACTTGTTGATCCGCATGGGAGTTCAGGAAACATGCAGTGGCAATGTAGGATAGGTTTCTGAAAAACATCGCGAGGTGGTGAGAATTGTAAGGGTTTCTAACAGGACATTCACTATTAGGAGTGAGCAAAACATCACGTTGTGGTGTGAATCGGTGGGCCTGAATTAGGATCGCAGTGAGTGGCAATGTAGGATGGAGAAAAGCACCACGGGGTGGTCAGGAATGGGAGGTCAGGAAATATGCACTGGCAATGTAGGATAGGATTTTGAATAACATCGCGGGGTGGTACTCATTGTAAGGGTTGCAAGGCCATTCACTTGTAGCAATGAGAAAAACATCACGTTGTGGTGTGAATCGGAGGGCCTGAATCAGGATAGGCAGTGAGTGGCAATGTAGGGTGGAGAAAAGCACCACGGGGTGCTCAGGATTGTGAGGTCAGGAAACATGCAGTGGCAATGTAGGAGAGGTTTCTGAAAAACATCACGGGGTGGTGCGCATTGTAAGGGTTTCTAACAGGCCATTCACTAGTAGCAGTGAGAAATACATGATGGTGTTATGTGAATCAGAGGGCCTGAATCAGGATAGACAGTGAGTGGTAATGTAGCATGGAGAAAAGCACCAGGGTTGGTCAGCATGTGGAGGTCAGGCAACATGCAGTGGCAATGTAGGATATTTTTCTGAAAAACATCACGGGGTGGTGCGCATTGCAAGGGTGTCTAACAGGCCATTCACTAGTAGGAGTGAGAAAAACATCATGGGGTGGTGTGAATCAGATGTTCTGAATTAGGAGAGGCACTGATTGGCAATGTAGCAGGGAGAAAAGCACCACGAGGTGGTCAGGATGGGGAGGTCAGGAAACATGCAGTGGCAATGTAGGATAGGTTTCTAAAAAACATCGCGGGGTGGTGCGCATTGTAACGGTTTCTAACAGGCAATTCAGTACTAGGAGTGAGAAAAACATCACGGACTGGTGAAATCGGAGGTCCTGAATTAATATAGGCCGTGATTGTCAATGTAGGAGGAAGAAAACCACCACGGGGTGGTCAGCAGTGGGAGGTCAGGAAACATGCAGTGGCAATGAAGAATAGGTTTCTTAAAAACGTCGCGGGGAGGTGCGCATTGTAAGGGTTTCTAACAGGCCACTCACTAGTAGGAGTGAGAAAAACATCACGGGGTGGTGTGAATCGGAGGGCCTGAATTCGGATAGGCAGTGAGTGGCATTTAGGATGGAGAAAAGCACCAAGGGGTGGTCAGCATGGGGAGGTCAGGAAACATGCAGTGGCAATGTAGGATAGGTTTCTGAAAAACATCGCTGTGTGGTGCGCATTGTAATGTTTTCTAACAGGCCATTCACTAGTGAGAGTGAGAAAAACATCACAGGGTGGTGTGAACGCGGGCCTAAATTAGGATAGGCAGTGATTGGCAATGTCGGAAGGAGAAAAGCACAATGGGGTGATCAGCATGGGGAGGTAATGAAACATGCAGTGGCAATTTAGGATAGGTTTCAGATAAACATCGCAGGGTCGTGCACATTGTAAGGGTTTCTAACAGGCCATTCACTATTAGGAGTGAGAACAACATCACGAGGTGGTGTGAATCGGAGGGCCTTAATTAGAATAGGCAGTGAGTGGCAATGTACGTTGGAGAAAAGCACCATGGGATTGTCAGCATGGGGAGTTCAGGAAACATGCAGTGGCAATGTAGGATAGGTTTCTGAAAAACATCGCGGGGTGGTGCGCATTGTAATTGTTTCTAACAGAACTTTCACTAGTAGGATTGCGAAAACATCAAAGGGTGTTGTGAATCGGAAGGCCTCAATCAGGATAGGCAGTGAGTGGCAATGTAGGATGGAGAAAAGCACCACGGGGCAGTCAGCATGGGGAGGTCAGGAAACATGCAGTGGCAATGTAGGATAGGTTTGTGAAAAACATCGCTGGGTGATGCGCATTGTAAGGGTTTGTAACAGACCATTCACTAGTAGGAGTGAGAACAACATCACGGGCTGGTGTGAATTGCTGGGCCTGATTTAGTATAGGCAGTGAGTGGGAATGAAAAATGGAGAAAAGCACCACGGTGTGGGCAACATATGGAGGTCAGGAAACATGCAGTGGCAATGTAGGATAGGTTTCTGAAAAACATCACGGGGTGGTGACATTGTAAGCGTTTCTAACAAGCCATTCGCAAGTGGGAGTGAGAAAAACATCACAGCGTGGTGTGAATTGGAGGGCCTGGATCAGGATAGGTAGTGAGTGTCAATGTAGGATGGAGAAAAGCAACATGGGCTGGTCAGCATGGGGAGGTAAGGAAACATGCAGTGGCAATGTAGGATAGGTTTCTGAAAAACATCGGGGGTTGGTGAGCATTGTAAGGGTTTCTAACAGACCATTCACTAGTAGGGGTGAGAACAATATCACGGGGTGGTGTGAATCGGAATACCTGAATCAGGATTGGCAGTGAGTGTCAATGTAGGATGGAGAGAAGCACCATGGCGTGGTCAGCATGGGGATGTCAGGAAACATGCTTTGGCAATGTAGGATAGGTTTCTGAAAAACATCACGGGTTGCTGTGCATTGTAAGTGTTTCTAACAGGCCATACACAAGTAGGAGTGAAAAAAACATCACGGCATGGAGTGAATTGGAGGGCCTGAATCAGGATAGGCAGTGTGTGGCGATGTAAAATGGAGAAAAGCACCAAGGGGTGGTCAATATGGGGAGGTCAGGAAACATGCAGTGGCAATGTAGAACAGGTTTCTGAAAAACATCACGGGGTGGTGCGCATTGTAAGGGTATCTAACAGGCCATTCACTTGTAGGAGTCAAAAAAACATCATGCTGTGGTGTGAATCGGAGGGCCTGAATCAGGATAGGCAGTGAGTGGCAATTTAAAATGGAGAAAAGCTTCACGGGGTGGTCAGCATGTGGAGGTCAGTAAACATGCATTGGCAATGTAGGATAGGTTTCTGAAAAACATCGCGGGTGGTGCGTATTGTAAGGGTTTGTAACAGGCCATTCCCTAGTAGGATTGAGAAAAACAGCATGGGGTGGTGTGAAATGGAGGGCCTGAATTTGGATAGGCAGTGAGTGGCAATGAAGAATGGAGTAAAGCACCACGTTTTTGTCAGCATGTGGAGGTCATGAAACAAGCAGTATCAATGTAGGATAGGTTTCTGAAAAACATCGTGGGGTGGTGAGCGTTGTAAGGTTTTCTATCAGGCCATTCACTAGTAGGAGTGAGAAAACATCACGGGCTGGTGTGAATCAGAGGGCCTGAATTCGGATAGGCAGTGAGTTGCAATGTAGGATGGAAAAAAGCACCACTGGGTGGTCAGCATGGGGATGTCAGGACAGATGCAGTGGCAATGTATGATAGGTTTCTGATAAACATCGCGGATTGGTGCGCATTGTAAGGTTTTCTAACAGGCAATTCATTAGTACGAGTGAGAACAACATCACGGGGTGGTGTGAATGAGGGCCTAAGTTAGGATACTCAGTGAGTGGCAATGTAGGAAGGAGAAAATCACCACTTGGTGGTCGGCATGGGGAGGTTAGCAAACATGAAGTGCAATGTAGGATAGGTTTCTGAAAAACATCACAGAGTTGTGGGCATTGTAAGGGTTTGTAACAGGCCATTCACTAGTAGGAGTGAGAACAACAGCACGGGTTGGTGTGAATCGGAGGGCCTGAATTAGGATAGGCAGTGAGTGGCAATGAAGAATAGAGACATGCACCACGGGGTGGGCAACATGGGGAGGTCAGGAAACATGCAGTGGCAATTTAGGATAAGTTTCTGAAAAACATTCCGGGGTGGTGCGCATTATAAGAGTTTGTAACAAGCCATTCACAAGTAGAAGTGAGAAAAAAATCACGGGGTGATGTTAATCGGAGGGCCTGAATCAGGATAGGCAGTGAGTGTCAATGTAGGATGTAGAAAATCACCACGGGGTGGTTTGCATGGAGAGTTCAGTAAACACGCAGTGGCAATGTAGGATAGGTTTCTGAAAAGCATCGTGGGGAGGTGCACATTGTAAGGGTTTCTAACAGGCCATTCACTAGTAGGAGTGAAAAAAATATCACGGTGTGGTGTGAATCAGAGGGCCTGAATCTGGATAGGCAGTGAGTGGTAATGTAAAATGGAGAAAAGCACAACGGGGTGGTCTGCATGGCTAGGTCAGGAAACATGCAGAGGCAATGTAGGATAGGTTTCTGAAAAACATCGCGGGGTGGCGAGCATTATAAGGTTTTCTATTAGGCCATTCACTAGTAGGAGTGAGAAAAACATCACGGGCTAGTGTGAATCGGAGGGCCTGAATTTGTATAGGCAGTGAGTGGCAATGTAGGATGGAGAAAAGCACCACAGGGTGGTCAGCATGGGAAGGTCAGGACAGATGCAGTGTCAATGTAGGAAAGGTTTCTGAAAAACATCGCGGTGTGGTGCGCATTGTAAGGGTTTCTAACAGGCCATTCACTAGTAGGAGTGAGAAATACATCACGGGGTGGTGTGAATCGGATGGCCTCAATCAGGATAGGCAGTGAGTGGCAATGTAGGATGGAGAAAAGCACAACGGGTGGTCAGGATGGGGAGGTCAGGAAACATGCAGTGGCAATGTATGATAGGTTTCTGAAAAACATCGCCGGGTGGTTCGCATTGCAACTGTTTCTAACAGGCCATTCACTAGTAGGAGTGAGAAAAACATCACAGTGTGGTGTGAATCGGAGGTCCTGATTTAGGTTAGTCAGTGAGTGCCAATGTAGGATGGAGAAAAGAAACACGGGGTGGTCAGCATGGGGAGGTCAGGAAACATTCACTGGCAATGTAGGATACGTTTCTGATAAACATCGCACGGTGGGGCGCATTGTAAGTGTTTCTCACAGGCCATTCACTAGCAGGAGTGAGAACAACAACACTGGGTGGTGTGAATTGGAGGGCCTGAATCAGGATAGGCAGAGAGTGGTAATGTAAAATGGAGAAAAGCACCACAGTGTGGTCAGCATGTTGAGGTCAGGATACATGCATTTTCAATGTAGGATAGGTTTCTGAAAAACATCGTGGGGTGGTGCAAATAGTAAGAGTTTCGAACAGGCCATTCACTAGTAGGAGTGAGAAAAACATCACGGGGTGATGTGAATCAGAAGTCCTGAATCAGGATAGGCAGTGAATGGCAATGTAGGATGGAGAAAAGCACCACGGGATGGTCAGCATGGGGAGGTCAGGACACATGCATTGGCAATATAAGATAGGTTTCTGAAAAACATCGCGGGGTGGTGTGCATTGTGAGGGTTTCTAACAGCCCATTCACTAGTAGGAGTGAGAAAAACATCACGGGGTGATGTGAATCAGAAGTCCTGAATCAGGATAGGCAGTGAATGGCAATGTAGGATGGAGAAAAGCACCACGGGGTGGTCAGGATGTGGAGGACAGGAAACATGCAGTGGCAATGTAGGAAAGGATTCTGAATAACATCGGGGGGTGGTGCTCATTGTAAGGGTTGCAAGGCCATTCACTTGTAGCAGTGAGAAAAACATCACGTTGTGGTGTGAATCGGAGGGCCTCAATCAGGATAGGCAGTGAGTGGCAATGTAGGATGGAGAAAAGCACCAAGGGGTGCTCATGATGGTGAGGTCAGGAAACATGCAGTGGTAAAGTAGGAAAGGTTTCTGAAAAACATCACTGGGTAGTGCGCATTGTAATGGTTTCTAACAGGCCATTCACTAGTAGGAGTGAGAAATACATGATGGTGTTGTGTGAATCAGAGGGCCTGAATCAGGATAGACAGTGAGTGGCAATGTAGCATGGAGAAAAGCACCAGGGTTGGTCAGCATGGGGAGGTCAGGAAACATGCAGTGGCAATGTAGGATATTTTTCTCAAAAACAACACGGTGTGGTGCGAATTGTAACGTTTTCTAACAGGCAATTCACTAGTAGGAGTGAGAAAAACATCACGGACTGGTGAAATCGGAGGGCCTGAATCAGGATAGGCAGTGAGTGGCAATGGAAAATGGAGGAAAGCACCACGGGTTGATCAGCATGGGGAGGTCAGCATACATGCAGTGGCAATGTAGGAGAGTTTTCTGAAAAACTACGCGGGGTGGTGAGAATTGTAACAGTTTATAACAGGCCGTTCACTAGTAGGAGTGAGAAAAACATCACGGGGTGGTGTCATTCAGACGGCCTGAATTAGGATACACAGTGAGTGTCAATGCAGTATGGAGAAAAGCACCACGAGGTGGTCAGGATGGGGAGGTCGGGAAACATGCAATGGCAATGTAGGAAAGGTTTCTGAAAAACATCGTGGGGTGGTGTGCATTGTAAGGTTTTCTAACAGGCCATTCACTAATAGGAGTGAGAAAAACATCACGGTGTGGTGTGAATCGGAGGGGTTTGAATCAGGATAGGCAGTAAGTGGCAATGTAGAATGGAGAAAAGCACCAGGGTTGGTCAGCAAGGGGAGGTCAGGAAACATGCAGAGGCAATGTAGAATAGGTTTCTGAAAAAGATCGCGGGGTGGTGCACTTGTAAAGGTTTCTAACAGGACATTCACTAGTAGGAGTGTGAAAAACATCACGGACTTGTGTGAGTCGGAGGGCCTGAATTAGGATAGGCAATGAGTGGCAATGTAGGATAAAGAAAAGCACCAAGGTGTGGTCAGCATGGGGAGTTCAGGAAACATGCAGTTTCTATGTAGGATAGGTATCTGAAAAACATCGTGGGGTAGTGCGCATTGCAATGGTTTCTAACAGGCCATTAACTAATAGGAGTGAGAAGTACAACATGGTGTGGTGTGAATGGGAGGGTCTGAATCAGGATAGGCAGTGAGTAGTAATGTAAAATGGAAAAAAGGACCACGGGTTGGTCAGCATGGGGAGATCAGGAAACATGCAGTGGCAATGTAGGATAGGTTTCTGAAAAACATCGCGGGGTGGTGCCCATTGTAAGGGTTTCTAACAGGCCATTCACTAGCCTGAGTGAGAAAAAATCAACGGTGTGGTGTGAATTGGAGGGCCTGAATCAGGATAGGCAGTGAGTGGTAATGTATAATGGAGAAAAGCACCAGGTGTGGACAGCATGGGGAGGTCAGGAAACTTGCAGTGGCAATGTAGGATATTTTTCTGAAAAACATCACGGGTGGTGAGAATTCTAAGGGTTTCTAACAGGCCATTCACTAGTAGGAGTGAGAAAAAGATCAATGGGTGGTGTGAATCAGAGGGCCTGAATTAGGATAGGCAGTGAGTGGCAATGTAGGATGGAGAAAAGCACCATGGGGTGGTCAGCATGGGGAATTCAGGAAACATGCAGTGGCAATGTAGGATAGGTATCTGAAAAACTACGCAGGTGTTGTGCATTGAAAGGGTTTCTAACAGGCCATTCATTAGTAGGAGTGAGAAAAACATCACGGGTGGTGTGAATCGGAAGGCGTGAATCAGGATATATCGTGTCTTGCAATGGAGGATGGTGAAAAGCACCAAGGGGTGGTCAGCATGGGGAGGTCAGGAAACATGCAGTGGCAGTGTAGGATAGGTTTCTGAAAAACACCGCGGGGTGGTGCGCATAGTAAGGGTTTCTAACAGGCCATTCAGTAGTAGGAGTGAGAAAAACCTCATGGTGTGGTGTGAATCAGAGGGCCTGAATCACTATAGACAGTGAGTGGTAATGTTACATGGAGAAAAGCACCAGGTGTGGGCAGCAAGGGGAGGTCAGGAAACATGCAGTGTCAATGTAAGATAGGTTTCTGAAAAAAATCGTTTGGTGGTGTGCATTGAAATGGTTTCTAACAGGCCATTCACTAGTAGGAGTGAGAAAATCATCATGGGTTGGTGTGTATCAGAAGGCCTGAATAAGCATAGGCAGTGAGTGACAATGTAAAATTGAGAAAAGCACCTCGGAGTGATCAGCATGGGGAAGTCAGGAAACATGCAATGGCAATGTAGGATAGGTTTCTAATAAACATCGCAGAGTGGTGCGCATTGTAACGTTTCTAACAGGAAATTTATTAGTAGGACTGAGAAAAACATCACGGGGTGGTGTGAATTGGAGGGCCTGAATCAGGATAGGCAGTGAGTGGCAATGTAGGATGGAGTAATGCACCACGGGGTGGTCAGGATGGGGAGGTAAGGAAACATGCAGTGGCAATGTAGGATAGGTTTCTGTAAAACATCGTGGGGTGGTGCTCATTGTAAGGATTTCCAACAGGCCATTAACTAGTAGGAGTGAGAAATACATCATGGTGTGGTGTGAATCAGAGGGCCTGAATCAGGATTGGCAGTGAGTGTTAATATAAAATGGAGAAAAGCACCACGGGTTGGTCAGCATGGGGAGGTCAGGAAACATTCAGTGGCAATGTAGGATAGGTTTCTGAAAAACATCGCGGGGTGGTGCTCATTGTAAGGGTTTCTAACAGGCCATTCACTAGTTGGAGTTTGAAAAATATCAGGGGTGGTGTTAATCTGAGTGCCTGAATTAGGAAAGGCAGTGAGTGGCAATGTAAAATGGAGAAAAGCACAACAGGTTGGTCAACATGGGGAGGTACGAAACATGCAGTGGCAATGTAAGATAGGTATCTGAAAAACAACGCGGGGTGGTGCATATTGTAAGGGTTTCTAACAGGCCATTCACTAGTAGGAGTGGGAAAAACATCACGGGCTGTTGTGAATCGGAGGTCCTGAATTAGTTTAGGCAGTGAGTGGCAATGTAGGATGAAGAAAATCACCACGGGGTGGTCAGCATGGGGAGGTCAGGAAACATGCAGTGGCAATGTAGGATAGGTTTTGAAAATCATCGCTGTGTGGTGCGCATTGTAAGTGTTTCTAACAGGCCATTCAATAGTAGGAGAGACAAAAACATCATGGGCTGGTGTGAATCGGAGGTCCTTAAATAGGATAGGCAGTGAGTGGCAATATAGGATGAAGAAAAGCACCACGGGTTGGTCAACATGGGGAGGTAAGGAAACATGCATTTGCCAAGTAGGATAGGTTTCTGAAAAACATAACGGGGTGGTGCGCATTGCGAGTGTTTCAAGCACGCCATTCACTACAAGAAGTGAGAAAAATATCACGGGGTGGTGTGAATCGGAGGGCCTGAATTAGGATAGGCAGTGAGTGGCAATGTAGGATGGAGAAAATCACCGCGGGGTGGTCAGCATGGGGAGGTCAGGGAACATGCAGTGGCAATGTAGGATAGGTTTCTGAAAACAAAAGCGGGGTGGTGCGCATTGTAAAGGGTTTTAACAGGCCATTCATCTGTAGGAGTCAGAAAAACATCACGGGGTGGTGTGAATCAGAGCACCTGATTTTAGATAGGGATTGAGTGGCAATGTAGGATGGAGAAAAGCACCACAGGGTGGTTATCATGGGGAGGACAGGAAACATGCAGTGGCAATGAAGGATAGTTTTCTGAAAAACATCACGGGGTGGTGCGCATTTTAAGGGTTTCTAACAGATCATTCACTAGGAGGAGTGAGAAAAACATCACGGGGTGGTCTGAATCAGACGGCCTGTATTAGGATAGGCCGTGAGTGGCAATGTAGGTTGGAGAAAAGCACCACATTTTTTCGGGATGTGGAGGTAAGGAAACATGCAGTGTCTATGTAGGATAGGTATCTGAAAAACATCGCGGGTTGGTGCGCATGGTAAGGATTTCTAACAGTCCATTCCCTAGCAGGAATGAGAAAAAAATCACGGCGTGGTGTGAATTGGAGGGCCTGAATTAGGATAGGCAGTGAGTGGTAATGTATAATGGAGAAAAGCACCACGGGTTGGTCAGCATGTGGAGGTCAGGAAACATGCAGTGGTAATGTAGGATAGGTTTCTGAAAAACATCGCGGTGTGGTGGGAACTGTAAGGGTTTCTAACAGGCCATTCACTAGTAGGAGTGAGAAAAACATCACGGGGTGGTATGAATCAGAGGGCCTGAATAAGGATAGGCAGTTAGTGGCAATGTAGGATGGAGAAAAGCACCACGGGGTGGTCAGCATGGGGAGGTCAGGAAACATGCAGTGTAGGATAGGTATCTGAAAAACAACGCGGGTGGTGCACATTGTAAGGGTTTCTAACAGGCCATTCACTAGTAGGAGTTAGAAAAACATCACGGCGTGGTGTGAATCGGAGGGCCTGAATTAGGATAGGCATTGAGGGGCAATGTAGGTTGGAGAAAAGCACCACGGGGTGGTCAGGTTGGGGAGGTCAGGAAATATGAAGTGGCTATGTAGGATAGGTATCTGAAAAACATCGAGGGGTGGTGCGCATTGTAATGGTTTCTAACAGGCCATTAACTAATAGGAGTGAGAAATATAACAGGGTCTGGTGTGAATGGGAGGGCCTGAATCAGGATAGGCAGTGAGTGGTAATGTAAAATGGAGAAAAGGACCACGGGTTTGTCAGCATGGGGAGATCAGGAAACATCAGTGGCGATGTAGGATAGGTTTCTGAAAAATATCCCAGGGTGGTGCGCAGTATAAGGGTTCCTAACAGGCCATTCACTAGCAGGAGTGAGAAAAAATCAACGGTGTGGTGTGAATCGGAGGGCCTGAATCAGGATACGCAGTGAGTGGTAATGTAAAATGGAGAAAAGCACCACGGGTTGGTCAGCAAGGGGAGGTCAGGAAATATGCAATGGCAATGTAGGTTAGGTTTCTGAAAAACATCACGGGGTGTTGAGAATTGTAAGAGTTTCTAACAGGCCTTTCACTAGTAGGAGTGAGAAAAACATCACGGGGTGGTGTGAATCGGAGCGCCTGAATTAGGATAGGCAGTGAGTGGCAATTTAGGATGGAAAAAAGCACCACAGGGTGGTCAGCATAGTGAGGTCAGAAAACATGCAGTGGCAATGTGGGATATGTTTCTGAAAAACATCGCGGGTGGTGCGCATTGTAAGGTTTCTAAGAGGCCATTCACTAGTAGGAGTGAGAAAAACATCACGGGGTGGTGTGAATCAGAGGGAATGAATCAGGATAGGCAGTGAGTGGCAATGTAGCATGGAGAAAAGCACAATGTGTTGCTCAGGATGGACAGGTCAGGAAACATGCCGAGGCAGTGTAGGAGAGGTTTCTGAAAAACATCGCAGGGTAGTGCGTATTGTAACGGTTTCTAACAGGCCATTCACTAGTAGGAGTGAGAAATACATCAAAGTGTGGTGGGAATCAGAGGGCCTGAATCAGGATAACCAGTGAGTGGCAATGTAGAATGGGAAAAGCACCAGGTGTGGTCAGCATGGGGAGGTCAGGAAAAATGCAGTGGCAATGTTAGATAGGTTTCTGAAAAACATCGCGGGGTGGTGCGCATTGTAAGTGTTTCTAACAGGCCATTCAATAGTAGGAGTGAGAAAAACATCACAGGGTGGTTTGAATCCGAGGGCCTGAATTATGATAGGCAGTGAGTGGCAATGTAGGATGGAGAAAACACCTTGGGGTGGTCATGATGGGGAGGTCAGGAAAAATGCAGTGGCAATGTAGGATAGGTTTCTAAAAAACATCGTGGGGTGGTGCGCATTGTATGGGTTTCTAACAGGACATTCACTAGTGTGAGTGTGAAAAACATCACGGGCTGGTGTGATTCGGAGTGCCTGAATTAGGATAGGCAGTGAGTGGCAATGTAAAATGGAGAAAAGCACCACGGGTTGGTCAGCATGGGGAGGTCAGGAAACATGCAGTGGCAATGTAGGAAAGGTTTCTGAAAAAAATCGCGGGGTGGTGCACATTGTAACGGTTTCTAACAAGCCATTCACAAGTAGGAGTGACAAAAACATCATGGAGTGGTGTGAATCGGAGGGCCTGAATTAGGATAGGCAGTGAGTGTCAATGTAGAATGGAGAAAAGCACCACGGGATGGTCAGCATGGGGAGGTCAGAAAACATGAAGTGGCAATGTAGGGTAGGTTCCTGAAAAACATCTTGGGGTGGTGCGCATTGTAAGGCTTTCTTAAAGGCCCTTAACTTGTAGGAGTGAGAAAAACATCAGGGGTTGTGTGAATCGGAGGGCCTGAATTAGGATAGGCAGTGAGTGTCAATGTAGAATGGAGAAAAGCACCATGGGTTTGTCAACATGGGGAGGTAAGGAAACATGCAGTGGCAATTTAGTATAGGTTTGTGAAAAACATCGCAGGTTGGTGCGCATTGTAAGGATATCTAACAGGCCATTCACTAGCAGGAGTGAGAAAAATATCACGGCGTGGTGTGAGTCAGATGGCCTGAATTAGGATTGGCAGTGAGTGGCAATGTAGGATGGTGAAAAGCACCACGGGGTGGTCAGCGTGGGGAGGTCAGGAAACATGCAGTGGCAATGTAGGCTAGGTATCTGAAAAACAACGCGGGTGGTACGCATTGTAAGCGTTTCTAACAGCTCATTCATTAGTAGGAGTGAGAAAAACATCACGGGGTGGTGTGAATCGGAGGGCCTGAATCAGGATAGGCAGTGACTGGCAATGTAGGATGGAGAAAACCACCAAGGGTTGGTCAGAATATGGAGGTCAGGAAACGTGCAGTTGCAATGTAGGATAGGTTTCTGAAAAAAATCGTGTGGTGGTGCGCATTGAAATGGTTTCTAACAGGCCATTCACTAGTAGCAGTGAGAAAATCATCACGGGTTGGTGTGTATCGGAGGGACATAATCAAGATAGGCAGTGAGTGACAATGTAAATTTGAGAAAAGCACCATGGCGTGATCAGCATGAGGAAGTCAGGAACCATGCAGTATCAATGTAGGATAGGTTTCTGATAAACATCGCAGGCTGGTGCGCATTGTAACATTTCTAACAGGAAATTTACTAGTAGGACTGAGAAAAACATCACGAGGTGGTGTGATTCGGAGGGCCTGAATCAGGATAGACAGAGATTGGCAATGTAGGATGGAGAAAAGCACCACGGGGTGGTCAAGTTGGAGATATCAGGAAACATGCAGTGGCAATGTAGGATAGGTTTCTGAAAAACATCGCAGGGTGGTGCAAATTGTAAGGGTTTCTTACAGGCCATTGACCAGTAGGAGCCAGAAAAACATCACGGTGTGGGGTGTATCAGAGGGGCTGAATCAGGTTAGGCAGTAAGTAGCAATGTAGCATGGAGAAAAGCACCAGGGGTGGTCAGCATGGGGAGGGCAGTAAACATGCAATGGCAATGTAGGATATTTTTCGGAAAAACATCGTGGTGTGGTGCGCATTGTAATGGTTTCTAACAGGCCATTCACTAGTAGGAGTGAGATAAACATCACGGGCAGGTGTGAATCAGATGTTCTGAATTAGGATAGGCAGTGATTGGCAGTGTAGCATGGAGAAAAGCTCCAGAAGTTGGTCAGGATGGGGAGGTCAGGAAACATGCACTGGTAATGTAGGATAGGTTTCTGAAAAACATCGCGGTGTGGTGAGAATTGTAAGGGTTTCTAACAGGCCATTCACTAGTAGGAGTGAGAAAAACATCACGGGGTGGTGTGAATCGGAGGGTCTGAATTAGGATAGGCAGTGAGTGGCAATGTAGGATGGAGAAAACACCTTGGGGTGGTCATGATGGAGAGGTGAGGAAAAATGCATTGGCAATGTAGGATAGGTTTCTAAAAAAACATCTTGGGGTGGTGCGCATTGTAAGGCTTTCTTAAAGGCCCTTCACTTGTAGGAGTGAGAAAAACATCAGGGGTGGTGTGAATCGGAGGGTCTGAATTAGGATAGGCAGTGAGTGACAATGTAGAATGGAGAAAAGCACCATGGGTTTGTCAGCATGGGGAGGTAAGGAAACATGCAGTGGCAATTTAGTATAGGTTTGTGAAAAACATCGCAGGTTGGTGCGCATTGTAAGGATTTCTTGCAGGCCATTCACTAGCAGGAGTGAGAAAAATATCACGGCGTGGTGTGAATCAGAGGGCAAGAATTAGGATAGGCAGTGTGTGGTAATGTATAATGGAGAAAACCACCACGGGTTTGTCAGCATGGGGAGGTCAGGAAACATGCAGCGGCAATGTAGGATAGGTTTCTGATAAACATCGCGGGTGGTGAGAATTGTAAGGGTTTCTAACAGGCCATTCACTAGTAGGAGTGAGAAAAACATCACGACGTGGTGTGAATCAGAGGGCCTGAATTAGGATAGGCAGTGAATGGCAATGTAGGATGGAGAAAAGCACCACTGTGTGGTCAGCATGGGGAGGTCAGGAAACATGCAGTGGCAATGTACGATAGGATTCTGAAAAACAACGCGGGTGGTGCACATTGTAAGAGTTTCTAAAAGACCATTCAGTGGTAGGAGTGAGAAAAACGACAAGGCGTGGTGTCAATCCGAGGGCCTGAATGAGGATAGGCAGTGAGTGGCAATGTAGGATGGAGAAAACCATCACGGGGTGGTCAGAATGGGGAGGTCAGGAAACTTGCAGTGGCAATGTAGGATAGGTTTCTTAAAAACATCTTGGGGTGGTGCGCATTGTAAGGCTTTCTTAAAGGCCCTTCACTTGTAGGAGTGAGAAAAACATCAGGAGTGGTGTGAATCGGAGGGCCTGAATTAGGATAGGAAGTGAGTGGCAATGTAGGATGGCGAAAAGGACCTTGGGGTGGTCATGATGGGGATGTCAGGAAACATGCAGTGGCAGTGTAGGATAGGTTTCTGAAAAACATCGCGGGGTGGTGCGCATTGTAAGGGTTTCTCACAGGCCATTCACTCGTAGGAATGAAAAAAACATCACGGGGTGGTGTGAATCAGAGGGCCTGAATTAGGATTGGCAGTGAGTGGCAATGTAGGATGGAGAAAAGCACCACGGGATGGTCAGCATGGGGAGGTCAGAAAACATGAAGTGGCAATGTAGGATAGGTTTCTGAAAAACAACTCGGGTGGTGCGCATTGTAAGGGTTTCTAACAAGCCATTCACTAATAGGAGTGAGAAAAACATCAAGGGGTGGTGTGAATCAGAGGGCCTGAATCAGAATAGGCAGGAAGTGGCAATGTAGGATGGAGAAAAGCACCAAGTGGTGGTCAGGATGGAGAGGTCAGGAAACATGCAGTGGCAATGTAGGAGAGGTTTCTGAAAAACATCACGGGGTGGTGCGTATTGTAATGGTTTCTAACAGGCCATTCAATAGTTGGAGTGAGAAAAATATCACAGGGTGGCTTGAATCTGAGGGCCTGAATTATGATAGGCAGTGATAGACAATGTAGGATGGAGAAAAGCACTACGGGGTGGTCAGCATGGGAAGGTCAGGAAACATGCAGTGGCAATATAGGATAGGTTTCTGAAAAACAACGCGGGTGGTGCGCATTGTCAGAGTTTCTAAAAGGCCATTCATTGATAGGAGTGAGAAAAACATCACGGCGTGGTGTGAATCCGAGGGCCTGAATCAGGATAGGCAGTAAGTGGCAATGTAGGATGGAGAAAAGCACCACGGTGTGGTCAGAATGGGGAGGTCAGGAAACTTGCAGTGGCAATGTAGGATAGATTCCTGAAAAACATCTTGGGGTGGTGCGCATTGTAAGGCTTTCTTAAAGGCCCTTCACTTGTAGGAGTGAGAAAAACATCAGGGGTGGTGTGAATCGGAGGGCCTGAATTAGGATAGGCAGTGAGTGGCAATGTAGGATGGAGAAAAGCTCCTCGGGGTGGTCATGATGGGGAAGTCTGGAAACATGCAGTGGCAATGTAGGATAGGTCTCTAAAAAACATCGAGGGGTGGTGCGCATTGTACGGGTTTCTAACAGGACATTCACTAGTACGAGTGTGAAAAACATCACGGGCTGGTGTGATTCGGAGTGCCTGAATTAGGATAGGCAGTGAGTGGCAGTGTAAAATGGAGAAAAGCAACACGGGTTATCATCATTGGGAGGTCAGGAAAAATGCATTGGCAATGTAGGAAAGGTTTATGAAAAAAATCGCGGGGTGGTGCACATTGTAAGGGTTTCTAACAAGCCATTCACAAGTAGAAGTGGCAAAAATATCATGGAGTGGAATGAATCGGAGGGACTGAATTAGGATAGGCAGTGAGTGTCAATGTAGAATTGAGAAAAGCACCATGGGTTTGTCAACATGGGGAGGTAAGGAAACATGCAGTGGCAATTTAGTATAGGTTTGTGGAAAACATCGCAGGTTGGTGCGCATTGTAAGGATTTCTAACAGGCCATTCACTAGCAGGAGTGAGAACAATATCACGGCGTGGTGTGAATCAGAGGGCAAGAATTAGGATAGGCAGTGTGTGGTAATGTATAATGGAGAAAACCACCACGGGTTTGTCAGCATGGGGAGGTCAGGAAACATGCAGCGGCAATGTAGGATAGGTTTCTGATAAACATCGCGGGTGGTGCAAATTGTAAGGGTTTCTAACAGGCCATTGACCAGTAGGAGCCAGAAAAACATCACGGTGTGGGGTGTATCAGAGGGGCTGAATCAGGATAGGCAGTAAGTGGCAATGTAGCATGGAGAAAAGCACCAGGGGTGGTCAGCATGGGGAGGGCAGTAAACATGCAGTGGCAATGTAGGATATTTTTCGCAAAAACATCGTGGGTTGGTGCGCATTGTAATGGTTTCTAACAGGCCATTCACTAGTAGGAGTGAGATAAACATCACGGGCTGGTGTGAATCAGATGTTCTGAATTAGGATAGGCAGTGATTGGCAGTGTAGCATGGAGAAAAGCTCCACAAGTTGGTCAGGATGGGCAGGTCAGGAAACATGCAGGGGCAATATAGGATAGGTTTCTGAAAAACATCGCCTGGGTGGTGCGCATTGTAAGTGTTTTTGTAACAGGCCATTCACTAGTAGGAGTCAGAAAAACATCCCGGTCTGGTGTGAATCAGAGGTCCTGAATTAGGATAGGCAGTGAGTGGCAATGTAGAATGAAGAAAAGCACCACGGGGTGGTCAGCATAGGGAGGTCAGGAAACATGCAGTGGCAATGTAGAATAGGTTTTGAAAATCATCGCGGGGTGGTGCACATTGTACGTGTTTCTAACAGGCCATTCAATAGTAGGAGTGAGAAAAACATCACGGGGTGGTTTGAATCGGAGGGCCTGAATTATGATAGGCAGTGAGTGGCAATGTACAATATAGAAAAGCACCACGGGGTGGTCAGCATGGGGAGGTCCTGAAACATGCAGTGGCAATGTAGGATAGGTATCTGAAAAACAACGCGGGTGGTGCGCATTGTATGGGTTTCTAACACTCCATTCACTAGTAGGAGTGAGAAAAACATCACAGGGTGGTGTGAATCGGAGGGCCGGAATTAGGATTGGCAGTGAGTGGCAATGTAGGATGGAGAAAAGCACCATGTGGTGGTCAGGATGGAGAGGGCAGGAAACATGCAGTGGCAATGTAGGAGAGGTTTCTGAAAAACATCGCGGGGTAGTGCGTATTGTAACGGTTATTAAGAGGCCTTTCACTAGTAGGAGTGAGAAATACATCAAAGTGTGGTGTGAATCAGAGGGCCTGAATCAGGATAGACAGTGAGTGGCAATGTAGCATGGGGAAAAGCACCCGGTGTGGTCAGCATGGGGAGGTCAGGAAACATGCAGTGGCAATGTTAGATAGGTTTCTGAAAAACATCGCGGGGTGGTGCGCATTGTAAGTGTTTCTAACAGGCCATTCAATAGTAGGAGTGAGAAAAGCATCACAGGGTGGTTTGAATCCGAGGGCCTGAATCATGATAGGCAGTGAGTGACAATGTAGGATGGAGAAAAGCACCACGGGTTGAACAGGATGGGGAGGTCAGGAAACATGCAATGGCAATGTAGGATAGGTTTCTAATAAACATCGCCTGGTGGTGAGCATTGTAACGTTTCTAACAGGAAATTTACTTGTAGGACTGAGAAAAACATCACGGGGTGGTGTGAATCGGAGGGCCTGAATCAGGATAGGCAGTGCGTGGCAATGTAGGATGGAGAAAAGCACCACGGGGTGGTCAGCATGCGGAGGTCAGGAAACATGCAGTGGCAAGGTAGGATAGGTTTCTTAAAAACATCTCGGGGTGGTGCCCATTGTAATGGTTTCTAACAGGCCATTCACTAGTAGGAGTGAGAAAAACATCACGGGGTGGTGTTAATCAAAGGGCCTGAAACAGGATAGACAGTGAGAGGTAATGTAGCATGGAGAAAAGCACCACGGGTGGTCAGCATGGGGAGGTCAGGAAACAAGCAGTGGCAATGTAAGATAGGTTTCTGAAAAAAATCGTGTGGTGGTGCGCATTTAAATGGTTTCAAACAGGCCATTCACTAGTAGGAGTGAGAAAAACATCACGGGGTGGTGTGTATCGGAGGGCCTGAATCAGGATAGGCAGTGAGTGGCAATGTAAAATTGAGAAAAGCACCACGGGGTGATCAGCATGGGGAGTTCAGGAACATGCATTGTCAATGTAGGATAGGTTTCGGAAAAACATCGTGGGGTGGTGCCCATTTTAAGGGTTTCTAACAGGCCATTCACTAGTAGGAGTGAGAAATATATTCTGGTGTGGTGTGAATCAAAGGGCCTGAATCAGGATCGACAGTGATTGGTAATGTAGCATGGACAAAAGCACCACGGGTGGTCAGCATGGGGAGGTCAGGAAACATGCAGTGGCAATGTAAGATAGGTTTCTGAAAAAAATCGTGTGGTTGTGCGCATTTAAATGGTTTCTAACAGGCCATTCACTAGGAGGAGTGAGAAAAACATCACGGGTTGGTGTGTATCACAGGGCCTGAATCAGGATAGGCAGTGAGTGGCAATGTAAAATTGAGAAAAGCACCACGGGGTGATCAACATGGGGAGGTCAGGAAACATGCAGTGGCAATATAGGATAGGTTTCTGGTAAACATCGCAGGGTGGTGCGCACTGTAAGTTTTCTAACAGGAAATTTACTAGTAGGATTGAGAAAAACATCATAGGGTGGTGTGAATCGGAGGTCCTGAATCAGGATAGGCAGTGAGTGGCAATGTAGGATGGAGAAAAGCACCACGGGGTGGTCAGGATGGGGAAATCAGGAAATATGCAGTGGCTATATAGGATAGGTTTCTGAAAAACATCGTGGGGCGGTGCGCATTGTAAGGGTTTCTAACTTGCCATTAACTAGTAGGAGTGAGAAAAACATCACGGGGTGGTGTGAATCGGAGGGCCTGAATCAGGAAAGGCAGTGAGTGGTATTGTAAAATGGAGAAAAGCACCACGGTGTGGTCAGAATGGGGAGGTCAGGAAACTTGCAGTGGCAATGTAGGATAGATTCCTGAAAAACATCTTGGGGTGGTGCGCATTGTAAGGCTTTCTTAAAGGCCCTTCACTTGTAGGAGTGAGAAAAACATCAGGGGTGGTGTGAATCGGAGGGCCTGAATTAGGATAGGCAGTGAGTGGCAATGTAGGATGGAGAAAAGCTCCTCGGGGTGGTCATGATGGGGAAGTCTGGAAACATGCAGTGGCAATGTAGGATAGGTTTCTAAAAAACATCGCGGGGTGGTGCGCATTGTACGGGTTTCTAACAGGACATTCACTAGTACGAGTGTGAAAAACATCACGGGCTGGTGTGATTCGGAGTGCCTGAATTAGGATAGGCAGTGAGTGGCAATGTAAAATGGAGAAAAGCAACACGGGTTGTCATCATGGGGAGGTCAGGAAAAATGCATTGGCAATGTAGGAAAGGTTTCTGAAAAAAATCGCGGGGTGGTGCACATTGTAAGGGTTTCTAACAAGCCATTCACAAGTAGGAGTGGCAAAAACATCATGGAGTGGAATGAATCGGAGGGACTGAATTAGGATAGGCAGTGAGTGTCAATGTAGAATTGAGAAAAGCACCATGGGTTTGTCAACTTGGGGAGGTAAGGAAACATGCAGTGGCAATTTAGTATAGGTTTGTGGAAAACATCGCAGGTTGCTGCGCATTGTAAGGATTTCTAACAGGCCATTCACTAGCAGGAGTGAGAAAAATATCACGGCGTGGTGTGAATCAGAGGGCCTGAATTAGGATAGGCAGTGAGTGGCAATGTAGGATGGTGAAAAGCACCACGGGGTGGTCAGCGTGGGGAGGTCAGGAAACATGCAGTGGCAATGTAGGCTAGGTATCTGAAAAACAACTCGGGTGGTACACATTGTAAGGGTTTCTAACAGCTCATTCATTAGTAGGAGTGAGAAAAACATCACGGGTTGGTGTGAATCGGAGGGCCTGAATGAGGATAGGCAGTGACTGGCAATGTAGGATGGAGAAAACCACCAAGGGATGATAAGAATGTGGAGGTCAGGAAACATGCAGTGGCAATGTAGGATAGGTTTCTGAAAAAAATCGTGTGGTGTTGCGCATTGAAATGGTTTCTAACAGGCCATTCACTAGTAGCAGTGAGAAAATCATCACGGGTTGGTGTGTATCGGAAGGCCTGAATCAGGATAGGCTGTGAGTGGCAATGTAAAACTGAGAAAAGCACCTCGGGGTGACGAGCATGGGGAAGTCAGGAAACATGCAGTGGCAATGTAGGATAGGTTTCCGAAAAACAACGTGGGTGGTGCGCATTGTAAGGCTTTCTAACAAGCCATTGAAAGGTAGGAGTGAGAAAAACATCACGGGTTGGTGTGAATCGGAGGGCTTGAATCAGGTTAGGCAGTGAGTGGCAATGTAGGATCGAGAAAAGCACCAAGGGGGGGTCAGCACGGGGAGTTCAGGAAACATGCAGTGGCAATGTAAGATAGGATTCTGAAAAACATCGTGGGGTGGTGCGCATTGTAAAGTTTTCTACCAGGCCATTCAATAGTAGGAGTGAGAAATACATCATGGTGTGGTGTGAATCAGAGGGCCTCAATCAGGATAGACAATGTGTGTTAATGTAGCATGGAGAAAAGCACCAGGGGTCATCAGCAAATGGACGTCAGGAAACATGCAGTGGCAATGTAGGATAGGTTTCTGAAAAACATCGTGTGGTGGTGCGCATTGAAATGGTTTCTAACAGGCCATTAACTAGTAGGCGTGAGAAAAACATCACGGGTTGGTGTGTATCGGAGGGACATAATCAAGATAGGCAGTGAGTGACAATGTAAAATTGAGAAAAGCACCACGGCGTGATCAGCATGGGGAAGTCAGGAACCATGCAGTATCAATGTAGGATAGGTTTCTGATAAACATCGCAGGCTAGTGCGCATTGTAACATTTCTAACAGGAAATTTACTAGTAGGACTGAGACGAACTTCACGGGGTGGTGTGATTCGGAGGGCCTGAATCAGGATAGGCAGAGAGTGGCAATGTAGGATGGAGAAAAGCACCACGGGGTGGTCAAGTTGGAGACGTCAGGAAACATGCAGTGGCAATGTAGGATAGGTTTTTGAAAAACATCGCACGGTGGTGCAAATTGTAAGGGTTTCTAACAGGCCATTGACCAGTAGGAGCCAGAAAAACATCACGGTGTGGGGTGTATCAGAGGGGCTGAATCAGGATAGGCAGTAAGTGGCAATGTAGCATGGAGAAAAGCACCAGGGGTGGTCAGCATGGGGAGGGCAGTAAACATGCAGTGGCAATGTAGGATATTTTTCGCAAAAACATCGTGGGTTGGTGCGCATTGTAATGGTTTCTAACAGGCCATTCACTAGTAGGAGTGAGATAAACATCACGGGCTGGTGTGAATCAGATGTTCTGAATTAGGATAGGCAGTGATTGGCAGTGTAGCATGGAGAAAAGCTCCACAAGTTGGTCAGGATGGGCAGGTCAGGAAACATGCAGGGGCAATATAGGATAGGTTTCTGAAAAACATCGCCTGGGTGGTGCGCATTGTAAGTGTTTTTGTAACAGGCCATTCACTAGTAGGAGTCAGAAAAACATCCCGGTCTGGTGTGAATCAGAGGTCCTGAATTAGGATAGGCAGTGAGTGGCAATGTAGAATGAAGAAAAGCACCACGGGGTGGTCAGCATAGGGAGGTCAGGAAACATGCAGTGGCAATGTAGAATAGGTTTTGAAAATCATCGCGGGGTGGTGCACATTGTACGTGTTTCTAACAGGCCATTCAATAGTAGGAGTGAGAAAAACATCACGGGGTGGTTTGAATCGGAGGGCCTGAATTATGATAGGCAGTGAGTGGCAATGTACAATATAGAAAAGCACCACGGGGTGGTCAGCATGGGGAGGTCCTGAAACATGCAGTGGCAATGTAGGATAGGTATCTGAAAAACAACGCGGGTGGTGCGCATTGTATGGGTTTCTAACACTCCATTCACTAGTAGGAGTGAGAAAAACATCACAGGGTGGTGTGAATCGGAGGGCCGGAATTAGGATTGGCAGTGAGTGGCAATGTAGGATGGAGAAAAGCACCATGTGGTGGTCAGGATGGAGAGGGCAGGAAACATGCAGTGGCAATGTAGGAGAGGTTTCTGAAAAACATCGCGGGGTAGTGCGTATTGTAACGGTTATTAAGAGGCCTTTCACTAGTAGGAGTGAGAAATACATCAAAGTGTGGTGTGAATCAGAGGGCCTGAATCAGGATAGACTGTGAGTGGCAATGTAGCATGGGGAAAAGCACCCGGTGTGGTCAGCATGGGGAGGTCAGGAAACATGCAGTGGCAATGTTAGATAGGTTTCTGAAAAACATCGCGGGGTGGTGCGCATTGTAAGTGTTTCTAACAGGCCATTCAATAGTAGGAGTGAGAAAAGCATCACAGGGTGGTTTGAATCCGAGGGCCTGAATTATGATAGGCAGTGAGTGACAATGTAGGATGGAGAAAAGCACCACGGGTTGATCAGGATGGGGAGGTCAGGAAACATGCAATGGCAATGTAGGATAGGTTTCTAATAAACATCGCCTGGTGGTGAGCATTGTAACGTTTCTAACAGGAAATTTACTTGTAGGACTGAGAAAAACATCACGGGGTGGTGTGAATCGGAGGGCCTGAATCAGGATAGGCAGTGCGTGGCAATGTAGGATGGAGTAAAGCACCATGGGGTTGTCAGGATGGGGAGGTCAGGAAACATGCAGTGGCAATGTAGGTTAGGTTTCTGAAAAAAATCGCGAGGTTGTGATAATTGTAAGGGTTTCTAACAGGCCTATCACTAGTAGGAATCAGAAAAACATCCCGGTCTGGTGTGAATCGGAGGTCCTGAATTAGGATAGGCAGTGAGTGGCAATATTGAATGATGAAAAGCACCACGGGCTGGTCAGCATGGGGAGGTCAGGAAACATACAGTGTCAATAGAGCATAGGCTTTGAACATCATCGCGGCGTGGTGCACATTGTACGTGTTTCTAGCGGGCCATTCAATAGTAGGAGTGGGAAAAACATCACGGGGTGGTTTGAATTGGAGGGCCAGAATTATAATAGGCAGTGAGTGGCAATGTAGGATGGAGAAAAGCACCACGGGGTGGTCAGCATGCGGAGGTCAGGAAACATGCAGTGGCAAGGTAGGATAGGTTTCTTAAAAACATCTCGGGGTGGTGCCCATTGTAATGGTTTCTAACAGGCCATTCACTAGTAGGAGTGAGAAAAACATCACGGGGTGGTGTTAATCAAAGGGCCTGAAACAGGATAGACAGTGAGAGGTAATGTAGCATGGAGAAAAGCACCACGGGTGGTCAGCATGGGGAGGTCAGGAAACAAGCAGTGGCAATGTAAGATAGGTTTCTGAAAAAAATCGTGTGGTGGTGCGCATTTAAATGGTTTCAAACAGGCCATTCACTAGTAGGAGTGAGAAAAACATCACGGGGTGGTGTGTATCGGAGGGCCTGAATCAGGATAGGCAGTGAGTGGCAATGTAAAATTGAGAAAAGCACCACGGGGTGATCAGCATGGGGAGTTCAGGAACATGCATTGTCAATGTAGGATAGGTTTCGGAAAAACATCGTGGGGTGGTGCCCATTTTAAGGGTTTCTAACAGGCCATTCACTAGTAGGAGTGAGAAATATATTCTGGTGTGGTGTGAATCAAAGGGCCTGAATCAGGATCGACAGTGATTGGTAATGTAGCATGGACAAAAGCACCACGGGTGGTCAGCATGGGGAGGTCAGGAAACATGCAGTGGCAATGTAAGATAGGTTTCTGAAAAAAATCGTGTGGTTGTGCGCATTTAAATGGTTTCTAACAGGCCATTCACTAGGAGGAGTGAGAAAAACATCACGGGTTGGTGTGTATCACAGGGCCTGAATCAGGATAGGCAGTGAGTGGCAATGTAAAATTGAGAAAAGCACCACGGGGTGATCAGCATGGGGAGGTCAGGAAACATGCAGTGGCAATATAGGATAGGTTTCTGGTAAACATCGCAGGGTGGTGCGCACTGTAAGTTTTCTAACAGGAAATTTACTAGTAGGATTGAGAAAAACATCATAGGGTGGTGTGAATCGGAGGTCCTGAATCAGGATAGGCAGTGAGTGGCAATGTAGGATGGAGAAAAGCACCACGGGGTGGTCAGGATGGGGAAATCAGGAAATATGCAGTGGCTATATAGGATAGGTTTCTGAAAAACATCGTGGGGCGGTGCGCATTGTAAGGGTTTCTAACTTGCCATTAACTAGTAGGAGTGAGAAATACATCATGGTGTGGTGTGAATCGGAGGGCCTGAATCAGGAAAGGCAGTGAGTGGTATTGTAAAATGGAGAAAAGCACCATGGGTTGGTCAGCTTGGGGAGGTCAGCAAACATGCAGTGGCAATGTAGAATAGGTTTCTGAAAAACATCGCGGGGTGGTGAGAATTGTAAGGGTTTCTAACAGGCCATTCACTAGTAGGAGTGAGAAAAAAATCATTGGTGGTGTGAATCAGAGGGCCTCAATTAGGATAGGCGGAGAGTGCCTATGAAGTATAGAGAAAAGCACCACGGGTTGGTTATCACGTGGAGGTCAGGAAACATGCATAGCAATGTAGGACTGGTTTCTGAAAAACATCGCGGTGTGGTGCGAATTGTAAGGTTTTCTCACAGGCCATTTCCTAGCACGAGCGAGAAAATCATCACGGTATGGTGTGAATCAGAGGGGCTGAATCAGGACAGGCAGTAAGTGGCAATGTAGCATGGAGAAAAACACCAGAAGGTGGTCAGGATGAGGAGGTCAGGAACCATGCAGTGGCCCTGTAGGATAGGTTTCTGAAAAACATCGTCGGGTGGTGCGCATTGTAATTGTTTCTAACAGGCCATTCACTAGTAGGAGTGAGAAAAACATCACGGGCTGGTGTGAATTGGAGGTCCTGAATTAGGATATGCAGTGAGTGGCAATGTAGGATGAAGAAAAGCACCACGGGGTGGTCAGCATGGGGAGGTCAGGAAACATGTATTGGCAATATAAGATAGGTTTCTGAAAAACTTTGCGGGGTGGTGAGAATTGTAAGGGTTTCAAACAGGTCATTGACTAGTAAGAGCGAGAAAAACATCACAGTGTGGTGTGAATCAGAGGGGCTGAATCAGGATAGAAAGTAAGTGGCAATGTATGATGGAGAAAATCACCAGGGGTGGTCAGCATGGGGAGGGCCGTAAACATGCAGTGGCAATGTAGGATATTTTTCGGAAAAACATCACGTGGTGGTGCGCATTGTAAGGGTTTCTTACAGGCCATGCACTAGTAGGAGTGAAAAAACATCACGGAGTGGTGTGAATCAGATGTTCTGAATTAGGATAGGCAGTGAGTGGCAATGTAGGATGGAGAAAAGCTCCACAAGTTGGTCAGGATGCGGAGGTCAGGAAACATGCAGTGGCAATGTAGGTTAGGTTTCTGAGAAACATCGCCTGGGTGGTGCGCATTGTAAGTGTTTCTAACAGGCCATTCACTAGTAGGAGTCAGAAAAACATCCCGGGCTGGTGTGAATCGGAGGTCCTGGATTAGGATAGGCAGTGAGTGGCAATGTAGGATGAAGAAAAGCACCAAGGGGTGTTCAGCATGGGGAGGTCAGGAAACATGCAGTGGCAATGTACGATAGGTTTTGAAAATCATCGCGGCGTGGTGCGCATTGTACGTGTTTCTAACAGACCATTCAATAGAAGGAGTGAGAAAAACATCACGGGGTGGTTTGAATCGGAGGGCCTGAATTAGGAAAGGCGGTGAGTGGCAATGAAGTATGGAGAAAAGCACCACGGGTTGGTCATCATGGGGAGGTCAGGAAACATGCATTCGCAATGTAGGATTGGTTTCTGAAAAACATCACGGGGTGGTGCAAATTATATGGTTTTCTAACAGGCCATTGACTAGTAGGAGCGAGAAAAACATCATGGTGTGGTGTGAATCAGAGAGGTGGAATCAGGATAGGCAGTAATTTGCAATGTAGGGCGGAGAAAAGCACCAGGGGTGGTCAGCATGGGGAGGGCAGGAAACATTCAGTGGCAATGTAGGATATTTTTCTGAAAAACATCATGGCATGGTGTGCATTGTAAGGGTTTCTTACAGGCCATTCGCTAGTAGGAGTGAGAAAAACATCACGGGGTGGTGTGATTCAGATGTTCTGAATTAGGATAGGCAGTGATTGACAATGTAGCATGGAGAAAAACACCAGAAGGTGGTCACGATGAGGAGGTCAGGAACCATGCAGTGGCACTGTAGGATAGGTTTCTGAAAAACATCGTGGTGTGGTGCGCATTGTAATTGTTTCTAACAGGCCATTCACTAGAAGGAGTGAGAAAAACATCACGGGTTGGTGTGAATCGGAGGTCCTGAATTAGGATATGCAGTGAGTGGCAATGTAGGATGAAGACCACGGGGTGGTCAGCATGGGGAGGTCAGGAAACATGCAGTGGCAATGTAAGATAGGTTTCTGAAAAACATTGCCGGGTGGTGAGAATTGTAAGGGTTTCTAACAGACGATTCACTAGTAGGAGTTAGAAACACATCATGGGGTGGTTTGAATCGGAAGGCCTGAATTATGATAGGCAGTGAGTGGCAATGTAGGATGTAGAAAAGCACCACGGGGTGGTCAGCATGGGGAGGCCAGGAACCATGCAGTGGCAATGTAGGATAGGTTTCTGAAAAATATCGCGGGGTTGTGCGCATTGTATGGGTTTCTAACAGGCCATTCACTAGTAGGAGTGAGAAATACATTATGGTGTGGTGTGAATCAGAGGGCCAGAATCAGGATATACAGTGAGTGGCAATGTAGAATGGAGAAGAACCAGGGGTCGTCAGCGGGGAAGTCAGGAAACATGCAGTGGCGATGTAAGATAAGTTTCTGAAAAAAATCGTGTGGTGGTGCCCATTGAAATGTTTTCTATCAGGCCATTAACTAGTAGGAGTGAGAAAAACATCACGGGTTGGTGTTTATCGGAGGGCCTGAATCAGGATAGGCAGTGAGTCGAAAGGAAAATTAAGAAAAGCACCACGGGGTGATCAGCATGGGGAGGTCAGGAAACATGCAGTGGCAATGTAGGATAGGTTTATGATAAACATCGCAGGGTGGTGCACATTGTAAGGATTCTAACAGGAAATTTACTAGTAGGACTGAGAAAAACATCACGGGGTGGTGTGATTCGGAGAGCCTGAATCAGGATAGGCAGTGAGTTGCAATGTAGGAGGGAGAAAAGCACCATGGGGTGATCAGGAAGGGGAGGTCAGGAAACATGCAGTGTCTCTGAGGATAGGTATCTGAAAAACATCGTGAGGTGGTGCGCTTTGTAAGGGTTTCTAAGAGGCCATTAACTAGTAGGAGTGAGAAATACATCATGGTGTGGTGTGAAGCGGAGGGCCTGAATCAGGATAGGCAGTGAGTGGTAATGTAAAATGGATAAAAGCACCACGGGTTGGTCAGCATGGGGAGATCAGGAAACATGCAATGGCAATGTAGGATACATTTCCTAAAAACATCTTGGGGTGGTGAGAATTTTAAGGGTTTCTAACAGACCATTCACTAGTAGGAGTGAGAAAAACATCACGGGGTGGTGTGAATCAGAGGGCCTGAGTTAGGATAGGCAGTGAGTGGCAATGAATGATGGAGTAAAGCACCATGGGGTGGTCAGCATGGGGAGGTCAGGAAATAGCCAGTGGCAATGTAGGATAGATTTCTGAAAAACAACGTGGGTGGTGCACATTGTAACAGTTTCTAACAGGCCATTCACTAGTAGGAGTGAGAAAAACAACACGGGTGGTGTGAATCGGAGGGCCTGAATCAGGTTAGGCAGTGAGTGGCAATGTAGGATGGAGAAAAGCAACAAGGGGTGGTCAGCATGGGACAGTCAGGAAACATGCAGTGGCAATGTAGGATAGGTTTCTGAAAAACATTGCGGGGTGGTGCCCATTGTAAGGGTTTCTAACAGGCCATTCACTAGTAGGAATGAGAAATACATCATGGTGTGGTGTGAATCAAAGGGCCTGAATCAGGATAGACAGTGAGTGGTATTGTAGCATGGAGAAAAGCACCATGTGTGGTCAGCTTGGGTAGGGTAGGAAACATGCAGTGGCAATGTAAGATAGGTTTCTGAAAAAAATCCTGTGGTGGTGCGCATTGAAATGGTTTCTAACAGGCCATTCACTAATAAGAGTGAGAAAAACATCACAGGTTGGTGTGTATCGGAGGGCCTGACTCAGGATACGCAGTGAGTGGCAATGTAAAATTGAGTAAAGCACCACAGGGTGATCAGCAGGGGGAAGTCAGGAAACATGCAGTGGCAATTTAGGATATGTTTCTGAAAAACATCGCATGGTGGTGCGCATTGTAAGGTTTCTAACAGGAAATTTATAAGTAGGACTGAGAAAAACAGCACGGGGTCGTGTGAATCGGAGGGCCTGAATAAGGATAGGCAGTGAATGGCAATGTAGGATTCAGAAAAGCACCACGGGGTGGTCAGGATGGGGAAGTCACGAAACATGCAGTGGCTATGTAGGATAGGTATCTGAAATACATAATGGGGTGGTGCGCATTGTAATGGTTTCTAACAGGCCATTAACTTGTAGGAGTGAGAACTACATCATGGTGTGGTGTGAATCGGACGGCCTGAATCAGGATAGGCAGTGAGTGGTAACGTAAAAGGGAGAAAAGCACCACGGGTTGGTCATCATAGGGAGGTCAGGAAAGATGCAGTGGCAATGTGGGATAGGTTTCTGAAAAACATCGCGGGGTGGTGAGAATTGTAATGGTTTCTAACAGGCCATTCACGAGTAGGAGTGAGAAAAACATCAAGGGGCGGTGTGAATCCGAGAGCCTGAATTAGGATAGGCGGTGAGTGCCAATGAAGGATGGAGAAAAGCACCACGGTTTGGTCATCATGGGGAGGTCAGGAAACATGCATTGGCAATGTAGGATAGGTTTCTGAAAAACATCGCGGGGTGTTGCGAATTGTAAGGTTTTCTAACAGGGCATTGACTAGTAGGAGCGAGGAAAACATCACGGTGTGGTGTGAATCAGAGGGGCTGAATCAGGATAGGCAGTAAGTGGCAATGTAGGATGGAGAAAAGCACCAGGGGTGGTCAGCATGGGGAGGGCAGGAAACATGCAGTGACAATGTAGGATATTTTTCTGAAAAACATCACGTGGTGGTGCGCATTGTAAGGGTTTCTAACAGGCCATTCATTTGTAGGAGTGAGAAAAACATAACGGGGTGGTGTGAATCAGATGTTTTGAATAAGGATAGGCAGTGATTGACAATGTAGCATGGAGAAAAGCACCAGAAGGTGGGCAGGATGGGGAGGTCAGGAAACATGCAGTGGCACTGTAGGATAGGTTTCTGAAAAACAACGCGGGTGGTGCGCATTGTAAGTGTTTCTAACAGGCCATTCACTAGTAGGTGTGAGAAAAACATCACGGGGTGGTGTGAATCGGTGGTCCTAAATGAGGATATGCAGTGAGTGGCAATGTAGAATGAAGAAAAGCACCACGGGGTGGTCAGCATGGTGAGGTCAGGAAACATGCAGTGGCAATCTAGGATAGGTTTCTCAAAAAGAACCTGGGTGGTGGGCATTATAAGGGTTTCTAACAGGCCATTCACTACTAGGAGTGAGAAAAAAATCACGGTGTCGTGTGAATCAGAGGGCCTGAATCTGTATAGGCCGTGAGTGGCAATGTAGGATGGAGAAAACACCACGAGGTGGTCAGGATGGGGAGGTCAGGAAACATGCAGTGGCAATGTAGGATGGGTTTCTGAAAAACATGGCAGGGTGGTGCGCATTGTAAGGGTTTCTAACAGGCCATTCACTAGTAGGAGTGAGAAAAACATCAGGGGGTGATGTGAATCGGAGGGCTTAAATTAGGAAAGGCAGTGAGTGGCAATGTAAAATGGAGAACAGCACCATGGGGTGGTCAGCATGGGGAGTTAAGGAAACATGCAGTGACAATATAAGATAGGTTTCTGATAAACATCGCAGGGTGGTGCGCATTGTAAGGAATATTACAGGAAATTTACTAGTAGGACTGAGAAAAACATCACGGGGTGGTGTGAATCAGAGGGTATGAATCAGGATAGGCAGTGAGTGGCAATGTAGCATGGAGAAAAGCACAATGTGGTGGTCAGGATGGACAGGTCAGGAAACATGCCGTGGCAATGTCGGAGAGGTTTCTCAAAAACATCGCGGGGTAGTGCGTATTGTAACGGTTTCTAACAGGCCATTCACTAGTAGGAGTGAGAAATACATCAAAGTGTGGTGTGAATCAGAGGGCCTGAATCAGGATAACCAGTGAGTGGCAATGTAGCATGGGGAAAAGCACCAGGTGTGGTCAGCATGGGGAGGTCAGGAAAAATGCAGTGGCAATGTTAGATAGGTTTCTGAAAAACATCGCACGGTGGTGCGCATTGCAAGTGTTTCTAACAGGCCATTCAATAGTAGGAGTGAGAAAAACATCACAGGGTGGTTTGAATCTGAGGGCCTGAATCTGTATAGGCAGTGAGTGGCAATGTAGGATGGAGAAAACACCACGGGGTGGTCAGGATGGGGAGGTCAGGAAACATGCAGTGGCAATGTAGGATATGTTTCTGAAAAACATGGAGTGGTGGTGCGCATTGTAAGGGTTTCTAACAGGCCATTCACTAGTAGGAGTGAGGAAAACATCAGCGGTGATGTGAATCGGCGGGCTTAAATTAGGAAAGGCAGTGAGTGGCAATGTAAAATGGAGAAAAACATCACGGGGTGGTCAGAATGGGGAGTTAAGGAAACATGCATTGACAATATAAGATAGGTTTCTGATAAACATCGCAGGGTGGTGCGCATTGTAAGGTTTATTACAGGAAATATACTAGTAGGACTGAGAAAAACATCACGGGGTGGTGTGAATCGGAGGGCCTGAATCAGGATAGGCAGTGAGTGGCAATGTAGGATGGAGAAAGCACCAACGGTTGGTAAGGATGGGGAGGTCAAGAAACATGCAGTGGCAATGTAGGATAGGTTTCTGAAAAACATCGTGGGGTGGTGCGCATTGTAAGGGTTTCAGCCAGGCCATTAGCTAGTAGGAGTGAGAAATACATCATGGTGTGGTGTGAATCAGGGGCCTGAATCAGGATAGGCAGTGAGTGGTATTGTAAAATGGAGAAAGCACCACCAGTTGGTCAGCATGGGGAGATCATGAAACATGCAGTGGCAATGTAGGATAGGTTTCTGAAAAACATCACGGGTGGTGCGAATTGTAACGATTTCTAAGAGGCCATTCATTAGTAGGAGTGAGAAAAACATCACGTGGTGGTGTGAATCAGAGGGTATGAATCAGGATAGGCAGTGAGTGGCAATGTAGCATGGAGAAAAGCACAATGTGGTGGTCAGGATGGACAGGTCAGGAAACATGCCGTGGCAATGTAGGAGAGGTTTCTGAAAAACATCGCGGGGTAGTGCGTATTGTAACGGTTTCTAACAGGCCATTCACTAGTAGGAGTGAGAAATACATCAAAGTGTGGTGTGAATCAGAGGGCCTGAATCAGGATAACCAGTGAGTGGCAATGTAGCATGGGGAAAAGCACCAGGTGTGGTCAGCATGGGGAGGTCAGGAAAAATGCAGTGGCAGTGTTAGATAGGTTTCTGAAAAACATCGCGGGGTGGTGCGCATTGTAAGTGTTTCTAACAGGCCATTCAGTGATAGGAGTGAGAAAAACATCAGGGGTGCTGTGAATCGGAGGGCTTGAATTAGGATATGAAGTGAGTAGCAATGTAGGATGGAGAAAAGCACCACGGGGTGGTCAGCATGGGGAGGTCAGAAAACATGCAGTGGCAATGTAGGGTAGGTTCCTGAAAAACATCTTGGGGTGGTGCGCATTGTAAGGTTTTCTTAAAGGCCCTTCACTTGTAGGAGTGAGAAAAACATCAGGAGTGGTGTGAATCGGAGGGCCTGAATTAGGATATGAAGTGAGTGGCAATGTAGGATGGAGAAAAGCACCTTGGGGTGGTCATGATGTGGAGGTCAGGAAAAATGCATTGGCAATGTTAGATAGGTTTCTGAAAAACATCGCGCAGTGGTGCGCATTGTAAGTGTTTCTAACAGGCCATTCAATAGTAGGAGTGAGAAAAACATCACCGGGTGGTTTGAATCCGAGGGCCTGAATTATGATAGGCAGTGAGTGACAATGTAGGATGGAGAAAAGCACTACGGGTTGGTCAGCATGGGGAGGTCAGGAAACATGCAGTGGCAATGTAGGATAGGTTTCTGAAAAACAACGCGGGTGGTGCGCATTGTAAAAGTTTCTAAAAGGCCATTCATGGGTAGGAGTGAGAAAAACATCACGGCGTGGTGTGAATCTGAGGGCCTGAATCAGGATAGGCAGGAAGTGGCAATGTAGGATGGAGAAAAGCACCACGGGGTGGTCAGAATGGGGAGGTCAGGAAACTTGCAGTGACAATGTAGGATAGGTTTCTGAAAAACATCTTGGGGTGGTGCGCATTTTAAGGCTTTCTTAAAGGGCCTTCACTTGTAGGAGTGAGAAAAACATCAGGGGTGGTGTGAATCGGACGGCCTGAATTAGGATAGGCAGTGAGTTGCAATGTAGGATGGAGATAACACCTTGGGGTGGTCATTATGGGGAGGTCAGGAAAAATGAAGTGGCAATGTAGGATAGGTTTCTAAAAACATCGTGGGGTGGTGCACATTGTAAGGGTTTCTAACAAGCCATTCACAAGTAGGAGTGAAAAAAACATCACGGGGTGGTGTGAATCGGAGGGCCTGAATTAGGATAGGCAGTGAGTGTCAATGTGGAATGGAGAAAAGCCCCATGGGTTTGTCAGCATGGGGAGGTAAGGAAACATGCAGTGGCAATTTAGTATAGGTTTGTGAAAAACTTCGCAGGTTGGTGCGCCTTGTAAGGATTTCTAACAGGCCATTCACTAGCAGGAGTGAGATAAACATCACGGGCTGGTGTGAATCAGATGTTGTGAATTAGGATAGGCAGTGATTGGCAGTGTAGCATGGAGAAAAGCTCCACAAGTTGGTCAGGATGGGGAGTTCAGGAAACATGCAGTGGCAATATAGGATAGGTTTCTGAAAAACATCGCCTGGGTGGTGCGCATTGTAAGTGTTTTTGTAACAGGCCATTCACTAGTAGGAGTCAGAAAAACATCCCGGTCTGGTGTGAATCGGAGGTCCTGAATTAGGATAGGCAGTGAGTGGCAATGTAGAATGAAGAAAAGCACCACGGGGTGGTCAGCATAGGGAGGTCAGGAAACATGCAGTGGCAATGTAGAATAGGTTTTGAAAATCATCGCGGGGTGGTGCACATTGTACGTGTTTCTAACAGGCCATTCACTAGTAGGAGTGAGAAAAACATCACGGGTTGGTGTGTATCGGAGGGCCTGAATCAGGATAGGCAGTGAGTGGCAATGTAAAATTAAGAAAAGCACCACGGGGTGATCAGCATGGGGAGGTCAGGAAACATGCAGTGGCAATGTAGGATAGGTTTCTGGTAAACATCGCAGGGTGGTGCGCACTGTAAGTTTTCTAACAGGAAATTTACTAGTAGGATTGAGAAAAACATCATAGGGTTGTGTGAATCGGAGGGCCTGAATCAGGATAGGCAGTGAGTGGCAATGTAGGATGGAGAAACGCACCACGGGGTGGTCAGGATGGGGAAATCAGGAAATATGCAGTGGCTACATAGGATAGGTTTCTGAAAAACATCGTGGGGGGGTGCGCATTGTAAGGGTTTCTAACTTGCCATTAACTAGTAGGAGTGAGAAATACATCATGCTGTGGTGTGAATCGAAGGGCCTGAATCAGGATAGGCAGTGAGTGGTATTGTAAAATGGAGAAAAGCACCACGGGTTGGTCAGCCTGGGGAGGTCAGCAAACATGCAGTGGCAATGTACAATAGGTTTCTGAAAAACATTGCGGGGTGGTGAGAATTGTAAGGGTTTCTAACAGGCCATTCACTAGTAGGAGTGAGAAAAACATCATGGGTGGTGTGAATCGGAGGGCCTCAATTAGGATAGGCGGTGAGTGGATATGAAGTATAGAGAAAAGCACCAGGGGTTGGTTATCACGGGGAGGTCAGGAAACATGCATAGCAATGTAGGATTGGTTTCTGAAAAACATCGCGGGGTGGTGCGAATTGTAAGGTTTTCTCACAGGCCATTGACTAGCACGAGCGAGAAAATCATCACGGTGTGGTCTGAATCAGAGGGGCTGAATCAGGACAGGCAGTAAGTGGCAATGTAGGATGGAGAAAAGCACCACGGGGTGATCAGCATGGGGAGGGCAGGAAACATGCAGTGGCAATGTAGGATATTTTTCTGAAAAACATCGCCTGGGTGGTGCGCATTGTAAGTGTTTTTGTAACAGGCCATTCACTAGTAGGAGTCAGAAAAACATCCCGGTCTGGTGTGAATCGGAGGTCCTGAATTAGGATAGGCAGTGAGTGGCAATGTAGAATGAAGAAAAGCACCACGGGGTGGTCAGCATAGGGAGGTCAGGAAACATGCAGTGGCAATGTAGAATAGGTTTTGAAAATCATCGCGGGGTGGTGCAAATTGTACGTGTTTCTAACAGGCCATTCACTAGTAGGAGTGAGGAAAACATCACGGGTTGGTGTGTATCGGAGGGCCTGAATCAGGATAGGCCGTGAGTGGCAATGTAAAATTAAGAAAAGCACCACGGGGTGATCAGCATGGGGAGGTCAGGAAACATGCAGTGGCAATGTAGGATAGGTTTCTGGTAAACATCGCAGGGTGGTGCGCACTGTAACTTTTCTAACAGGAAATTTACTAGTAGGATTGAGAAAAACATCATAGGGTGGTGTGAATCGGAGGGCCTGAATCAGGATAGGCAGTGAGTGGCAATGTAGGATGGAGAAACGCACCACGGGGTGCTCAGGATGGGGAAATCAGGAAATATGCAGTGGCTATATAGGATAGGTTTCTGAAAAACATCGTGGGGTGGTGCGCATTGTAAGGGTTTCTAACTTGCCATTAACTAGTAGGAGTGAGAAATACATCATGCTGTGGTGTGAATCGAAGGGCCTGAATCAGGATAGGCAGTGAGTGGTATTGTAAAATGGAGAAAAGCACCACGGGTTGGTCAGCTTGGGGAGGTCAGCAAACATGCAGTGGCAATTTGGAATAGGTTTCTGAAAAACATTGCGGGGTGGTGAGAATTGTAAGGGTTTCTAACAGGCCATTCACTAGTAGGAGTGAGAAAAACATCATGGGTGGTGTGAATCGGAGGGCCTCAATTAGGATAGGCGGTGAGTGGATATGAAGTATAGAGAAAAGCACCAGTGGTTGGTTATCACGGGGAGGTCAGGAAACATGCATAGCAATGTAGGATTGGTTTCTGAAAAACATCGCGGGGTGGTGCGAATTGTAAGGTTTTCTCACAGGCCATTGACTAGCACGAGCGAGAAAATCATCACGGTGTGGTCTGAATCAGAGGGGCTGAATCAGGACAGGCAGTAAGTGGCAATGTAGGATGGAGAAAAGCACCACGGGGTGATCAGCATGGGGAGGGCAGGAAACATGCAGTGGCAATGTAGGATATTTTTCTGAAAAACATCGCCTGGGTGGTGCGCATTGTAAGTGTTTTTGTAACAGGCCATTCACTAGTAGGAGTCAGAAAAACATCCCGGTCTGGTGTGAATCGGAGGTCCTGAATTAGGATAGGCAGTGAGTGGCAATGTAGAATGAAGAAAAGCACCACGGGGTGGTCAGCATAGGGAGGTCAGGAAACATGCAGTGGCAATGTAGAATAGGTTTTGAAAATCATCGCGGGGTGGTGCAAATTGTACGTGTTTCTAACAGGCCATTCACTAGTAGGAGTGAGGAAAACATCACGGGTTGGTGTGTATCGGAGGGCCTGAATCAGGATAGGCAGTGAGTGGCAATGTAAAATTAAGAAAAGCACCACGGGGTGATCAGCATGGGGAGGTCAGGAAACATGCAGTGGCAATGTAGGATAGGTTTCTGGTAAACATCGCTGGGTGGTGCGCACTGTAACTTTTCTAACAGGAAATTTACTAGTAGGATTGAGAAAAACATCATAGGGTGGTGTGAATCGGAGGGCCTGAATCAGGATAGGCAGTGAGTGGCAATGTAGGATGGAGAAACGCACCACGGGGTGCTCAGGATGGGGAAATCAGGAAATATGCAGTGGCTATATAGGATAGGTTTCTGAAAAACATCGTGGGGTGGTGCGCATTGTAAGGGTTTCTAACTTGCCATTAACTACTAGGAGTGAGAAATACATCATGCTGTGGTGTGAATCGAAGGGCCTGAATCAGAATAGGCAGTGAGTGGTATTGTAAAATGGAGAAAAGCACCACGGGTTGGTCAGCTTGGGGAGGTCAGCAAACATGCAGTGGCAATTTGGAATAGGTTTCTGAAAAACATTGCGGGGTGGTGAGAATTGTAAGGGTTTCTAACAGGCCATTCACTAGTAGGAGTGAGAAAAACATCATGGGTGGTGTGAATCGGAGGGCCTCAATTAGGATAGGCGGTGAGTGGATATGAAGTATAGAGAAAAGCACCAGTGGTTGGTTATCACGGGGAGGTCAGGAAACATGCATAGCAATGTAGGATTGGTTTCTGAAAAACATCGCGGGGTGGTGCGAATTGTAAGGTTTTCTCACAGGCCATTGACTAGCACGAGCGAGAAAATCATCACGGTGTGGTCTGAATCAGAGGGGCTGAATCAGGACAGGCAGTAAGTGGCAATGTAGGATGGAGAAAAGCACCACGGGGTGATCAGCATGGGGAGGGCAGGGAACATGCAGTGGCAATGTAGGATATTTTTCTGAAAAACATCGCCTGGGTGGTGCGCATTGTAAGTGTTTTTGTAACAGGCCATTCACTAGTAGGAGTCAGAAAAACATCCCGGTCTGGTGTGAATCGGAGGTCCTGAATTAGGATAGGCAGTGAGTGGCAATGTAGAATGAAGAAAAGCACCACGGGGTGGTCAGCATAGGGAGGTCAGGAAACATGCAGTGGCAATGTAGAATAGGTTTTGAAAATCATCGCGGGGTGGTGCAAATTGTACGTGTTTCTAACAGGCCATTCACTAGTAGGAGTGAGGAAAACATCACGGGTTGGTGTGTATCGGAGGGCCTGAATCAGGATAGGCAGTGAGTGGCAATGTAAAATTAAGAAAAGCACCACGGGGTGATCAGCATGGGGAGGTCAGGAAACATGCAGTGGCAATGTAGGATAGGTTTCTGGTAAACATCGCAGGGTGGTGCGCACTGTAACTTTTCTAACAGGAAATTTACTAGTAGGATTGAGAAAAACATCATAGGGTGGTGTGAATCGGAGGGCCTGAATCAGGATAGGCAGTGAGTGGCAATGTAGGATGGAGAAACGCACCACGGGGTGCTCAGGATGGGGAAATCAGGAAATATGCAGTGGCTATATAGGATAGGTTTCTGAAAAACATCGTGGGGTGGTGCGCATTGTAAGGGTTTCTAACTTGCCATTAACTAGTAGGAGTGAGAAATACATCATGCTGTGGTGTGAATCGAAGGGCCTGAATCAGAATAGGCAGTGAGTGGTATTGTAAAATGGAGAAAAGCACCACGGGTTGGTCAGCTTGGGGAGGTCAGCAAACATGCAGTGGCAATGTATAATAGGTTTCTGAAAAACATTGCGGGGTGCTGAGAATTGAAAGGGTTTCTAACAGGCCATTCACTAGTAGGAGTGAGAAAAACATCATGGGTGGTGTGAATCGGAGGGCCTCAATTAGGATAGGCGGTGAGTGGATATGAAGTATAGAGAAAAGCACCAGTGGTTGGTTATCACGGGGAGGTCAGGAAACATGCATAGCAATGTAGGATTGGTTTCTGAAAAACATCGCGGGGTGGTGCGAATTGTAAGGTTTTCTCACAGGCCATTGACTAGCACGAGCGAGAAAATCATCACGGTGTGGTCTGAATCAGAGGGGCTGAATCAGGACAGGCAGTAAGTGGCAATGTAGGATGGAGAAAAGCACCACGGGGTGGTCAGAATGGGGAGGTCAGGAAACTTGCAGTGGCAATGTAGGATAGGTTCCTGAAAAACATCTTGGGGTGGTGCACATTGTAAGGCTTTCTTAAAGGCCCTTCACTTGTAGGAGTGAGAAAAACATCAGGGGTGGTGTGAATCGGAGGGCCTGAATTAGGATAGGCAGTGAGTGGCAATGTAGGATGGAGAAAAGCTCCTCGGGGTGGTCATGATGGGGAAGTCTGGAAACATGCAGTGGCAATGTGGGATAGGTTTCTAAAAAACATCGCGGGGTGGTGCGCATTGTACGGGTTTCTAACAGGACATTCACTAGTACGAGTGTGAAAAACATCACGGGCTGGTGTGAATCGGATTGCCTGAATTAGGATAGGCAGTGAGTGGCAATGTAAAATGGAGAAAAGCAACACGGGCTGGTCAGCATGGGGAGGTCAGGAAAAATGCATTGGCAATGTAGGAAAGGTTTATGAAAAAAATCGCGGGGTGGTGCACATTGTAAGGGTTTCTAACAAGCCATTCACAAGTAGGAGTGGCAAAAACATCATGGAGTGGTGTGAATCGGAGGGCCTGAATTAGGATAGGCAGTGAGTGTCAATGTAGAATGGAGAAAAGCACCATGGGTTTGTCAACACGGGGAGGTAAGGAAACATGCAGTTTCAATTTAGTATAGGTTTGTGAAAAACATCGCAGGTTGATGCGCATTGTAAGGATTTCTAACAGGCCAATCACTAGCAGGAGTGAGAAAAATATCACGGCATGGTGTGAATCAGAGGGCCTGAATTAGGATAGGTAGTGAGTGGCAATGTAGGATGGTGAAAAGCACCACGGGGTGGTCAGCGTGGGGAGGTCAGGAAACATGCAGTGGCAATGTAGGATAGTTTTCTTAAAAATATCGTGTGGTGGTGCGCATTGAAATGGTTTCTAACAGGCCATTCACTAGTAGCAGTGAGAACATCATCACGGGTTGGTGTGTATCGGAAGGCCTGAATCAGGATAGGCTGTGAGTGGCAATTTAAAACTAAGAAAAGCACCTCGGGGTGATCAGCATGGGGAAGTCAGGAAACATGCAGTGGCAATGTAGGATAGGTTTCCGAAAAACAACGTGGGTGGTGCGCATTGTAAGGCTTTCTAACAGGCCATTGAAAGGTAGGAGTGAGAAAAACATCACGGGTTGGTGTGAATCGGAGGGCCTGAATCAGGATAGGCAGTGAGTGGCAATGTAGGATGGAGAAAAGCACCAAGGGGTGGTCAGCATGGGGAGGTCAGGAAACATGCAGTGGCAATGTAAGATAGGTTTCTGAAAAACATCGCGGGGTGTTGCACGTTGTAAAGTTTTCTACCAGGCCATTCAATAGTAGGAGTGAGAAATACATCATGGTGTGGTGTGAATCAGAGGGCCTCAATCAGGATAGACAGTGAGTGTTAATGTAGCATGGAGAAAAGCACCAGGGGTCGTCAGCAAATGGACGTCAGGAAACATGCAGTGGCAATGTAGGATAGGTTTCTGAAAAAAATCGTGTGGTGGTGCGCATTGAAATGGTTTCTAACAGGCCATTAACTAGTAGGCGTGAGAAAAACATCACGGGTTGGTGTGTATCGGAGGGACATAATCAAGATAGGCATTGAGTGACAATGTAAAATGGAGAAAAGCACCACGGAGTGATCAGCATGGGGAAGTCTGAAACCATGCAGTATCAATGTAGGATAGGTTTCTGATAAACATCGCAGGCTGGTGCGCATTTTAACATTTCTAACAGGAAATTTACTAGTAGGACTGAGAAAAACATCACGGGGTGGTGTGATTCGGAGGGCCTGAATCAGGATAGGCAGAGAGTGGCAATGTAGGATGGAGAAAAGCACCACGGGGTGGTCAAGTTGGAGATGTCAGGAAACATGCAGTGGCAATGTAGGATAGGTTTCTGAAAAACCTAGTGGGGTGGGGCGCATTGTAAGGGTTTCTAACAGGCCATTAGCTAGTAGGAGAGAGAAATACATCATGCTGTGGTGTGAATCACAGGGCCTGAATCAGGCTAGGCAGTAAATGGTAATGTAACATGGAGAAAAGCACCACGGGTTGGTCAGCATGGTTAGATCAGGAAACATGCAGTGGCAATGTAGGATAGGTTTCTGAAAAACATCGCGGGGTGGTGAGAATTATAAGGGTTTCTATCAGGCCATTCTCTAGTAGGAATGAGAAAAACATCACGGGCTGGTGTGAATCGGAGGGCCTGAATTAGGATAGGCAGTGAGTGGCAATGTCAGATTGAGAAAAGCACCACTGTTTGGTCATCATGGGGAGGTCAGGAAACATGCATTGGCAATGTAGGATAGGTTTCTGAAAAACATCGCGGGGTGGTGCAAATTGTAAGGGTTTCTAACAGGCCATTGACCAGTAGGAGCCTGAAAAACATCACGGTGTGGGGTGTATCAGAGGGGCTGAATCAGGATAGGCAGTAAGTGGCAATGTAGCATGGAGAAAAGCACCAGGGGTGGTCAGCATGGGGAGGGCAGTAAACATGCAGTGGCAATGTAGGATATTTTTCGGAAAAACATCGTGGTGTGGTGCGCATTGTAATGGTTTCTAAGAGGCCATTCACTAGTAGGAGTGAGATAAAGATCACGGGCTGGTGTGAATCAGATGTTGTGAATTAGGATAGGCAGTGATTGGCAGTGTAGCATGGAGAAAAGCTCCACAAGTTGGTCAGGATGGGGAGTTCAGGAAACATGCAGTGGCAATATAGGATAGGTTTCTGAAAAACATCGCCTGGGTGGTGCGCATTGTAAGTGTTTTTGTAACAGGCCATTCACTAGTAGGAGTCAGAAAAACATCCCGGTCTGGTGTGAATCGGAGGTCCTGAATTAGGATAGGCAGTGAGTGGCAATGTAGAATGAAGAAAAGCACCACGGGGTGGTCAGCATAGGGAGGTCAGGAAACATGCAGTGGCAATGTAGAATAGGTTTTGAAAATCATCGCGGGGTGGTGCAAATTGTACGTGTTTCTAACAGGCCATTCACTAGTAGGAGTGAGGAAAACATCACGGGTTGGTGTGTATCGGAGGGCCTGAATCAGGATAGGCCGTGAGTGGCAATGTAAAATTAAGAAAAGCACCACGGGGTGATCAGCATGGGGAGGTCAGGAAACATGCAGTGGCAATGTAGGATAGGTTTCTGGTAAACATCGCAGGGTGGTGCGCACTGTAACTTTTCTAACAGGAAATTTACTAGTAGGATTGAGAAAAACATCATAGGGTGGTGTGAATCGGAGGGCCTGAATCAGGATAGGCAGTGAGTGGCAATGTAGGATGGAGAAACGCACCACGGGGTGCTCAGGATGGGGAAATCAGGAAATATGCAGTGGCTATATAGGATAGGTTTCTGAAAAACATCGTGGGGTGGTGCGCATTGTAAGGGTTTCTAACTTGCCATTAACTAGTAGGAGTGAGAAATACATCATGCTGTGGTGTGAATCGAAGGGCCTGAATCAGGATAGGCAGTGAGTGGTATTGTAAAATGGAGAAAAGCACCACGGGTTGGTCAGCTTGGGGAGGTCAGCAAACATGCAGTGGCAATTTGGAATAGGTTTCTGAAAAACATTGCGGGGTGGTGAGAATTGTAAGGGTTTCTAACAGGCCATTCACTAGTAGGAGTGAGAAAAACATCATGGGTGGTGTGAATCGGAGGGCCTCAATTAGGATAGGCGGTGAGTGGATATGAAGTATAGAGAAAAGCACCAGTGGTTGGTTATCACGGGGAGGTCAGGAAACATGCATAGCAATGTAGGATTGGTTTCTGAAAAACATCGCGGGGTGGTGCGAATTGTAAGGTTTTCTCACAGGCCATTGACTAGCACGAGCGAGAAAATCATCACGGTGTGGTCTGAATCAGAGGGGCTGAATCAGGACAGGCAGTAAGTGGCAATGTAGGATGGAGAAAAGCACCACGGGGTGATCAGCATGGGGAGGGCAGGAAACATGCAGTGGCAATGTAGGATATTTTTCTGAAAAACATCGCCTGGGTGGTGCGCATTGTAAGTGTTTTTGTAACAGGCCATTCACTAGTAGGAGTCAGAAAAACATCCCGGTCTGGTGTGAATCGGAGGTCCTGAATTAGGATAGGCAGTGAGTGGCAATGTAGAATGAAGAAAAGCACCACGGGGTGGTCAGCATAGGGAGGTCAGGAAACATGCAGTGGCAATGTAGAATAGGTTTTGAAAATCATCGCGGGGTGGTGCAAATTGTACGTGTTTCTAACAGGCCATTCACTAGTAGGAGTGAGGAAAACATCACGGGTTGGTGTGTATCGGAGGGCCTGAATCAGGATAGGCAGTGAGTGGCAATGTAAAATTAAGAAAAGCACCACGGGGTGATCAGCATGGGGAGGTCAGGAAACATGCAGTGGCAATGTAGGATAGGTTTCTGGTAAACATCGCTGGGTGGTGCGCACTGTAACTTTTCTAACAGGAAATTTACTAGTAGGATTGAGAAAAACATCATAGGGTGGTGTGAATCGGAGGGCCTGAATCAGGATAGGCAGTGAGTGGCAATGTAGGATGGAGAAACGCACCACGGGGTGCTCAGGATGGGGAAATCAGGAAATATGCAGTGGCTATATAGGATAGGTTTCTGAAAAACATCGTGGGGTGGTGCGCATTGTAAGGGTTTCTAACTTGCCATTAACTACTAGGAGTGAGAAATACATCATGCTGTGGTGTGAATCGAAGGGCCTGAATCAGAATAGGCAGTGAGTGGTATTGTAAAATGGAGAAAAGCACCACGGGTTGGTCAGCTTGGGGAGGTCAGCAAACATGCAGTGGCAATTTGGAATAGGTTTCTGAAAAACATTGCGGGGTGGTGAGAATTGTAAGGGTTTCTAACAGGCCATTCACTAGTAGGAGTGAGAAAAACATCATGGGTGGTGTGAATCGGAGGGCCTCAATTAGGATAGGCGGTGAGTGGATATGAAGTATAGAGAAAAGCACCAGTGGTTGGTTATCACGGGGAGGTCAGGAAACATGCATAGCAATGTAGGATTGGTTTCTGAAAAACATCGCGGGGTGGTGCGAATTGTAAGGTTTTCTCACAGGCCATTGACTAGCACGAGCGAGAAAATCATCACGGTGTGGTCTGAATCAGAGGGGCTGAATCAGGACAGGCAGTAAGTGGCAATGTAGGATGGAGAAAAGCACCACGGGGTGATCAGCATGGGGAGGGCAGGGAACATGCAGTGGCAATGTAGGATATTTTTCTGAAAAACATCGCCTGGGTGGTGCGCATTGTAAGTGTTTTTGTAACAGGCCATTCACTAGTAGGAGTCAGAAAAACATCCCGGTCTGGTGTGAATCGGAGGTCCTGAATTAGGATAGGCAGTGAGTGGCAATGTAGAATGAAGAAAAGCACCACGGGGTGGTCAGCATAGGGAGGTCAGGAAACATGCAGTGGCAATGTAGAATAGGTTTTGAAAATCATCGCGGGGTGGTGCAAATTGTACGTGTTTCTAACAGGCCATTCACTAGTAGGAGTGAGGAAAACATCACGGGTTGGTGTGTATCGGAGGGCCTGAATCAGGATAGGCAGTGAGTGGCAATGTAAAATTAAGAAAAGCACCACGGGGTGATCAGCATGGGGAGGTCAGGAAACATGCAGTGGCAATGTAGGATAGGTTTCTGGTAAACATCGCAGGGTGGTGCGCACTGTAACTTTTCTAACAGGAAATTTACTAGTAGGATTGAGAAAAACATCATAGGGTGGTGTGAATCGGAGGGCCTGAATCAGGATAGGCAGTGAGTGGCAATGTAGGATGGAGAAACGCACCACGGGGTGCTCAGGATGGGGAAATCAGGAAATATGCAGTGGCTATATAGGATAGGTTTCTGAAAAACATCGTGGGGTGGTGCGCATTGTAAGGGTTTCTAACTTGCCATTAACTAGTAGGAGTGAGAAATACATCATGCTGTGGTGTGAATCGAAGGGCCTGAATCAGAATAGGCAGTGAGTGGTATTGTAAAATGGAGAAAAGCACCACGGGTTGGTCAGCTTGGGGAGGTCAGCAAACATGCAGTGGCAATGTATAATAGGTTTCTGAAAAACATTGCGGGGTGCTGAGAATTGAAAGGGTTTCTAACAGGCCATTCACTAGTAGGAGTGAGAAAAACATCATGGGTGGTGTGAATCGGAGGGCCTCAATTAGGATAGGCGGTGAGTGGATATGAAGTATAGAGAAAAGCACCAGTGGTTGGTTATCACGGGGAGGTCAGGAAACATGCATAGCAATGTAGGATTGGTTTCTGAAAAACATCGCGGGGTGGTGCGAATTGTAAGGTTTTCTCACAGGCCATTGACTAGCACGAGCGAGAAAATCATCACGGTGTGGTCTGAATCAGAGGGGCTGAATCAGGACAGGCAGTAAGTGGCAATGTAGGATGGAGAAAAGCACCACGGGGTGGTCAGAATGGGGAGGTCAGGAAACTTGCAGTGGCAATGTAGGATAGGTTCCTGAAAAACATCTTGGGGTGGTGCACATTGTAAGGCTTTCTTAAAGGCCCTTCACTTGTAGGAGTGAGAAAAACATCAGGGGTGGTGTGAATCGGAGGGCCTGAATTAGGATAGGCAGTGAGTGGCAATGTAGGATGGAGAAAAGCTCCTCGGGGTGGTCATGATGGGGAAGTCTGGAAACATGCAGTGGCAATGTGGGATAGGTTTCTAAAAAACATCGCGGGGTGGTGCGCATTGTACGGGTTTCTAACAGGACATTCACTAGTACGAGTGTGAAAAACATCACGGGCTGGTGTGAATCGGATTGCCTGAATTAGGATAGGCAGTGAGTGGCAATGTAAAATGGAGAAAAGCAACACGGGCTGGTCAGCATGGGGAGGTCAGGAAAAATGCATTGGCAATGTAGGAAAGGTTTATGAAAAAAATCGCGGGGTGGTGCACATTGTAAGGGTTTCTAACAAGCCATTCACAAGTAGGAGTGGCAAAAACATCATGGAGTGGTGTGAATCGGAGGGCCTGAATTAGGATAGGCAGTGAGTGTCAATGTAGAATGGAGAAAAGCACCATGGGTTTGTCAACACGGGGAGGTAAGGAAACATGCAGTTTCAATTTAGTATAGGTTTGTGAAAAACATCGCAGGTTGATGCGCATTGTAAGGATTTCTAACAGGCCAATCACTAGCAGGAGTGAGAAAAATATCACGGCATGGTGTGAATCAGAGGGCCTGAATTAGGATAGGTAGTGAGTGGCAATGTAGGATGGTGAAAAGCACCACGGGGTGGTCAGCGTGGGGAGGTCAGGAAACATGCAGTGGCAATGTAGGATAGTTTTCTTAAAAATATCGTGTGGTGGTGCGCATTGAAATGGTTTCTAACAGGCCATTCACTAGTAGCAGTGAGAACATCATCACGGGTTGGTGTGTATCGGAAGGCCTGAATCAGGATAGGCTGTGAGTGGCAATTTAAAACTAAGAAAAGCACCTCGGGGTGATCAGCATGGGGAAGTCAGGAAACATGCAGTGGCAATGTAGGATAGGTTTCCGAAAAACAACGTGGGTGGTGCGCATTGTAAGGCTTTCTAACAGGCCATTGAAAGGTAGGAGTGAGAAAAACATCACGGGTTGGTGTGAATCGGAGGGCCTGAATCAGGATAGGCAGTGAGTGGCAATGTAGGATGGAGAAAAGCACCAAGGGGTGGTCAGCATGGGGAGGTCAGGAAACATGCAGTGGCAATGTAAGATAGGTTTCTGAAAAACATCGCGGGGTGTTGCACGTTGTAAAGTTTTCTACCAGGCCATTCAATAGTAGGAGTGAGAAATACATCATGGTGTGGTGTGAATCAGAGGGCCTCAATCAGGATAGACAGTGAGTGTTAATGTAGCATGGAGAAAAGCACCAGGGGTCGTCAGCAAATGGACGTCAGGAAACATGCAGTGGCAATGTAGGATAGGTTTCTGAAAAAAATCGTGTGGTGGTGCGCATTGAAATGGTTTCTAACAGGCCATTAACTAGTAGGCGTGAGAAAAACATCACGGGTTGGTGTGTATCGGAGGGACATAATCAAGATAGGCATTGAGTGACAATGTAAAATGGAGAAAAGCACCACGGAGTGATCAGCATGGGGAAGTCTGAAACCATGCAGTATCAATGTAGGATAGGTTTCTGATAAACATCGCAGGCTGGTGCGCATTTTAACATTTCTAACAGGAAATTTACTAGTAGGACTGAGAAAAACATCACGGGGTGGTGTGATTCGGAGGGCCTGAATCAGGATAGGCAGAGAGTGGCAATGTAGGATGGAGAAAAGCACCACGGGGTGGTCAAGTTGGAGATGTCAGGAAACATGCAGTGGCAATGTAGGATAGGTTTCTGAAAAACCTAGTGGGGTGGGGCGCATTGTAAGGGTTTCTAACAGGCCATTAGCTAGTAGGAGAGAGAAATACATCATGCTGTGGTGTGAATCACAGGGCCTGAATCAGGCTAGGCAGTAAATGGTAATGTAACATGGAGAAAAGCACCACGGGTTGGTCAGCATGGTTAGATCAGGAAACATGCAGTGGCAATGTAGGATAGGTTTCTGAAAAACATCGCGGGGTGGTGAGAATTATAAGGGTTTCTATCAGGCCATTCTCTAGTAGGAATGAGAAAAACATCACGGGCTGGTGTGAATCGGAGGGCCTGAATTAGGATAGGCAGTGAGTGGCAATGTCAGATTGAGAAAAGCACCACTGTTTGGTCATCATGGGGAGGTCAGGAAACATGCATTGGCAATGTAGGATAGGTTTCTGAAAAACATCGCGGGGTGGTGCAAATTGTAAGGGTTTCTAACAGGCCATTGACCAGTAGGAGCCTGAAAAACATCACGGTGTGGGGTGTATCAGAGGGGCTGAATCAGGATAGGCAGTAAGTGGCAATGTAGCATGGAGAAAAGCACCAGGGGTGGTCAGCATGGGGAGGGCAGTAAACATGCAGTGGCAATGTAGGATATTTTTCGGAAAAACATCGTGGTGTGGTGCGCATTGTAATGGTTTCTAAGAGGCCATTCACTAGTAGGAGTGAGATAAAGATCACGGGCTGGTGTGAATCAGATGTTGTGAATTAGGATAGGCAGTGATTGGCAGTGTAGCATGGAGAAAAGCTCCACAAGTTGGTCAGGATGGGGAGTTCAGGAAACATGCAGTGGCAATATAGGATAGGTTTCTGAAAAACATCGCCTGGGTGGTGCGCATTGTAAGTGTTTTTGTAACAGGCCATTCACTAGTAGGAGTCAGAAAAACATCCCGGTCTGGTGTGAATCGGAGGTCCTGGATTAGGATAGGCAGTGAGTGGCAATGTAGAATGAAGAAAAGCACCACGGGGTGTTCAGCATAGGGAGGTCAGGAAACATGCAGTGGCAATGTAGAATAGGTTTTGAAAATCATCGCGGGGTGGTGCACATTGTACGTGTTTCTAACAGGCCATTCACTAGTAGGAGTGAGAAAAACATCACGGGTTGGTGTGTATCGGAGGGCCTGAATCAGGATAGGCAGTGAGTGGCAATGTAAAATTAAGAAAAGCACCACGGGGTGATCAGCATGGGGAGGTCAGGAAACATGCAGTGGCAATGTAGGATAGGTTTCTGGTAAACATCGCAGGGTGGTGCGCACTGTAAGTTTTCTAACAGGAAATTTACTAGTAGGATTGAGGAAAACATCATAGGGTGGTGTGAATCGGAGGGCCTGAATCAGGATAGGCAGTGAGTGGCAATGTAGGATGGAGAAACGCACCACGGTGTGGTCAGGATGGGGAAATAAGGAAATATGCAGTGGCTATATAGGATAGGTTTCTGAAAAACATCGTGGGGTGGTGCACATTGTAAGGGTTTCTAACTTGCCATTAACTAGTAGGAGTGAGAAATACATCATGCTGTGGTGTGAATCGAAGGGCCTGAATCAGGATAGGCAGTGAGTGGTATTGTAAAATGGAGAAAAGCACCACGGGTTGGTCAGCTTGGGGAGGTCAGCAAACTTGCAGTGGCAATTTGGAATAGGTTTCTGAAAAACATTGCGGGGTGGTGAGAATTGTAAGGGTTTCTAACAGGCCATTCACTAGTAGGAGTGAGAAAAACATCATGGGTGGTGTGAATCGGAGGGCCTCAATTAGGTTAGGCGGTGAGTGGATATGAAGTATAGAGAAAAGCACCAGGGGTTGGTTATCACGGGGAGGTCAGGAAACATGCATAGCAATGTAGGATTGGTTTCAGAAAAACATCGCGGGGTGGTGCAAATTGTAAGGGTTTCTAACAGGCCATTGACCAGTAGGAGCCTGAAAAACATCACGGTGTGGGGTGTATCAGAGGGGCTGAATCAGGATAGGCAGTAAGTGGCAATGTAGCATGGAGAAAAGCACCAGGGGTGGTCAGCATGGGGAGGGCAGTAAACATGCAGTGGCAATGTAGGATATTTTTCGGAAAAACATCGTGGGGTGGTGCGCATTGTAATGGTTTCTAAGAGGCCATTCACTAGTAGGAGTGAGATAAACATCACGGGCTGGTGTGAATCAGATGTTGTGAATTAGGATAGGCAGTGATTGGCAGTGTAGCATGGAGAAAAGCTCCACAAGTTGGTCAGGATGGGGAGTTCAGGAAACATGCAGTGGCAATATAGGATAGGTTTCTGAAAAACATCGCCTGGGTGGTGCGCATTGTAAGTGTTTTTGTAACAGGCCATTCACTAGTAGGAGTCAGAAAAACATCCCGGTCTGGTGTGAATCGGAGGTCCTGGATTAGGATAGGCAGTGAGTGGCAATGTAGAATGAAGAAAAGCACCACGGGGTGGTCAGCATAGGGAGGTCAGGAAACATGCAGTGGCAATGTAGAATAGGTTTTGAAAATCATCGCGGGGTGGTGCACATTGTACGTGTTTCTAACAGGCCATTCACTAGTAGGAGTGAGGAAAACATCACGGGTTGGTGTGTATCGGAGGGCCTGAATCAGGATACACAGTGAGTGGCAATGTAGGATGGAGAAACGCACCACGGGGTGGTCAGGATGGGGAAATCAGGAAATATGCAGTGGCTATATAGGATAGGTTTCTGAAAAACATCGTGGGGTGGTGCACATTGTAAGGGTTTCTAACTTGCCATTAACTAGTAGGAGTGAGAAATACATCATGCTGTGGTGTGAATCGAAAGGCCTGAATCAGGATAGGCAGTGACTGGTATTGTAAAATGGAGAAAAGCACCACGGGTTGGTCAGCTTGGGGAGGTCAGCAAACATGCAGTGGCAATCTGGAATAGGTTTCTGAAAAACATTGCGGGGTGGTGAGAATTGTAAGGGTTTCTAACAGGCCATTCACTAGTAGGAGTGAGAAAAACATCATGGGTGGTGTGAATTGGAGGGCCTCAATTAGGTTAGGCGGTGAGTGGATATGAAGTATAGAGAAAAGCACCAGGGGTTGGTTATCACGGGGAGGTCAGGAAACATGCATAGCAATGTAGGATTGGTTTCAGAAAAACCTCGCGGGGTGGTGCGAATGGTAAGGTTTTCTCACAGGCCATTGACTAGCACGAGCGAGAAAATCATCACGGTGTGGTCTGAATCAGAGGGGCTGAATCAGGACAGGCAGTAAGTGGCAATGTAGGATGGAGAAAAGCACCACGGGGTGATCAGCATGGGGAGGGCAGGAAACATGCAGTGGCAATGTAGGATATTTTTCTGAAAAACATCGCCTGGGTGGTGCGCATTGTAAGTGTTTTTGTAACAGGCCATTCACTAGTAGGAGTCAGAAAAACATCCCGGTCTGGTGTGAATCGGAGGTCCTGAATTAGGATAGGCAGTGAGTGGCAATGTAGAATGAAGAAAAGCACCACGGGGTGGTCAGCATAGGGAGGTCAGGAAACATGCAGTGGCAATGTAGAATAGGTTTTGAAAATCATCGCGGGGTGGTGCAAATTGTACGTGTTTCTAACAGGCCATTCACTAGTAGGAGTGAGGAAAACATCACGGGTTGGTGTGTATCGGAGGGCCTGAATCAGGATAGGCAGTGAGTGGCAATGTAAAATTAAGAAAAGCACCACGGGGTGATCAGCATGGGGAGGTCAGGAAACATGCAGTGGCAATGTAGGATAGGTTTCTGGTAAACATCGCAGGGTGGTGCGCACTGTAACTTTTCTAACAGGAAATTTACTAGTAGGATTGAGAAAAACATCATAGGGCGGTGTGAATCAGAGGGCCTGAATCAGGAGAGGCAGTGAGTGGCAATGTAGGATGGAGAAACGCACCACGGGGTGGTCAGGATGGGGAAATCAGGAAATATGCAGTGGCTATATAGGATAGGTTTCTGAGAAACATCGTGGGGTGGTGCGCATTGTAAGGGTTTCTAACTTGCCATTATCTAGTAGGAGTGAGAAATACATCATGCTGTGGTGTGAATCGAAGGGCCTGAATCAGGATAGGCAGTGAGTGGTATTGTAAAATGGAGAAAAGCACCACGGGTTGGTCAGCTTGGGGAGGTCAGCAAACATGCAGTGGCAATGTAGAATAGGTTTCTGAAAAACATTGCGGGGTGGTGAGAATTGTAAGGGTTTCTAACAGGCCATTCACTAGTAGGAGTGAGAAAAACATCATGGGTGGTGTGAATCGGAGGGCCTCAATTAGGATAGGCGGTGAGTGGATATGAAGTATAGAGAAAAGCACCAGGGGTTGGTTATCACGGGGAGGTCAGGAAACATGCATAGCAATGTAGGATTGGTTTCTGAAAAACATCGCGGGGTGGTGCGAATTGTAAGGTTTTCTCACAGGCCATTGACTAGCATGAGCGAGAAAATCATCACGGTGTGGTCTGAATCAGAGGGGCTGAATCAGGACAGGCAGTAAGTGGCAATGTAGGATGGAGAAAAGCACCACGGGGTGGTCAGAATGGGGAGGTCAGGAAACTTGCAGTGGCAATGTAGGATAGGTTCCTGAAAAACATCTTGGGGTGGTGCGCATTGTAAGGCTTTCTTAAAGGCCCTTCACTTGTAGGAGTGAGAAAAACATCAGGGGTGGTGTGAATCGGAGGGCCTGAATTAGGATAGGCAGTGAGTGGCAATGTAGGATGGAGAAAAGCTCCTCGGGGTGGTCATGATGGGGATGTCTGGAAACATGCAGGGGCAATGTGGGATAGGTTTCTAAAAAACATCGCGGGGTGGTGCGCATTGTACGGGTTTCTAACAGGACATTCACTAGTACGAGTGTGAAAAACATCACGGGCTGGTGTGAATCGGAGTGCCTGAATTAGGATAGGCAGTGAGTGGCAATGCAAAATGGAGAAAAGCAACACGGGCTGGTCAGCATGGGGAGGTCAGGAAAAATGCATTGGCAATGTAGGAAAGGTTTATGAAAAAAATCGCGGGGTTGTGCACATTGTAAGGGTTTCTAACAAGCCATTCACAAGTAGGAGTGGCAAAAACATCATGGAGTGGTGTGAATCGGAGGGCCTGAATTAGGATAGGCAGTGAGTGTCAATGTAGAATGGAGAAAAGCACCATGGGTTTGTCAACACGGGGAGGTAAGGAAACATGCAGTTTCAATTTAGTATAGGTTTGTGAAAAACATCGCAGGTTGATGCGCATTGTAAGGATTTCTAACAGGCCAATCACTAGCAGGAGTGAGAAAAATATCACGGCGTGGTGTGAATCAGAGGGCCTGAATTAGGATAGGTAGTGAGTGGCAATGTAGGATGGTGAAAAGCACCACGGGGTGGTCAGCGTGGGGAGGTCAGGAAACATGCAGTGGCAATGTAGGATAGGTTTCTGAAAAAAATCGTGTGGTGGTGCGCATTGAAATAGTTTCTAACAGGCCATTCACTAGTAGCAGTGAGAACCTCATCATGGGTTGGTGTGTATCGGAAGGTCTGAATCAGGATAGGCTGTGAGTGGCAATTTAAAACTAAGAAAAGCACCTCGGGGTGATCAGCATGGGGAAGTCAGGAAACATGCAGTGGCAATGTAGGATAGGTTTCCGAAAAACAACGTGGGTGGTGCGCATTGTAAGGCTTTCTAACAGGCCATTGAAAGGTAGGAGTGAGAAAAACATCACGGGTTGGTGTGAATCGGAGGGCCTGAATCAGGATAGGCAGTGAGTGGCAATGTAGGATGGAGAAAAGCACCAAGGGGTGGTCAGCATGGGGAGGTCAGGAAACATGCAGTGGCAATGTAAGATAGGTTTCTGAAAAACATCGCGGGGTGTTGCACGTTGTAAAGTTTTCTACCAGGCCATTCAATAGTAGGAGTGAGAAATACATCATGGTGTGGTGTGAATCAGAGGGCCTCAATCAGGATAGACAGTGAGTGTTAATGTAGCATGGAGAAAAGCACCAGGGGTCATCAGCAAATGGACGTCAGGAAACATGCAGTGGCAATGTAGGATAGGTTTCTGAAAAAAATCGTGTGGTGGTGCGCATTGAAATGGTTTCTAACAGGCCATTAACTAGTAGGCGTGAGAAAAACATCACGGGTTGGTGTGTATCGGAGGGACATAATCAAGATAGGCATTGAGTGACAATGTAAAATGGAGAAAAGCACCATGGCGTGATCAGCATGGGGAAGTCAGAAACCATGCAGTATCAATGTAGGATAGGTTTCTGATAAACATCGCAGGCTGGTGCACATTGTAACATTTCTAACAGGAAATTTACTAGTAGGACTGAGAAAAACATCACGGGTTGGTGTGTATCGGAGGGCCTGAATCAGGATAGGCAGAGAGTGGAAATGTAGGATGGAGAAAAGCACCACGGGGTGGTCAAGTTGGAGACGTCAGGAAACATGCAGTGGCAATGTAGGATAGGTTTCTGAAAAACCTAGTGGGGTGGGGCGCATTGTAAGTGTTTCTAACAGGCCATTAGCTAGTAGGAGAGAGAAATACATCATGCTGTGGTGTGAATCACAGGACCTGAATCAGGATAGGCAGTAAATGGTAATGTAACATGGAGAAAAGCACCACGGGTTGGTCAGCATGGTTAGATCAGGAAACATGCAGTGGCAATGTAGGATAGGTTTCTGAAAAACATCGCGGGGTGGTGAGAATTATAAGGGTTTCTAACAGGCCATTCACTAGTAGGAATGAGAATAACATCACGGGCTGGTGTGAATCGGAGGGCCTGAATTAGGATAGGCAGTGAGTGGCAATGTCAGATTGAGAAAAGCACCACTGTTTGGTCATCATGGGGAGGTCAGAAAACATGCATTGGCAATGTAGGATAGGTTTCTGAAAAACATCGCGGGGTGGTGCAAATTGTAAGGGTTTCTAACAGGCCATTGACCAGTAGGAGCCTGAAAAACATCACGGTGTGGGGTGTATCAGAGGGGCTGAATCAGGATAGGCAGTAAGTTGCAATGTAGCATGGAGAAAAGCACCAGGGGTGGTCAGCATGGGGAGGGCAGTAAACATGCAGTGGCAATGTAGGATATTTTTTGGAAAAACATCGTGGGGTGGTGCGCATTGTAATGGTTTCTAAGAGGCCATTCACTAGTAGGAGTGAGATAAACATCACGGGCTGGTGTGAATCAGATGTTGTGAATTAGGATAGGCAGTGATTGGCAGTGTAGCATGGAGAAAAGCTCCACAAGTTGTTCAGGATGGGGAGTTCAGGAAACATGCAGTGGCAATATAGGATAGGTTTCTGAAAAACATCGCCTGGGTGGTGCGCATTGTAAGTGTTTTTGTAACAGGCCATTCACTATTTGGAGTCAGAAAAACATCCCGGTCTGGTGTGAATCGGAGGTCCTGGATTAGGATAGGCAGTGAGTGGCAATGTAGAATGAAGAAAAGCACCACAGGGTGGTCAGCATAGGGAGGTCAGGAAACATGCAGTGGCAATGTAGAATAGGTTTTGAAAATCATCGCGGGGTGGTGCACATTGTACGTGTTTCTAACAGGCCATTCACTAGTAGGAGTGAGAAAAACATCACGGGTTGGTGTGTATCGGAGGGCCTGAATCAGGATAGGCAGTGAGTGGCAATGTAAAATTAAGAAAAGCACCACGGGGTGATCAGCATGGGGAGGTCAGGAAACATGCAGTGGCAATGTAGGATAGGTTTCTGGTAAACATCGCAGGGTGGTGCGCACTGTAAGTTTTCTAACAGGAAATTTACTAGTAGGATTGAGAAAAACATCACAGGGTGGTGTGAATCGGAGGGCCTGAATCAGGATAGGCAGTGAGTGGCAATGTAGGATGGAGAAAAGCACCACGGGGTGGTCAGAATGGGGAGGTCAGGAAACTTGCAGTGGCAATGTAGGATAGGTTCCTGAAAAACATCTTGGGGTGGTGTGCATTGTAAGGCTTTCTTAAAGGCCCTTCACTTGTAGGAGTGAGAAAAACATCAGGGGTGGTGTGAATAAGAGGGCCTGAATTAGGATAGGCAGTGAGCGGCAATGTAGGATGGAGAAAAGCTCCTCAGGGTGGTCATGATGGGGAAGTCTGGAAACATGCAGTGGCAATGTGGGATAGGTTTCTAAAAAACATCGCGGGGTGGTGCGCATTGTACGGGTTTCTAACAGGACATTCACTAGTACGAGTGTGAAAAACATCACGGGCTGGTGTGAATCGGAGTGCCTGAATTAGGATAGGCAGTGAGTGGCAATGTGAAATGGAGAAAAGCAACACGGGCTGGTCAGCATGGGGAGGTCAGGAAAAACGAATTGGCAATGTAGGAAAGGTTTATGAAAAAAATCGCGGGGTGGTGCACATTGTAAGGGTTTCTCACAAGCCATTCACAAGTAGGCGTGGCAAAAACAGGCCATTGAAAGGTAGGAGTGAGAAAAACATCACGGGTTGGTGTGAATCGGAGGGCCTGAATCAGGATAGGCAGTGAGTGGCAATGTAGGATGGAGAAAAGCACCCAGGGGTGGTCAGCATGGGGAGGTCAGGAAACATGCAGTGGCAATGTAAGATAGGTTTCTGAAAAACATCGCGGGGTGTTGCGCGTTGTAAAGTTTTCTACCAGGCCATTCAATAGTAGGAGTGAGAAATACATCATGGTGTGGTGTGAATCAGAGGGCCTCAATCAGGATAGACAGTGAGTGTTAATGTAGCATGGAGAAAAGCACCAGGGGTCGTCAGCAAATGGATGTCAGGAAACATGCAGTGGCAATGTAGGATAGGTTTCTGAAAAAAATCGTGTGGTGGTGCGCATTGAAATGGTTTCTAACAGGCCATTAACTAGTAGGCGTGAGAAAAACATCACGGGTTGGTGTGTATCGGAGGGACATAATCAAGATAGGCATTGAGTGACAATGTAAAATGGAGAAAAGCACCACGGCGTGATCAGCATGGGGAAGTCAGAAACCATGCAGTATCAATGTAGGATAGGTTTCTGATAAACATCGCAGGCTGGTGCGCATTGTAACATTTCTAACAGGAAATTTACTAGTAGGACTGAGAAAAGCATCACGGGGTGGTGTGATTCGGAGGGCCTGAATCAGGATAGGCAGAGAGTGGCAATGTAGGATGGAGAAAAGCACCACGGGGTGGTCAAGTTGGAGACGTCAGGAAACATGTAGTGGCAATGTAGGATAGGTTCCTGAAAAACATCACGGGGTGGTGCGCATTGTAAGGGTTTCTAACAGGCCATTCATTGGTAGGAGTGAGAAAAACATAACGGGGTGGTGTGGAATCAGATGTTTTGAATAAGGATAGGCAGTGATTGACAATGTAGCATGGAGAAAAGCACCAGAAGGTGGGCAGGATGGGGAGGTCAGGAAACATGCAGTGGCACTGTAGGATAGGTTTCTGAAAAACAACGCGGGTGGTGCGCATTGTAAGTGTTTCTAACAGGCCATTCACTAGTAAGTGTGAGAAAAACATCACGGGGTGGTGTGAATCGGTGGTCCTAAATGAGGATATGCAGTGAGTGGCAATGAAGGATGAAGAAAAGCACCACGGGGTGGTCAGCATGGTGAGGTCAGGAAACATGCAGTGGCAATGTAGGATAGGTTTCTCACAAAGAACGAGTGTGGTGGGCATTATAAGGGTTTCTAACAGGCCATTCACTACTAGGAGTTAGAAAAAAATCACGGTGTCGTGTGAATCAGAGGGCCTGAATCTGTATAGGCAGTGAGTGGCAATGTAGGATGGAGAAAAGCACCACGGGGTGGTCAGCATGGTGAGGTCAGGAAACGTGCAGTGGCAATGTAGGATAGGTTTCTCAAAAAGAACGCGGGTGGTGGGCATTATAAGGGTTTCTAACAGGCCATTCACTACTAGGAGTGAGAAAAAAATCACGGTGTCGTTTGAATCAGAGGGCCTGAATCTGTATAGGCAGTGAGTGGCAATGTAGGATGGAGAAAAGCACCACGGGCTGGTCAGGATGGGGAGGTCAGGAAACATGCAGTGGCAATGTAGGATAGGTTTCTGAAAAACATCGCGGGGTGGTGCGCATTGTAAGGGTTTGTAACAGGCCATTCACTAGTAGGAGTGAGAAAAACATCAGGGGGTGATGTGAATCGGAGGGCTTAAATTAGAAAAGGCAGTGAGTGGCAATGTAAAATGGAGAAAAGCACCACGGGGTGGTCAGCATGGGGAGTTAAGGAAACATGCAGTGACAATATAAGATAGGTTTCTGATAAACATCGCAGGGTGGTGCGCATTGTAAGGTTTATTACAGGAAATTTACTAGTAGGACTGAGAAAAACATCATGGGGCGGTGTGAATCGGATGGCCTGAATCAGGATAGGCAGTGAGTGGCAATGTAGGATGGAGAAAAGCAACACGGTGTGGTCCTGATGGGGAGGTCAGGAAACATGCAGTGGCAATGTAGGATAGGTTTCTGAAAAACATCGTGGGGTGGTGCGCATTGTAAGGGTTTCTACCAAGCCATTAGCTAGTAGGAGTGAGAAATTCATCATGGTGTGGTGTGAATCAGAGGGCCTTAATCAGGATAGGCAGTGAGTGGTAATGTAAAATGGAGAAAGCACCACCGGTTGGTCAGCATGGTGAGATCATGAAACATGAAATGGCAATGTAGGATATGTTTCTGAAAAACATCGCGGGTGGTGCGAATTCTAAGGGTTTCTAACAGGCCATTGACTAGTAAGAGCGAGAATAACATCACGGTGTGGTGTGAATCAGAGGGGCTGAAACAGGATAGGCAGCAAGTGGCAATGTAGGATGGAGAAAAGCACCAGTGGTGGTCAGCATGGGGAGGGCAGTAAACATGCAGTGGCAATGTAGGATATTTTTCTGAAAAACATCGCGGGGTGGTGGGCATTGTAAGGGTTTCTAACAGGCCATTCACTAGTAGGAGTGAGAAAAACATCACGGGGTGGTGTGAATCGGAGTGCCTGAATTAGGATAGGCAGTGAGTGGCAATGTAGGATGGAGAAAAGCAACATGGAGTGGTCAGCAAGGCGAGGTCAGGAAACAAGCAGTGGCAATGTAGGACAGTTTTCTGAATAACATCTCGGGGTGGTGCACATTGTAAGGGTTTCTAAATGGCCATTCACTAGTAGGATTGAGAAACACATCACGGGGTGGTGTGATTCAGATGTTCTGAATTAGGATACACAGTGAGTGGCAATGTAGAATGGAGAAAAGCACCACGGGGTGGTTAGCATTGGGAGGTCAGGAAACATGCATTGGCAATGTAGGATAGGTTTCTGAAAAACTTCGCCCGGTGGTGTGCACTGTAAGGCTTTCTAACAGTACATTCACTAGTAGAAGTGAGAAAAACATCACGGGGTGGTGTGAATCGGAGGGCCTGTATCAGGTTAGGCAGCTAGTTTCAATGTAGGATGGAGAAAAGCAACACTGGGTGGTCAGGAAGGAGAAGTCAGGAAACATGCAGTGGCAAAGTAGAATAGGTTTCTGAAAAACATCGCGGGGTGGGGCGCATTGTAATGGTTTCTAACAGGCCATTCACTAGCAGGAGTGAGAAAAACATCACGGGGTGGTGTGAATCGGAGGGCCTGAAATAGGGTAGGCAATGAGTGGCAAGGAAGAATGGAGAAAAGCACGACGAGGTTCTCAACATGCGGAGGTCAGGAACATTGCAGTGGCAATGTAGGATAAGTTTCTGAAAAACATCGTGGGGGTGGTGCGCATTGTAAGGCTTTCTAACAAGCCATTGACAAGGAGGAGTGAAAAATACATCACTAGGTCGTGTGAATCGGAGGGCCTGAATTACGATAGGCTGTGAGTGGCAATGTAGGATGGAGAAAAGCTCCACGGGGTGGTCAGCATGGGAGGCAAGGAAACACACAGTGGCAATGTAGAATAGGTTTCTGAAAAACATCGCAGGTGGTGCGCATTGTACAGGTTTTTAACAGGCCATTCACTAGAAGGAGTGAGAAAAACATCACGGGGTGGTGTGAATCAGAGGGCCTAATTTAGGATAGGCAGAGAGTATCAATGTAGGATGGAGAAAAGCACCAAGGTGAGGTCAGCATGGGGAGGTCAGGAAACACGCTGTGGCAATGTAGGATATTTTTCTGACAAACATCATGGTGTGGTGTGCATTGTAAGGGTTTCTAACAGGCCATTCAATAGTAGGAGTGAGAAAAACATCACGGGGTGGTGTGAATCGGAAGGCCTGAATTAGGATAGGCAGTGAGTGCCAATGTAGGATGGAGAAAAGCACCACGGGGTGGTCAGCATGGGGAGGTCAGGAAACATGCATTGGCCTTGTAGGATAGGTTTCTGAAAAACATCGCCGGCAGGTGCGCATTGTAAGGCTTTCTAACAGTCCATTCACTAGTAGGAGTCAGAAAAACATCATGGGGTGGTGTGAATCGGAGGGCCTGAAGTAGGATAGGCAGTGAGTGGCAATGCAAAATGGAGAAAAGCACCACAGGGTGGTCAGCATGCTGAGGTCAGGAAACATGCAGTGGCAATGTACGAGATGTTTCTGCAAAACAATGCGGGGTGGTGCGCATTGTGAGGATTTCTGACAGGCCATTCCCTAGTAGGAGTGAGAAAAACATCACGGTGTGATTTGAATCAGAGGGCCTGAATCAGGTTCGGCAGTGAGTGGCAGTATAGGATGGACAAAAGCACCACGGGATGGTCAGCATGGGGAGGTCAGCACACATGCAGTGGCAATGTAGGATAGGTTTCTGAAAAACATCGCGGGTGGTGAGAATTGTAAGGGTTTCTATCAGGCCATTCACTAGTAGGAGTGAGAAAAACATCACGGGGTGGTGTGAATCAGAGGGCCTGAATCTCTATAGGCAGTGAGTGGCAATGTAGGATGGAGAAAAGCACCACGCGGTGGTCAGGATGGGGATGTCAGGAAACATGCAGTGGCAATGTAGGATAGGTTTCTGAAAAACATCGCGGGGTGGTGTGCATTGTAAGGGTTTCTAACAGGCCATTCACTAGTAGGAGTGAGAAAAACATCACGGGTTGGTGTGAATCGGAGGGCCTGAATTAGGATAGGCAGTGAGTGGCAATGTAGGATGGAGAAAAGCACCACGGGTTGGTCAGCATGGGTAGATAAGGAAACATGCATTGGCAATGTAGGATAGTTTTCTGAAAAACATGGCGGGGTGTTGCGCATTGTAAGGGTTTCTAACAGGCCATTCACTAGTAGGAGCGAGAAAAACACCACGGTGTGGTGTGAATTGGAGCGGCTGAATCAGGATAGGTAGCAAGTGGCAATGTTGGATGGATAAAAGCACCAGGGGAGGTCAGCATGGGGAGGGCAGGAAACGTGCAGTGGCAATGTAGGATAGGCATCTGAAAAACATCGTGGGGTGGTGTGCATTGTAAGGGTTTCTAACAGGACATTTAATTGTAGAAATGAGAACTACATCATGGTGTGGTGTGAATCGGAAGGTCTGAATCAGGATAGGCAGTGAGTGGTGAGGTAAAATGGAGAAAACCACCACGGGTTGGTCAGGATTGGGACGTAAGGAAACATGCAGTGGAAACTGTAGGATAGGTTTCCGAAAAACATCAGGGGGTTGTGCGCATTGTAAGTGTTTCTAACAGGCCATTCACTAGTAGGAGTGAGAAAAACATCAGGGGGTGGTGTGAATCGGAGGGCCTGAATTACGAAAGGCATTGAGTGGCAATGTAAAATGGAGAAAAGCACCACGGGTTGGTCAGCATGGGGAGGTTCGAAACATGCAGTGGCAATATAGAAGAGGTTTCAGAAAAACAACGCGGGGTGGTGAATATTGTAAGGGTTTCTAACAGGACATTGACAAGTAGGATTGAGAAAAACATCACGGGGTGGTGTGAATCGGAGGGCCTGAATTAGGATAGGCAGTGAGTGGCAATGTAGGATGGAGAAAAGCACCACGGGTTGGTCAGCATGGGGAGATAAGGAAACATGCATTGGCAATGTAGGATAATTTTCTGAAAAACATGGCGGGGTGTTGCGCATTGTAAGGGTTTCTAACAGGCCATTCACTAGTAGGAGCGAGAAAAACACCACGGTGTGGTGTTAATATGAGGGGCTGAATCAGGATAGGTAGCAAATGGCAATGTAGGATGGAGAAAAGCACCAGGGGAGGTCAGCATGAGGAGGGCACGAAACATGCAGTGGCAATGTAGGATAGGTTTCTGAAAAACATCTTGGGTGGTGCACATTGTAAGGCTTTCTTAAAGGCCCTTCACTTGTAGGAGTGAGAAAATCATCATGGGTGGTGTGAATCGGAGTGCCTGAATTAGGATAGGCAGTGAGTGACAAGGCAGGTTTGAGAAAAGCAACACGGGTTGGTCAGCATGGGGAGGTCAGGAAACATGCAGTGGCAATGTAGGATAGGTTTCTAAAAAACATCGCGGGGTGGTGAGAATTGTAAGGGTTTCTAACAGGCCATTCACCAGTAGGAATGAGAAAAACATCACGGGGTGTTGTGAATCGGAGGGCCTGAATTAGGATAGGCACTGAGTGGCAATGTAGGATGGAGAAAGGCACCACGGGTCGGTCATCATGGGGGGGTCAGGAAACATGCATTGTCAATGTAGGATAGATTTCTGAAAAACATCTCGTGTTGATGCGAATTGTAAGGGTTGCTAACAGGCCAATGACTAGTAAGAGCAAGAAAAACATCACGTTGTGTTGTGAATCAGAGGGGCTCAATCAGGATAGGCAGCAAGTGGCAATGTAGGATGGAGAAAATCACCAGTGGTGGTCAGCATGGTGAGGGCAGTAAACATGCAGTGGCATTGTAGGATATTTTTCTTTAAATCATCACGGGGTGGTGCGCATTGTAAGGGTTTCTAACAGGCCATTCACTAGTAGGAGTGAGAAAACCATCACGCTGTGGTGTGAATCAGATGTTCTGAATTAGAATAGGCAGTGATTGGCAATTTAGCATGAAGAAAAGCACCAGAAGGTGGTCAGAATGGGGAGGTCAGGAAACATGCAGTGGCACTGTAGGATAGGTGTCTGAAAAACATCGCCTGGGTGGTGCGCAATGTAAGTGTTTCTAACAGGCCATTCAGTAGTAGGAGTCAGAAAAACATCCCGCGCTGGTGTGAATCGGAGAGCCTGAATTAGGATAGGCAGTGAGTGGCAATGTAGGATGAAGAAAAGCACCACGGGGTGTTCAGCATGGGTAGGTCAGGAAACATGCAATGGCAATGTAGGATAGGTTTTGAAAATCATCGCGGGGTGGTGCGCATTGTACGTGTTTCTAACAGGCCATTTAATAGTAGGAGTGAGAAAAGCATCACGGGGTGGTTTGAATTGGAGGGCCTATATTATGATAGGCAGTGATTGGCAACGTAGGATGGAGAAAAGCACCAGGGGGTGGTCAGCATGGGAAGGTCAGGAAACACGCAGTGGGAATGTATGATAGGTTTCTGAAAAACAACGCGGGTGGTGCGCATTGTAAGGGTTTCTAACATGGCATTCACTAGTAGGAGTGAGAAAAACATCACGGGGTGGTGTGAATCAGAGGGCCTGAATCAGGATAGGCAGTGAGAGGCAATGTAGGATGGAGAAAAGCAACAAGGGGTGGTCAGCTTGGGGAGTTTAGGAAACATGCAGAGGCAATGTAGGATAGGTTTCTGAAAAACATTGCGGGGTAGTGGCAATTGTAACTGTTTCTAACAGGCCATTCACTAGTAGGAGTGAGAAATACATCATGTTGTGGTGTGAATCAAATGGCCTGAATCAGGATAGACAGTGAGTGGTAATGTAGCATGGAGAAAAGAACCACGGTTGGTCAGCATGAGGAGGGCAGGAAACATGCAGTGGCAATCAAAGTTAGGTTTCTGAAAGTAATCGTGTGGTGGTGCGCATTGAAATGTTTTCTAACTAACCATTCACTAATAGGAGTGAGAAAAACATCACAGGTTGGTGTGTATCGGAGGGCCTGAATCAGGATAGGCAGTGATTGGCAATGTAAAATTGAGAAAAGCACCATGGGGTGATCAGAATGGCTAGGTCAGGAAACATGCAGAGGCAATGTAGTATAGGTTTCTGAAAAACATCGCAGGGTGGTGCGCATTGTAAGGTTTCTAACAGGAAATTTACTAGTAGGACTGAGAAAAACATCACGGGGTGGTGTGAATCGGAGAGCCTGAATCAGGATAGGCAGTGAGTGGCAATGTATGATGGAGAAAAGCACCATGGGGTGATCAGGATGGGGAGGTCAGGAAACATGCAGTGGCTATGAGGATAGATATCTGGAAAACATCGTGGGGTGGTGCGCATTGTAAGGGTTTCTACCAGGCCATTAGCTAGTAGGAGTAAGAAATACATCATGGTGTGGTGTGAATCAGAGGGCCTGAATCAGGATAAGCAGTGAGTGGTAATGTAAAATGGAGAAAGAACCACAGGTTGGTCAGCATGGGGAGATCATGAAACATGCAGTGGCAATGTAGGATAGGTATGTGAAAAACATCGTGGGGTGGAGCGCATTGTAACGGTTTCTAACAGGCCATTATATTGTAGAAGTGAGAACTACATCATGGTGTGGTGTGAATCGGAGGGTCTGAATCAGGATAGGCAGTGAGTGGTAAGGTAAAATGGAGAAAACCACCACGGGTTGGTCAGAATTGGGACTTAAGGAAACATGCAGTGGCACTGTAGGATAGGTTTCCCAAAAACATCAGGGGGTTGTGCGCATTGTAAGTGTTTCTAACAGGCCATTCACTAGTAGGAGTGAGAAAAACATCACGGGGTGGTGTGAATCCGATCTCCTGATTTAGGATATGCAGTGAGTGGTAATGTAGGATGAAGAAAAGCACCACGGGTTGGTCAGCATGGTGAGGTCAGGAAACATGCAGTGACAAAGTAGGATATGTTTCTGAAAAAGAACGCGGATGGTGCGCATTGTAAGGGTTTCTAACAGGCCATTCACTAGTAGGAGTGAGACAAACATCACGGGGTGGTGTGAATCTGAGGATTGAATTATGATAGGCAGTGTGTGGCAATGTAGGATGGAGAAAAGCACCACTGGGTGGTCTGCATGCGGAAGTCAGGAAACACGCAGTGGCAATGTAGGATAGGTTTCTGAAAAACATCTTGGGGTGGTGCGCATTGTAAGGCTTTCTAACAAGCCCCTGACAAGGAGGAGTGAAAAAAAACATCACGGGGTGGTGTGAATCAGAGGGCCTGAATTAGGATAGGCTGTGAGTGGCAATGTAGGATGGAGAAATGCAACACGGGTTTGGCAGCATGGGGAGGCATGGCAACATGCATTGGCAATGTAGAATAGGTTTCTGATAAACATCGCGGGGTGGTGCCCATTGTATGGGTTTCTAACACTCCATTCACTAGTAGGAGTGAGAAAAACATCACGGGGTGGTGTGAATCAGAGGGCCTGAGTTAGGATAGGCAGTGAGTGGCAATGAATGATGGAGTAAAGCACCATGGGGTGGTCAGCATGGGGAGGTCAGGAAAAAGGCAGTGGCAATGTAGGATAGATTTCTGAAAAATAACGCAGGTGGTGCACATTGTAACGGTTTCTAACAGGCCATTCACTAGTAGGAGTGAGAAAAACAACACGGGGTGGTGTGAATCGGAGGGCCTGAATCAGGATAGGCAGTGAGTGGCAATGTAAGATGGAGAAAAGCAACAAGGGGTGGTCAGCATGGGGTAGTCAGGAAACATGCAGTGGCAATGTAGGATAGGTTTCTGAAAAACATTGCGGGGTGGTGCCCATTGTAAGGGTTTCTAATAGGCCATTCACTAGTAGGAATGAGAAATGCATCATGGTGTGGTGTGAATCAAAGGGCCTGAATCAGGATAGACAGTGAGTGGTAATGTAGCATGGAGAAAAGCACCATGTGTGGTCAGCTTGGGTAGGGCAAGAAACATGCAGTGGCAATGTAAGATAGGTTTCTGAAAAAAATCCTGTGGTGGTGCGCATTGAAATGGTTTCTAACAGGCCATTCACTAATAAGAGTGACAAAAACATCACAGGTTGGTGTGTATCGGAGGGCCTGACTCAGGATACGCAGTGAGTGGCAATGTAAAATTGAGAAAAGCACCACATGGTGATCAGCATGGGGAGGTCAGGAAACATGCAGTGGCAATTTAGGATATGTTTCTGAAAAACATCGCATGGTGGTGCGCATTGTAAAGTTTCTAACAGGAAATTTATTAGTAGGACTGAGAAAAACAGCACGGGGTGGTGTGAATCGGAGGGCCTGAATAAGGATAGGCAGTGAATGGCAATGTAGGATTCAGAAAAGCACCACGGGGTGGTCAGGATGGGGAAGTCAGGAAACATGCAGTGGCTATGTAGGATAGGTATCTGAAATACATAATGGGGTGGTGCGCATTGTAATGGTTTCTAACAGGCCATTAACTTGTAGGAATGAGAACTACATCATGGTGTGGTGTGAATCGGAGGGCCTGAATCAGGATAGGCAGTGAGTGGTAACGTAAAAGGGAGAAAAGCACCACGGGTTGGTCATCATGGGGAGGTCAGGAAACATGAAGTGGCAATGTGGGATAGGTTTCTGAAAAACATCGCGAGGTGGTGAGAATTGTGATGGTTTCAAACAGGCCATTGACTAGTAGGAGTGAGAAAGACATCACGGGGCGGTGTGAATCCGAGAGCCTGAATTAGGATAGGAGGTGAGTGCCAATGAAGGATGGAGAAAAGCACCACGGTTTGGTCATCATGGGGAGGTCAGGAAACATGCACTGGCAATGTAGGATAGGTTTCTGAAAAACATCGCGGGGTGTTGCAAATTGTAAGGTTTTCTAACAGGCCATTGACTAGTAGGAGCGAGGAAAACATCACGGTGTGGTGTGAATCAGAGGGACTGAATCAGGATAGGCAGTAAGTGGCAATGTAGGATGGAGAAAAGCACCAGGGGTGGTCAGCATGGGGAGGGCAGGAACCATGCATTGGCTATGTAGGATATTTTTCTGAAAAACATCACGGGGTGGTGCGCATTGTAAGGGTTTCTAACAGGCCATTCATTGGTAGGAGTGAGAAAAACATAACGGGGTGGTGTGGAATCAGATGTTTTGAATAAGGATAGGCAGTGATTGACAATGTAGCATGGAGAAAAGCACCAGAAGGTGGGCAGGATGGGGAGGTCAGGAAACATGCAGTGGCACTGTAGGATAGGTTTCTGAAAAACAACGCGGGTGTTGCGCATTGTAAGTGTTTCTAACAGGCCATTCACTAGTAGGTGTGAGAAAAACATCACGGGGTGGTGTGAATCGGTGGTCCTAAATGAGGATATGCAGTGAGTGGCAATGAAGGATGAAGAAAAGCACCACGGGGTGGTCAGCATGGTGAGGTCAGGAAACATGCAGTGGCAATGTACGATAGGTTTCTCAAAAAGAACGCGGGTGGTGGGCATTATAAGGGTTTCTAACAGGCCATTCACTACTAGGAGTGAGAAAAAAATCACGGTGTCGTTTGAATCAGAGGGCCTGAATCTGTATAGGCAGTGAGTGGCAATGTAGGATGGAGAAAAGCACCATGGGCTGGTCAGGATGGGGAGGTCAGGAAACATGCAGTGGCAATGTAAGATAGGTTTCTGAAAAACATCGCGGGGTGGTGCGCATTGTAAGGGTTTCTAACAGGCCATTCACTAGTAGGAGTGAGAAAAACATCAGGGGGTGATGTGAATCGGAGGGCTTAAATTAGAAAAGGCAGTGAGTGGCAATGTAAAATGGAGAAAAGCACCACGGGGTGGTCAGCATGGGGAATTAAGGAAACATGCAGTGACAATATAAGATAGGTTTCTGATAAACATCGCAGGGTGGTGCGCATTGTAAGGTTTATTACAGGAAATTTACTAGTAGGACTGAGAAAAACATCACGGGGCGGTGTGAATCGGATGGCCTGAATCAGGATAGGCAGTGAGTGGCAATGTAGGATGGAGAAAAGCAACACGGTGTGGTCCTGATGGGGAGGTCAGGAAACATGCAGTGGCAATGTAGGATAGGTTTCTGAAAAACATCGTGGGGTGGTGCGCATTGTAAGGGTTTCTACCAAGCCATTAGCTAGTAGGAGTGAGAAATACATCATGGTGTGGTGTGAATCAGAGGGCCTGAATCAGGATAGGCAGTGAGTGGTAATGTAAAATGGAGAAAGCACCACCGGTTGGTCAGCATGGTGAGATCATGAAACATGAAATGGCAATGTAGGATATGTTTCTGAAAAACATCGCGGGTGGTGCGAATTCTAAGGGTTTCTAACAGGCCATTGACTAGTAAGAGCGAGAATAACATCACGGGGTGGTGTGAATCAGAGGGGCTGAATCAGGATAGGCAGCAAGTGGCAATGTAGGATGGAGAAAAGCACCAGTGGTGGTCAGCATGGGGAGGGCAGTAAACATGCAGTGGCAATGTAGGATATTTTTCTGAAAAACATCGCGGGGTGGTGGGCATTGTAAGGGTTTCTAACAGGCCATTCACTAGTAGGAGTGAGAAAAACATCACGGGGTGGTGTGAATCGGAGTGCCTGAATTAGGATAGGCAGTGAGTGGCAATGTAGGATGGAGAAAAGCAACATGGAGTGGTCAGCAAGGCGAGGTCAGGAAACAAGCAGTGGCAATGTAGGACAGTTTTCTGAATAACATCTCGGGGTGGTGCACATTGTAAGGGTTTCTAAATGGCCATTCACTAGTAGGATTGAGAAACACATCACGGGGTGGTGTGATTCAGATGTTCTGAATTAGGATACACAGTGAGTGGCAATGTAGAATGGAGAAAAGCACCACGGGGTGGTTAGCATTGGGAGGTCAGGAAACATGCATTGGCAATGTAGGATAGGTTTCTGAAAAACTTCGCCCGGTGGTGTGCACTGTAAGGCTTTCTAACAGTACATTCACTAGTAGAAGTGAGAAAAACATCACGGGGTGGTGTGAATCGGAGGGCCTGTATCAGGTTAGGCAGCTAGTTTCAATGTAGGATGGAGAAAAGCAACACTGGGTGGTCAGGAAGGAGAAGTCAGGAAACATGCAGTGGCAAAGTAGAATAGGTTTCTGAAAAACATCGCGGGGTGGGGCGCATTGTAATGGTTTCTAACAGGCCATTCACTAGCAGGAGTGAGAAAAACATCACGGGGTGGTGTGAATCGGAGGGCCTGAAATAGGGTAGGCAATGAGTGGCAAGGAAGAATGGAGAAAAGCACGACGAGGTTCTCAACATGCGGAGGTCAGGAACATTGCAGTGGCAATGTAGGATAAGTTTCTGAAAAACATCGTGGGGGTGGTGCGCATTGTAAGGCTTTCTAACAAGCCATTGACAAGGAGGAGTGAAAAATACATCACTAGGTCGTGTGAATCGGAGGGCCTGAATTACGATAGGCTGTGAGTGGCAATGTAGGATGGAGAAAAGCTCCACGGGGTGGTCAGCATGGGAGGCAAGGAAACACACAGTGGCAATGTAGAATAGGTTTCTGAAAAACATCGCAGGTGGTGCGCATTGTACAGGTTTTTAACAGGCCATTCACTAGAAGGAGTGAGAAAAACATCACGGGGTGGTGTGAATCAGAGGGCCTAATTTAGGATAGGCAGAGAGTATCAATGTAGGATGGAGAAAAGCACCAAGGTGAGGTCAGCATGGGGAGGTCAGGAAACACGCTGTGGCAATGTAGGATATTTTTCTGACAAACATCATGGTGTGGTGTGCATTGTAAGGGTTTCTAACAGGCCATTCAATAGTAGGAGTGAGAAAAACATCACGGGGTGGTGTGAATCGGAAGGCCTGAATTAGGATAGGCAGTGAGTGCCAATGTAGGATGGAGAAAAGCACCACGGGGTGGTCAGCATGGGGAGGTCAGGAAACATGCATTGGCCTTGTAGGATAGGTTTCTGAAAAACATCGCCGGCAGGTGCGCATTGTAAGGCTTTCTAACAGTCCATTCACTAGTAGGAGTCAGAAAAACATCATGGGGTGGTGTGAATCGGAGGGCCTGAAGTAGGATAGGCAGTGAGTGGCAATGCAAAATGGAGAAAAGCACCACAGGGTGGTCAGCATGCTGAGGTCAGGAAACATGCAGTGGCAATGTACGAGATGTTTCTGCAAAACAATGCGGGGTGGTGCGCATTGTGAGGATTTCTGACAGGCCATTCCCTAGTAGGAGTGAGAAAAACATCACGGTGTGATTTGAATCAGAGGGCCTGAATCAGGTTCGGCAGTGAGTGGCAGTATAGGATGGACAAAAGCACCACGGGATGGTCAGCATGGGGAGGTCAGCACACATGCAGTGGCAATGTAGGATAGGTTTCTGAAAAACATCGCGGGTGGTGAGAATTGTAAGGGTTTCTATCAGGCCATTCACTAGTAGGAGTGAGAAAAACATCACGGGGTGGTGTGAATCAGAGGGCCTGAATCTCTATAGGCAGTGAGTGGCAATGTAGGATGGAGAAAAGCACCACGCGGTGGTCAGGATGGGGATGTCAGGAAACATGCAGTGGCAATGTAGGATAGGTTTCTGAAAAACATCGCGGGGTGGTGTGCATTGTAAGGGTTTCTAACAGGCCATTCACTAGTAGGAGTGAGAAAAACATCACGGGTTGGTGTGAATCGGAGGGCCTGAATTAGGATAGGCAGTGAGTGGCAATGTAGGATGGAGAAAAGCACCACGGGTTGGTCAGCATGGGTAGATAAGGAAACATGCATTGGCAATGTAGGATAGTTTTCTGAAAAACATGGCGGGGTGTTGCGCATTGTAAGGGTTTCTAACAGGCCATTCACTAGTAGGAGCGAGAAAAACACCACGGTGTGGTGTGAATTGGAGCGGCTGAATCAGGATAGGTAGCAAGTGGCAATGTTGGATGGATAAAAGCACCAGGGGAGGTCAGCATGGGGAGGGCAGGAAACGTGCAGTGGCAATGTAGGATAGGCATCTGAAAAACATCGTGGGGTGGTGCGCATTGTAAGGGTTTCTAACAGGACATTTAATTGTAGAAATGAGAACTACATCATGGTGTGGTGTGAATCGGAAGGTCTGAATCAGGATAGGCAGTGAGTGGTGAGGTAAAATGGAGAAAACCACCACGGGTTGGTCAGGATTGGGACGTAAGGAAACATGCAGTGGAAACTGTAGGATAGGTTTCCGAAAAACATCAGGGGGTTGTGCGCATTGTAAGTGTTTCTAACAGGCCATTCACTAGTAGGAGTGAGAAAAACATCAGGGGGTGGTGTGAATCGGAGGGCCTGAATTACGAAAGGCATTGAGTGGCAATGTAAAATGGAGAAAAGCACCACGGGTTGGTCAGCATGGGGAGGTTCGAAACATGCAGTGGCAATATAGAAGAGGTTTCAGAAAAACAACGCGGGGTGGTGAATATTGTAAGGGTTTCTAACAGGACATTGACAAGTAGGATTGAGAAAAACATCACGGGGTGGTGTGAATCGGAGGGCCTGAATTAGGATAGGCAGTGAGTGGCAATGTAGGATGGAGAAAAGCACCACGGGTTGGTCAGCATGGGGAGATAAGGAAACATGCATTGGCAATGTAGGATAATTTTCTGAAAAACATGGCGGGGTGTTGCGCATTGTAAGGGTTTCTAACAGGCCATTCACTAGTAGGAGCGAGAAAAACACCACGGTGTGGTGTTAATATGAGGGGCTGAATCAGGATAGGTAGCAAATGGCAATGTAGGATGGAGAAAAGCACCAGGGGAGGTCAGCATGAGGAGGGCACGAAACATGCAGTGGCAATGTAGGATAGGTTTCTGAAAAACATCTTGGGTGGTGCACATTGTAAGGCTTTCTTAAAGGCCCTTCACTTGTAGGAGTGAGAAAATCATCATGGGTGGTGTGAATCGGAGTGCCTGAATTAGGATAGGCAGTGAGTGACAAGGCAGGTTTGAGAAAAGCAACACGGGTTGGTCAGCATGGGGAGGTCAGGAAACATGCAGTGGCAATGTAGGATAGGTTTCTAAAAAACATCGCGGGGTGGTGAGAATTGTAAGGGTTTCTAACAGGCCATTCACCAGTAGGAATGAGAAAAACATCACGGGGTGTTGTGAATCGGAGGGCCTGAATTAGGATAGGCACTGAGTGGCAATGTAGGATGGAGAAAGGCACCACGGGTCGGTCATCATGGGGGGGTCAGGAAACATGCATTGTCAATGTAGGATAGATTTCTGAAAAACATCTCGTGTTGATGCGAATTGTAAGGGTTGCTAACAGGCCAATGACTAGTAAGAGCAAGAAAAACATCACGTTGTGTTGTGAATCAGAGGGGCTCAATCAGGATAGGCAGCAAGTGGCAATGTAGGATGGAGAAAATCACCAGTGGTGGTCAGCATGGTGAGGGCAGTAAACATGCAGTGGCATTGTAGGATATTTTTCTTTAAATCATCACGGGGTGGTGCGCATTGTAAGGGTTTCTAACAGGCCATTCACTAGTAGGAGTGAGAAAACCATCACGCTGTGGTGTGAATCAGATGTTCTGAATTAGAATAGGCAGTGATTGGCAATTTAGCATGAAGAAAAGCACCAGAAGGTGGTCAGAATGGGGAGGTCAGGAAACATGCAGTGGCACTGTAGGATAGGTGTCTGAAAAACATCGCCTGGGTGGTGCGCAATGTAAGTGTTTCTAACAGGCCATTCAGTAGTAGGAGTCAGAAAAACATCCCGCGCTGGTGTGAATCGGAGAGCCTGAATTAGGATAGGCAGTGAGTGGCAATGTAGGATGAAGAAAAGCACCACGGGGTGTTCAGCATGGGTAGGTCAGGAAACATGCAATGGCAATGTAGGATAGGTTTTGAAAATCATCGCGGGGTGGTGCGCATTGTACGTGTTTCTAACAGGCCATTTAATAGTAGGAGTGAGAAAAGCATCACGGGGTGGTTTGAATTGGAGGGCCTATATTATGATAGGCAGTGATTGGCAACGTAGGATGGAGAAAAGCACCAGGGGGTGGTCAGCATGGGAAGGTCAGGAAACACGCAGTGGGAATGTATGATAGGTTTCTGAAAAACAACGCGGGTGGTGCGCATTGTAAGGGTTTCTAACATGGCATTCACTAGTAGGAGTGAGAAAAACATCACGGGGTGGTGTGAATCAGAGGGCCTGAATCAGGATAGGCAGTGAGAGGCAATGTAGGATGGAGAAAAGCAACAAGGGGTGGTCAGCTTGGGGAGTTTAGGAAACATGCAGAGGCAATGTAGGATAGGTTTCTGAAAAACATTGCGGGGTAGTGGCAATTGTAACTGTTTCTAACAGGCCATTCACTAGTAGGAGTGAGAAATACATCATGTTGTGGTGTGAATCAAATGGCCTGAATCAGGATAGACAGTGAGTGGTAATGTAGCATGGAGAAAAGAACCACGGTTGGTCAGCATGAGGAGGGCAGGAAACATGCAGTGGCAATCAAAGTTAGGTTTCTGAAAGTAATCGTGTGGTGGTGCGCATTGAAATGTTTTCTAACTAACCATTCACTAATAGGAGTGAGAAAAACATCACAGGTTGGTGTGTATCGGAGGGCCTGAATCAGGATAGGCAGTGATTGGCAATGTAAAATTGAGAAAAGCACCATGGGGTGATCAGAATGGCTAGGTCAGGAAACATGCAGAGGCAATGTAGTATAGGTTTCTGAAAAACATCGCAGGGTGGTGCGCATTGTAAGGTTTCTAACAGGAAATTTACTAGTAGGACTGAGAAAAACATCACGGGGTGGTGTGAATCGGAGAGCCTGAATCAGGATAGGCAGTGAGTGGCAATGTATGATGGAGAAAAGCACCATGGGGTGATCAGGATGGGGAGGTCAGGAAACATGCAGTGGCTATGAGGATAGATATCTGGAAAACATCGTGGGGTGGTGCGCATTGTAAGGGTTTCTACCAGGCCATTAGCTAGTAGGAGTAAGAAATACATCATGGTGTGGTGTGAATCAGAGGGCCTGAATCAGGATAAGCAGTGAGTGGTAATGTAAAATGGAGAAAGAACCACAGGTTGGTCAGCATGGGGAGATCATGAAACATGCAGTGGCAATGTAGGATAGGTATGTGAAAAACATCGTGGGGTGGAGCGCATTGTAACGGTTTCTAACAGGCCATTATATTGTAGAAGTGAGAACTACATCATGGTGTGGTGTGAATCGGAGGGTCTGAATCAGGATAGGCAGTGAGTGGTAAGGTAAAATGGAGAAAACCACCACGGGTTGGTCAGAATTGGGACTTAAGGAAACATGCAGTGGCACTGTAGGATAGGTTTCCCAAAAACATCAGGGGGTTGTGCGCATTGTAAGTGTTTCTAACAGGCCATTCACTAGTAGGAGTGAGAAAAACATCACGGGGTGGTGTGAATCCGATCTCCTGATTTAGGATATGCAGTGAGTGGTAATGTAGGATGAAGAAAAGCACCACGGGTTGGTCAGCATGGTGAGGTCAGGAAACATGCAGTGACAAAGTAGGATATGTTTCTGAAAAAGAACGCGGATGGTGCGCATTGTAAGGGTTTCTAACAGGCCATTCACTAGTAGGAGTGAGACAAACATCACGGGGTGGTGTGAATCTGAGGATTGAATTATGATAGGCAGTGTGTGGCAATGTAGGATGGAGAAAAGCACCACTGGGTGGTCTGCATGCGGAAGTCAGGAAACACGCAGTGGCAATGTAGGATAGGTTTCTGAAAAACATCTTGGGGTGGTGCGCATTGTAAGGCTTTCTAACAAGCCCCTGACAAGGAGGAGTGAAAAAAAACATCACGGGGTGGTGTGAATCAGAGGGCCTGAATTAGGATAGGCTGTGAGTGGCAATGTAGGATGGAGAAATGCAACACGGGTTTGGCAGCATGGGGAGGCATGGCAACATGCATTGGCAATGTAGAATAGGTTTCTGATAAACATCGCGGGGTGGTGCCCATTGTATGGGTTTCTAACACTCCATTCACTAGTAGGAGTGAGAAAAACATCACGGGGTGGTGTGAATCAGAGGGCCTGAGTTAGGATAGGCAGTGAGTGGCAATGAATGATGGAGTAAAGCACCATGGGGTGGTCAGCATGGGGAGGTCAGGAAAAAGGCAGTGGCAATGTAGGATAGATTTCTGAAAAATAACGCGGGTGGTGCACATTGTAACGGTTTCTAACAGGCCATTCACTAGTAGGAGTGAGAAAAACAACACGGGGTGGTGTGAATCGGAGGGCCTGAATCAGGATAGGCAGTGAGTGGCAATGTAAGATGGAGAAAAGCAACAAGGGGTGGTCAGCATGGGGTAGTCAGGAAACATGCAGTGGCAATGTAGGATAGGTTTCTGAAAAACATTGCGGGGTGGTGCCCATTGTAAGGGTTTCTAATAGGCCATTCACTAGTAGGAATGAGAAATGCATCATGGTGTGGTGTGAATCAAAGGGCCTGAATCAGGATAGACAGTGAGTGGTAATGTAGCATGGAGAAAAGCACCATGTGTGGTCAGCTTGGGTAGGGCAAGAAACATGCAGTGGCAATGTAAGATAGGTTTCTGAAAAAAATCCTGTGGTGGTGCGCATTGAAATGGTTTCTAACAGGCCATTCACTAATAAGAGTGACAAAAACATCACAGGTTGGTGTGTATCGGAGGGCCTGACTCAGGATACGCAGTGAGTGGCAATGTAAAATTGAGAAAAGCACCACATGGTGATCAGCATGGGGAGGTCAGGAAACATGCAGTGGCAATTTAGGATATGTTTCTGAAAAACATCGCATGGTGGTGCGCATTGTAAAGTTTCTAACAGGAAATTTATTAGTAGGACTGAGAAAAACAGCACGGGGTGGTGTGAATCGGAGGGCCTGAATAAGGATAGGCAGTGAATGGCAATGTAGGATTCAGAAAAGCACCACGGGGTGGTCAGGATGGGGAAGTCAGGAAACATGCAGTGGCTATGTAGGATAGGTATCTGAAATACATAATGGGGTGGTGCGCATTGTAATGGTTTCTAACAGGCCATTAACTTGTAGGAATGAGAACTACATCATGGTGTGGTGTGAATCGGAGGGCCTGAATCAGGATAGGCAGTGAGTGGTAACGTAAAAGGGAGAAAAGCACCACGGGTTGGTCATCATGGGGAGGTCAGGAAACATGAAGTGGCAATGTGGGATAGGTTTCTGAAAAACATCGCGAGGTGGTGAGAATTGTGATGGTTTCAAACAGGCCATTGACTAGTAGGAGTGAGAAAGACATCACGGGGCGGTGTGAATCCGAGAGCCTGAATTAGGATAGGAGGTGAGTGCCAATGAAGGATGGAGAAAAGCACCACGGTTTGGTCATCATGGGGAGGTCAGGAAACATGCACTGGCAATGTAGGATAGGTTTCTGAAAAACATCGCGGGGTGTTGCAAATTGTAAGGTTTTCTAACAGGCCATTGACTAGTAGGGGCGAGGAAAACATCACGGTGTGGTGTGAATCAGAGGGACTGAATCAGGATAGGCAGTAAGTGGCAATGTAGGATGGAGAAAAGCACCAGGGGTGGTCAGCATGGGGAGGGCAGGAACCATGCATTGGCTATGTAGGATATTTTTCTGAAAAACATCACGGGGTGGTGCGCATTGTAAGGGTTTCTAACAGGCCATTCATTGGTAGGAGTGAGAAAAACATAACGGGGTGGTGTGGAATCAGATGTTTTGAATAAGGATAGGCAGTGATTGACAATGTAGCATGGAGAAAAGCACCAGAAGGTGGGCAGGATGGGGAGGTCAGGAAACATGCAGTGGCACTGTAGGATAGGTTTCTGAAAAACAACGCGGGTGTTGCGCATTGTAAGTGTTTCTAACAGGCCATTCACTAGTAGGTGTGAGAAAAACATCACGGGGTGGTGTGAATCGGTGGTCCTAAATGAGGATATGCAGTGAGTGGCAATGAAGGATGAAGAAAAGCACCACGGGGTGGTCAGCATGGTGAGGTCAGGAAACATGCAGTGGCAATGTACGATAGGTTTCTCAAAAAGAACGCGGGTGGTGGGCATTATAAGGGTTTCTAACAGGCCATTCACTACTAGGAGTGAGAAAAAAATCACGGTGTCGTTTGAATCAGAGGGCCTGAATCTGTATAGGCAGTGAGTGGCAATGTAGGATGGAGAAAAGCACCATGGGCTGGTCAGGATGGGGAGGTCAGGAAACATGCAGTGGCAATGTAAGATAGGTTTCTGAAAAACATCGCGGGGTGGTGCGCATTGTAAGGGTTTCTAACAGGCCATTCACTAGTAGGAGTGAGAAAAACATCAGGGGGTGATGTGAATCGGAGGGCTTAAATTAGAAAAGGCAGTGAGTGGCAATGTAAAATGGAGAAAAGCACCACGGGGTGGTCAGCATGGGGAATTAAGGAAACATGCAGTGACAATATAAGATAGGTTTCTGATAAACATCGCAGGGTGGTGCGCATTGTAAGGTTTATTACAGGAAATTTACTAGTAGGACTGAGAAAAACATCACGGGGCGGTGTGAATCGGATGGCCTGAATCAGGATAGGCAGTGAGTGGCAATGTAGGATGGAGAAAAGCAACACGGTGTGGTCCTGATGGGGAGGTCAGGAAACATGCAGTGGCAATGTAGGATAGGTTTCTGAAAAACATCGTGGGGTGGTGCGCATTGTAAGGGTTTCTACCAAGCCATTAGCTAGTAGGAGTGAGAAATACATCATGGTGTGGTGTGAATCAGAGGGCCTGAATCAGGATAGGCAGTGAGTGGTAATGTAAAATGGAGAAAGCACCACCGGTTGGTCAGCATGGTGAGATCATGAAACATGAAATGGCAATGTAGGATATGTTTCTGAAAAACATCGCGGGTGGTGCGAATTCTAAGGGTTTCTAACAGGCCATTGACTAGTAAGAGCGAGAATAACATCACGGGGTGGTGTGAATCAGAGGGGCTGAATCAGGATAGGCAGCAAGTGGCAATGTAGGATGGAGAAAAGCACCAGTGGTGGTCAGCATGGGGAGGGCAGTAAACATGCAGTGGCAATGTAGGATATTTTTCTGAAAAACATCGCGGGGTGGTGGGCATTGTAAGGGTTTCTAACAGGCCATTCACTAGTAGGAGTGAGAAAAACATCACGGGGTGGTGTGAATCGGAGTGCCTGAATTAGGATAGGCAGTGAGTGGCAATGTAGGATGGAGAAAAGCAACATGGAGTGGTCAGCAAGGCGAGGTCAGGAAACAAGCAGTGGCAATGTAGGACAGTTTTCTGAATAACATCTCGGGGTGGTGCACATTGTAAGGGTTTCTAAATGGCCATTCACTAGTAGGATTGAGAAACACATCACGGGGTGGTGTGATTCAGATGTTCTGAATTAGGATACACAGTGAGTGGCAATGTAGAATGGAGAAAAGCACCACGGGGTGGTTAGCATTGGGAGGTCAGGAAACATGCATTGGCAATGTAGGATAGGTTTCTGAAAAACTTCGCCCGGTGGTGTGCACTGTAAGGCTTTCTAACAGTACATTCACTAGTAGAAGTGAGAAAAACATCACGGGGTGGTGTGAATCGGAGGGCCTGTATCAGGTTAGGCAGCTAGTTTCAATGTAGGATGGAGAAAAGCAACACTGGGTGGTCAGGAAGGAGAAGTCAGGAAACATGCAGTGGCAAAGTAGAATAGGTTTCTGAAAAACATCGCGGGGTGGGGCGCATTGTAATGGTTTCTAACAGGCCATTCACTAGCAGGAGTGAGAAAAACATCACGGGGTGGTGTGAATCGGAGGGCCTGAAATAGGGTAGGCAATGAGTGGCAAGGAAGAATGGAGAAAAGCACGACGAGGTTCTCAACATGCGGAGGTCAGGAACATTGCAGTGGCAATGTAGGATAAGTTTCTGAAAAACATCGTGGGGGTGGTGCGCATTGTAAGGCTTTCTAACAAGCCATTGACAAGGAGGAGTGAAAAATACATCACTAGGTCGTGTGAATCGGAGGGCCTGAATTACGATAGGCTGTGAGTGGCAATGTAGGATGGAGAAAAGCTCCACGGGGTGGTCAGCATGGGAGGCAAGGAAACACACAGTGGCAATGTAGAATAGGTTTCTGAAAAACATCGCAGGTGGTGCGCATTGTACAGGTTTTTAACAGGCCATTCACTAGAAGGAGTGAGAAAAACATCACGGGGTGGTGTGAATCAGAGGGCCTAATTTAGGATAGGCAGAGAGTATCAATGTAGGATGGAGAAAAGCACCAAGGTGAGGTCAGCATGGGGAGGTCAGGAAACACGCTGTGGCAATGTAGGATATTTTTCTGACAAACATCATGGTGTGGTGTGCATTGTAAGGGTTTCTAACAGGCCATTCAATAGTAGGAGTGAGAAAAACATCACGGGGTGGTGTGAATCGGAAGGCCTGAATTAGGATAGGCAGTGAGTGCCAATGTAGGATGGAGAAAAGCACCACGGGGTGGTCAGCATGGGGAGGTCAGGAAACATGCATTGGCCTTGTAGGATAGGTTTCTGAAAAACATCGCCGGCAGGTGCGCATTGTAAGGCTTTCTAACAGTCCATTCACTAGTAGGAGTCAGAAAAACATCATGGGGTGGTGTGAATCGGAGGGCCTGAAGTAGGATAGGCAGTGAGTGGCAATGCAAAATGGAGAAAAGCACCACAGGGTGGTCAGCATGCTGAGGTCAGGAAACATGCAGTGGCAATGTACGAGATGTTTCTGCAAAACAATGCGGGGTGGTGCGCATTGTGAGGATTTCTGACAGGCCATTCCCTAGTAGGAGTGAGAAAAACATCACGGTGTGATTTGAATCAGAGGGCCTGAATCAGGTTCGGCAGTGAGTGGCAGTATAGGATGGACAAAAGCACCACGGGATGGTCAGCATGGGGAGGTCAGCACACATGCAGTGGCAATGTAGGATAGGTTTCTGAAAAACATCGCGGGTGGTGAGAATTGTAAGGGTTTCTATCAGGCCATTCACTAGTAGGAGTGAGAAAAACATCACGGGGTGGTGTGAATCAGAGGGCCTGAATCTCTATAGGCAGTGAGTGGCAATGTAGGATGGAGAAAAGCACCACGCGGTGGTCAGGATGGGGATGTCAGGAAACATGCAGTGGCAATGTAGGATAGGTTTCTGAAAAACATCGCGGGGTGGTGTGCATTGTAAGGGTTTCTAACAGGCCATTCACTAGTAGGAGTGAGAAAAACATCACGGGTTGGTGTGAATCGGAGGGCCTGAATTAGGATAGGCAGTGAGTGGCAATGTAGGATGGAGAAAAGCACCACGGGTTGGTCAGCATGGGTAGATAAGGAAACATGCATTGGCAATGTAGGATAGTTTTCTGAAAAACATGGCGGGGTGTTGCGCATTGTAAGGGTTTCTAACAGGCCATTCACTAGTAGGAGCGAGAAAAACACCACGGTGTGGTGTGAATTGGAGCGGCTGAATCAGGATAGGTAGCAAGTGGCAATGTTGGATGGATAAAAGCACCAGGGGAGGTCAGCATGGGGAGGGCAGGAAACGTGCAGTGGCAATGTAGGATAGGCATCTGAAAAACATCGTGGGGTGGTGCGCATTGTAAGGGTTTCTAACAGGACATTTAATTGTAGAAATGAGAACTACATCATGGTGTGGTGTGAATCGGAAGGTCTGAATCAGGATAGGCAGTGAGTGGTGAGGTAAAATGGAGAAAACCACCACGGGTTGGTCAGGATTGGGACGTAAGGAAACATGCAGTGGAAACTGTAGGATAGGTTTCCGAAAAACATCAGGGGGTTGTGCGCATTGTAAGTGTTTCTAACAGGCCATTCACTAGTAGGAGTGAGAAAAACATCAGGGGGTGGTGTGAATCGGAGGGCCTGAATTACGAAAGGCATTGAGTGGCAATGTAAAATGGAGAAAAGCACCACGGGTTGGTCAGCATGGGGAGGTTCGAAACATGCAGTGGCAATATAGAAGAGGTTTCAGAAAAACAACGCGGGGTGGTGAATATTGTAAGGGTTTCTAACAGGACATTGACAAGTAGGATTGAGAAAAACATCACGGGGTGGTGTGAATCGGAGGGCCTGAATTAGGATAGGCAGTGAGTGGCAATGTAGGATGGAGAAAAGCACCACGGGTTGGTCAGCATGGGGAGATAAGGAAACATGCATTGGCAATGTAGGATAATTTTCTGAAAAACATGGCGGGGTGTTGCGCATTGTAAGGGTTTCTAACAGGCCATTCACTAGTAGGAGCGAGAAAAACACCACGGTGTGGTGTTAATATGAGGGGCTGAATCAGGATAGGTAGCAAATGGCAATGTAGGATGGAGAAAAGCACCAGGGGAGGTCAGCATGAGGAGGGCACGAAACATGCAGTGGCAATGTAGGATAGGTTTCTGAAAAACATCTTGGGTGGTGCACATTGTAAGGCTTTCTTAAAGGCCCTTCACTTGTAGGAGTGAGAAAATCATCATGGGTGGTGTGAATCGGAGTGCCTGAATTAGGATAGGCAGTGAGTGACAAGGCAGGTTTGAGAAAAGCAACACGGGTTGGTCAGCATGGGGAGGTCAGGAAACATGCAGTGGCAATGTAGGATAGGTTTCTAAAAAACATCGCGGGGTGGTGAGAATTGTAAGGGTTTCTAACAGGCCATTCACCAGTAGGAATGAGAAAAACATCACGGGGTGTTGTGAATCGGAGGGCCTGAATTAGGATAGGCACTGAGTGGCAATGTAGGATGGAGAAAGGCACCACGGGTCGGTCATCATGGGGGGGTCAGGAAACATGCATTGTCAATGTAGGATAGATTTCTGAAAAACATCTCGTGTTGATGCGAATTGTAAGGGTTGCTAACAGGCCAATGACTAGTAAGAGCAAGAAAAACATCACGTTGTGTTGTGAATCAGAGGGGCTCAATCAGGATAGGCAGCAAGTGGCAATGTAGGATGGAGAAAATCACCAGTGGTGGTCAGCATGGTGAGGGCAGTAAACATGCAGTGGCATTGTAGGATATTTTTCTTTAAATCATCACGGGGTGGTGCGCATTGTAAGGGTTTCTAACAGGCCATTCACTAGTAGGAGTGAGAAAACCATCACGCTGTGGTGTGAATCAGATGTTCTGAATTAGAATAGGCAGTGATTGGCAATTTAGCATGAAGAAAAGCACCAGAAGGTGGTCAGAATGGGGAGGTCAGGAAACATGCAGTGGCACTGTAGGATAGGTGTCTGAAAAACATCGCCTGGGTGGTGCGCAATGTAAGTGTTTCTAACAGGCCATTCAGTAGTAGGAGTCAGAAAAACATCCCGCGCTGGTGTGAATCGGAGAGCCTGAATTAGGATAGGCAGTGAGTGGCAATGTAGGATGAAGAAAAGCACCACGGGGTGTTCAGCATGGGTAGGTCAGGAAACATGCAATGGCAATGTAGGATAGGTTTTGAAAATCATCGCGGGGTGGTGCGCATTGTACGTGTTTCTAACAGGCCATTTAATAGTAGGAGTGAGAAAAGCATCACGGGGTGGTTTGAATTGGAGGGCCTATATTATGATAGGCAGTGATTGGCAACGTAGGATGGAGAAAAGCACCAGGGGGTGGTCAGCATGGGAAGGTCAGGAAACACGCAGTGGGAATGTATGATAGGTTTCTGAAAAACAACGCGGGTGGTGCGCATTGTAAGGGTTTCTAACATGGCATTCACTAGTAGGAGTGAGAAAAACATCACGGGGTGGTGTGAATCAGAGGGCCTGAATCAGGATAGGCAGTGAGAGGCAATGTAGGATGGAGAAAAGCAACAAGGGGTGGTCAGCTTGGGGAGTTTAGGAAACATGCAGAGGCAATGTAGGATAGGTTTCTGAAAAACATTGCGGGGTAGTGGCAATTGTAACTGTTTCTAACAGGCCATTCACTAGTAGGAGTGAGAAATACATCATGTTGTGGTGTGAATCAAATGGCCTGAATCAGGATAGACAGTGAGTGGTAATGTAGCATGGAGAAAAGAACCACGGTTGGTCAGCATGAGGAGGGCAGGAAACATGCAGTGGCAATCAAAGTTAGGTTTCTGAAAGTAATCGTGTGGTGGTGCGCATTGAAATGTTTTCTAACTAACCATTCACTAATAGGAGTGAGAAAAACATCACAGGTTGGTGTGTATCGGAGGGCCTGAATCAGGATAGGCAGTGATTGGCAATGTAAAATTGAGAAAAGCACCATGGGGTGATCAGAATGGCTAGGTCAGGAAACATGCAGAGGCAATGTAGTATAGGTTTCTGAAAAACATCGCAGGGTGGTGCGCATTGTAAGGTTTCTAACAGGAAATTTACTAGTAGGACTGAGAAAAACATCACGGGGTGGTGTGAATCGGAGAGCCTGAATCAGGATAGGCAGTGAGTGGCAATGTATGATGGAGAAAAGCACCATGGGGTGATCAGGATGGGGAGGTCAGGAAACATGCAGTGGCTATGAGGATAGATATCTGGAAAACATCGTGGGGTGGTGCGCATTGTAAGGGTTTCTACCAGGCCATTAGCTAGTAGGAGTAAGAAATACATCATGGTGTGGTGTGAATCAGAGGGCCTGAATCAGGATAAGCAGTGAGTGGTAATGTAAAATGGAGAAAGAACCACAGGTTGGTCAGCATGGGGAGATCATGAAACATGCAGTGGCAATGTAGGATAGGTATGTGAAAAACATCGTGGGGTGGAGCGCATTGTAACGGTTTCTAACAGGCCATTATATTGTAGAAGTGAGAACTACATCATGGTGTGGTGTGAATCGGAGGGTCTGAATCAGGATAGGCAGTGAGTGGTAAGGTAAAATGGAGAAAACCACCACGGGTTGGTCAGAATTGGGACTTAAGGAAACATGCAGTGGCACTGTAGGATAGGTTTCCCAAAAACATCAGGGGGTTGTGCGCATTGTAAGTGTTTCTAACAGGCCATTCACTAGTAGGAGTGAGAAAAACATCACGGGGTGGTGTGAATCCGATCTCCTGATTTAGGATATGCAGTGAGTGGTAATGTAGGATGAAGAAAAGCACCACGGGTTGGTCAGCATGGTGAGGTCAGGAAACATGCAGTGACAAAGTAGGATATGTTTCTGAAAAAGAACGCGGATGGTGCGCATTGTAAGGGTTTCTAACAGGCCATTCACTAGTAGGAGTGAGACAAACATCACGGGGTGGTGTGAATCTGAGGATTGAATTATGATAGGCAGTGTGTGGCAATGTAGGATGGAGAAAAGCACCACTGGGTGGTCTGCATGCGGAAGTCAGGAAACACGCAGTGGCAATGTAGGATAGGTTTCTGAAAAACATCTTGGGGTGGTGCGCATTGTAAGGCTTTCTAACAAGCCCCTGACAAGGAGGAGTGAAAAAAAACATCACGGGGTGGTGTGAATCAGAGGGCCTGAATTAGGATAGGCTGTGAGTGGCAATGTAGGATGGAGAAATGCAACACGGGTTTGGCAGCATGGGGAGGCATGGCAACATGCATTGGCAATGTAGAATAGGTTTCTGATAAACATCGCGGGGTGGTGCCCATTGTATGGGTTTCTAACACTCCATTCACTAGTAGGAGTGAGAAAAACATCACGGGGTGGTGTGAATCAGAGGGCCTGAGTTAGGATAGGCAGTGAGTGGCAATGAATGATGGAGTAAAGCACCATGGGGTGGTCAGCATGGGGAGGTCAGGAAAAAGGCAGTGGCAATGTAGGATAGATTTCTGAAAAATAACGCGGGTGGTGCACATTGTAACGGTTTCTAACAGGCCATTCACTAGTAGGAGTGAGAAAAACAACACGGGGTGGTGTGAATCGGAGGGCCTGAATCAGGATAGGCAGTGAGTGGCAATGTAAGATGGAGAAAAGCAACAAGGGGTGGTCAGCATGGGGTAGTCAGGAAACATGCAGTGGCAATGTAGGATAGGTTTCTGAAAAACATTGCGGGGTGGTGCCCATTGTAAGGGTTTCTAATAGGCCATTCACTAGTAGGAATGAGAAATGCATCATGGTGTGGTGTGAATCAAAGGGCCTGAATCAGGATAGACAGTGAGTGGTAATGTAGCATGGAGAAAAGCACCATGTGTGGTCAGCTTGGGTAGGGCAAGAAACATGCAGTGGCAATGTAAGATAGGTTTCTGAAAAAAATCCTGTGGTGGTGCGCATTGAAATGGTTTCTAACAGGCCATTCACTAATAAGAGTGACAAAAACATCACAGGTTGGTGTGTATCGGAGGGCCTGACTCAGGATACGCAGTGAGTGGCAATGTAAAATTGAGAAAAGCACCACATGGTGATCAGCATGGGGAGGTCAGGAAACATGCAGTGGCAATTTAGGATATGTTTCTGAAAAACATCGCATGGTGGTGCGCATTGTAAAGTTTCTAACAGGAAATTTATTAGTAGGACTGAGAAAAACAGCACGGGGTGGTGTGAATCGGAGGGCCTGAATAAGGATAGGCAGTGAATGGCAATGTAGGATTCAGAAAAGCACCACGGGGTGGTCAGGATGGGGAAGTCAGGAAACATGCAGTGGCTATGTAGGATAGGTATCTGAAATACATAATGGGATGGTGCGCATTGTAATGGTTTCTAACAGGCCATTAACTTGTAGGAATGAGAACTACATCATGGTGTGGTGTGAATCGGAGGGCCTGAATCAGGATAGGCAGTGAGTGGTAACGTAAAAGGGAGAAAAGCACCACGGGTTGGTCATCATGGGGAGGTCAGGAAACATGAAGTGGCAATGTGGGATAGGTTTCTGAAAAACATCGCGAGGTGGTGAGAATTGTGATGGTTTCAAACAGGCCATTGACTAGTAGGAGTGAGAAAGACATCACGGGGCGGTGTGAATCCGAGAGCCTGAATTAGGATAGGAGGTGAGTGCCAATGAAGGATGGAGAAAAGCACCACGGTTTGGTCATCATGGGGAGGTCAGGAAACATGCACTGGCAATGTAGGATAGGTTTCTGAAAAACATCGCGGGGTGTTGCAAATTGTAAGGTTTTCTAACAGGCCATTGACTAGTAGGAGCGAGGAAAACATCACGGTGTGGTGTGAATCAGAGGGACTGAATCAGGATAGGCAGTAAGTGGCAATGTAGGATGGAGAAAAGCACCAGGGGTGGTCAGCATGGGGAGGGCAGGAACCATGCATTGGCTATGTAGGATATTTTTCTGAAAAACATCACGGGGTGGTGCGCATTGTAAGGGTTTCTAACAGGCCATTCATTGGTAGGAGTGAGAAAAACATAACGGGGTGGTGTGGAATCAGATGTTTTGAATAAGGATAGGCAGTGATTGACAATGTAGCATGGAGAAAAGCACCAGAAGGTGGGCAGGATGGGGAGGTCAGGAAACATGCAGTGGCACTGTAGGATAGGTTTCTGAAAAACAACGCGGGTGTTGCGCATTGTAAGTGTTTCTAACAGGCCATTCACTAGTAGGTGTGAGAAAAACATCACGGGGTGGTGTGAATCGGTGGTCCTAAATGAGGATATGCAGTGAGTGGCAATGAAGGATGAAGAAAAGCACCACGGGGTGGTCAGCATGGTGAGGTCAGGAAACATGCAGTGGCAATGTACGATAGGTTTCTCAAAAAGAACGCGGGTGGTGGGCATTATAAGGGTTTCTAACAGGCCATTCACTACTAGGAGTGAGAAAAAAATCACGGTGTCGTTTGAATCAGAGGGCCTGAATCTGTATAGGCAGTGAGTGGCAATGTAGGATGGAGAAAAGCACCATGGGCTGGTCAGGATGGGGAGGTCAGGAAACATGCAGTGGCAATGTAAGATAGGTTTCTGAAAAACATCGCGGGGTGGTGCGCATTGTAAGGGTTTCTAACAGGCCATTCACTAGTAGGAGTGAGAAAAACATCAGGGGGTGATGTGAATCGGAGGGCTTAAATTAGAAAAGGCAGTGAGTGGCAATGTAAAATGGAGAAAAGCACCACGGGGTGGTCAGCATGGGGAATTAAGGAAACATGCAGTGACAATATAAGATAGGTTTCTGATAAACATCGCAGGGTGGTGCGCATTGTAAGGTTTATTACAGGAAATTTACTAGTAGGACTGAGAAAAACATCACGGGGCGGTGTGAATCGGATGGCCTGAATCAGGATAGGCAGTGAGTGGCAATGTAGGATGGAGAAAAGCAACACGGTGTGGTCCTGATGGGGAGGTCAGGAAACATGCAGTGGCAATGTAGGATAGGTTTCTGAAAAACATCGTGGGGTGGTGCGCATTGTAAGGGTTTCTACCAAGCCATTAGCTAGTAGGAGTGAGAAATACATCATGGTGTGGTGTGAATCAGAGGGCCTGAATCAGGATAGGCAGTGAGTGGTAATGTAAAATGGAGAAAGCACCACTGGTTGGTCAGCATGGTGAGATCATGAAACATGAAATGGCAATGTAGGATATGTTTCTGAAAAACATCGCGGGTGGTGCGAATTCTAAGGGTTTCTAACAGGCCATTGACTAGTAAGAGCGAGAATAACATCACGGTGTGGTGTGAATCAGAGGGGCTGAATCAGGATAGGCAGCAAGTGGCAATGTAGGATGGAGAAAAGCACCAGTGGTGGTCAGCATGGGGAGGGCAGTAAACATGCAGTGGCAATGTAGGATATTTTTCTGAAAAACATCGCGGGGTGGTGGGCATTGTAAGGGTTTCTAACAGGCCATTCACTAGTAGGAGTGAGAAAAACATCACGGGGTGGTGTGAATCGGAGTGCCTGAATTAGGATAGGCAGTGAGTGGCAATGTAGGATGGAGAAAAGCAACATGGAGTGGTCAGCAAGGCGAGGTCAGGAAACAAGCAGTGGCAATGTAGGACAGTTTTCTGAATAACATCTCGGGGTGGTGCACATTGTAAGGGTTTCTAACAGGCCATTCACTAGTAGGATTGAGAAACACATCACTGGGTGGTGTGATTCAGATGTTCTGAATTAGGATACACAGTGAGTGGCAATGTAGAATGGAGAAAAGCACCACGGGGTGGTCAGCATTGGGAGGTCAGGAAACATGCATTGGCAATGTAGGATAGGTTTCTGAAAAACTTCGCCCGGTGGTGTGCACTGTAAGGCTTTCTAACAGTACATTCACTAGTAGAAGTGAGAAAAACATCACGGGGTGGTGTGAATCGGAGGGCCTGAATCAGGTTAGGCAGCGAGTTTCAATGTAGGATGGAGACAAGCAACACTGGGTGGTCAGGAAGGAGAAGTCAGGAAACATGCAGTGGCAAAGTAGAATAGGTTTCTGAAAAACATCGCGGGGTGGGGCGCATTGTAAGGGTTTCTAACAGGCCATTCACTAGCAGGAGTGAGAAAAACATCACGGGGTGGTGTGAATCGGAGGGCCTGAAATAGGGTAGGCAATGAGTGGCAATGAAGAATGGAGAAAAGCACGACGAGGTTCTCAACATGCGGAGGTCAGGAACATTGCAGTGGCAATTTAGGATAAGTTTCTGAAAAATACCGTGGGGGTGGTGCGCATTGTAAGGTTTCTAACAAGCCATTGACAAGGAGGAGTGAAAAATACATCACTAGGTCGTGTGAATCGGAGGGCCTGAATTAGGATAGGCTGTGAGTGGCAATGTAGGATGGAGAAAAGCTCCACGCGGTGGTCAGCATGGGGAGGCAAGGAAACACGCCGTGGCAATGTAGAATAGGTTTCTGATAAACATCGCAGGTGGTGCGCATTGTACAGGTTTTTAACAGGCCATTCACTAGAAGGAGTGAGAAAAACATCACGGGGTAGTGTGAATCGGAAGGCCTGAATTAGGATAGGCAGTGAGTGCCAATGTAGGATGGAGAAAAGCACCATAGGGTGGTCAGCATGGGGAGGTGAGGAAACATGCAGTGGCAATGTAGGATAGGTTTCTGAAAAAAAAAAAGTGGGGTGGTGCGCATTGTAAGGGTTTCTAACAGGCCAATCACTAGGAGGAGTGAGAAAAACATCACGGGTGGTGTGAATCGGAGGGCCTGAATTAGGATAGGCAGTGAGTGGCAATGTAGGATAGAAAAAAGCAGCACAGCATGGTCAGCATGGGGAGCTCAGGAAACATGCAGTGGCAATGTAGGATACGTTTCTGAAAAAAACAGCGGAGTGGTGCGCATTGTAAGGCTTTCTAAAAGGCCATTCACTAGTAGGAGTCAGAAAAACATCACGGGGTGGTGTGAATCGGAGCGCCTGAATTAGTTTTGGCAGTGAGTTGCAACGTAAAATGGAGAAAAGCACCACGGTGTGGGCAGCATAGGAGGTCAGGAAACATGCAGTGGCAATGTAGGATAGGTTTCTGAAAAACATAGCGGGGTGGTGGGCATTGTAAGGATTTCTAACAAGCCATTCACAAGTAGGAGTGAGAAAAACATCACGGGGTAGTGTGAAACGGAGGGACTGAATTAGGATAGTCTGTGAGTGGCAATGTAGGATGGAGAAAACACCACGGGTTAGTCAGCATGGGGAGGCAAGGAAACATGCAGTGGCAATGTCGAATAGGTTTCTGATAAACATCGCTGGGTTGTACGCATTGTAAGGGTTTCTAACAGGCCGTTCACTAGTATGAGTGAGAACAACATCACGGGGTGGTGTGAAACGGAGGGCCTCAATTAGGATAGGCATTGAGTGGCAATGTAGGATGGAGAAAAGCACCACAGGGTGATCAGCATGGGGAGGTGAGGAAACATGCAGTGGCAATGTAGGATAGGTTTCTGAAAAAAAAAAGCGGAATGGTGCGCAATGTAAGGGTTTCAAACAGGCCATTTACTAGTAGGAGTGAGAAAAACATCATGGGTGGTGTGAATCGGAGGGCCAGAATTATGATAGGCAGTGAGTGGCAATGTAGGATGGAGAAAAGCACCACGGTGTGGTCAGCATGCGGAGGTCAGGAAACATGCAGTGGCAATGTAGGATAGGTTTCTGAAAAACTTCGCGGGGTGGTGCACATTGTAGGGATTTCTAACAAGCCATTCACAAGTAGGAGTGAGAAAAACATCACGGGGTAGTGTGAATCGGAGGGACTGAATTAGGTAGACTGTGAGTGGCAATGTGGGATGGAGAAAACACCACGGGTTTGTCAGCATCGGGAGGCAAGGAAACATGCAGTGGCAATGTCGAATAGGTTTCTGATAAACATCGCTGGGTGGTACGCATTGTAAGGGTTTCTAACAGGCCGTTCACTAGTAGGAGTGAGAACAACATCACGGGGTGTGTAAATCGGAGGGCCTCAATTAGGATAGGCATTGAGTGGCAATTTTGGATGGAGAAAATCACCACAGGTTGTTCAGCATGGGGAGGTGAGGAAACATGCAGTTGCAATATAGGATAGGTTTCTGGAAAAAAAAGCGGAATGGTGCGCCATATAAGGGTTTCAAATAGGCCATACACTAGTAGGAGTGAGAAAAACATCACGGGGTGGTGTGAATCGGAGGGCCTGAATTAGGTTAGAGAAAAGCACCACGGTGTGGTCAGCATGGGGATGTCAGGAAACATGCAGTGTCAATGTAGGATAGGTTTCTGAAATACATCGCGGTGTGGTGCGCATTGTAAGGGTTTCTAACAGGCCATTCACTAGTAGGAGTGAGAAAAACATCACAGCGTGGTTTGATTCAGAGGGCCTGAAACAGGACAGGCAGTGAGTGGCAATGTAGGATGGAGAAAAGCACCACGGTGTGGTCAGCATGGGGAGGTCAGCACACATGCAGTGGCAATGTAGGATAGGTTTCTGAAAAACATCGCGGGTTGTGAGAATTGTAAGATTTTCTAACAGGGCATTCACTGGTAGGAGTAAAAATACTTCATGGTGTGGTGTGAATTGGAGAGCCTGAATCAAGATAGACAGTGAGTGGCAATGTAGGATGGAGAAAAGCACCACGGGTTCGTGTGCATAGGGAGGTCAGGAAACATGCAATGCCAATGTAGGATAGGTTTCTGAAAATCATCGCCGGGTGTTGGGCATTGTAATGGGTGTAGCAGGCCATTCACTAGTAGGAGTGAGAAAAACATCAAGGGGTGGTGTGAATCGTAGGTCCTGAATTAGAATAGGCAGTGAGTGGCAATGAAGAATGGAGAAAAGCACCACGGTTTGGTCATCATGGGGAGGTCAGGAAACATGCATTGGCAATGTAGGATAGGTTTCTGAAAAACATCGCGGGGTGTTGCGAATTGTAAGGTTTTCTAACAAGCCATTCACAAGGAGGAGTGAAAAAAACATCACGGGGTGGTGTGAATCGGAGGGCCTGAATTAGGATAGGCACTGAGTGGCAATGAAGAATGGAGAAAAGCACCACGGGGTGGTCAACATGGTGAGGTCAGGAAACATGCGATGGCAATGTAGGATAGGTTTCTGAATAACATCACAGGTGTTGAGCATTGTAAAGGTTTCTAACAGGCCATTCACTAGTAGGAGTGAGAAAAACATCACGGGGTCGTGTGAATCAGATGATCTGAATTAGGATAGGCAGGGAGTGGCAATGTAGGATGGAGAAAAGCACCACGTCATGGTCAGCATGGGGAGGTTAGGAAACATTCAGTGGCAATGTAGTATGGGTTTCTGAAAAACATCGCGTGGTTGTACGCATTGTAAGTGTTTCTAACAGGCTATTCACTAGTAGGATTCAGAAAAACATAACGGGGTGGTGTGAATCAGAGGGCCTGATTAAGAATAGGCAGTGAGTGGCAATGTAGGTTGTAGAAAAGCACCATGGGGTGGTCGGCATGGGGAGGTCAGGAAATATGCAGTAGCCATGTGGGATAGCTTTCTGAAAACCATTACAGGTTGGTGCGCATTGTAAGGGTTTCTAACAGGCCATTGACTAGGAGGAGTGAGAAAAATATCTCCGGGTCGTTTGAATCGGAGGGCCTGATTTAGGATAGGGAGTGAGTGGCAATGTAGGATGGAGAAAAGCACCATAGGGTGGTCAGCATGGGGAGGTGAGGAAACATGCAGTGGCAATGTAGGATAGGTTTCTGAAAAAAAAAGTGGGATGGTGCGCATTGTAAGGGTTTCTAACTGGCCAATCACTAGGAGGAGTGAGAAAAACATCACGGGTGGTGTGAATCGGAGGGCCTGAATTAGGATAGGCAGTGAGTGGCAATGTAGGATGGAGAAAAGCACCACGGTGTGGTCAGCATGCGGAGGTCAGGAAACATGCAGTGGCAATGTAGGATAGGTTTCTGAAAAACATAGCGGGGTGGTGGGCATTGTAAGGATTTCTAACAAGCCATTCACAAGTAGGAGTGAGAAAAACATCACGGGGTGGTGTGAAACGGAGGGACTGAATTAGGATAGTCTGTGAGTGGCAATGTAGGATGGAGAAAACACCACGGGTTAGTCAGCATGGGGAGGCAAGGAAACATGCAGTGGCAATGTCGAATAGGTTTCTGATAAACATCGCTGGGTTGTACGCATTGTAAGAGTTTCTAACAGGCCGTTCACTAGTATGAGTGAGAACAACATCACGGGGTGGTGTGAAACGGAGGGCCTCAATTAGGATAGGCATTGAGTGGCAATGTAGGATGGAGAAAAGCACCACAGGGTGGTCAGCATGGGGAGGTGAGGAAACATGCAGTGGCAATGTAGGATAGGTTTCTGAAAAAAAAAAGCGGAATGGTGCGCAATGTAAGGGTTTCAAACAGGCCATTTACTAGTAGGAGTGAGAAAAACATCATGGGTGGTGTGAATCGGAGGGCCAGAATTATGATAGGCAGTGAGTGGCAATGTAGGATGGAGAAAAGCACCACGGTGTGGTCAGCATGCGGAGGTCAGGAAACATGCAGTGGCAATGTAGGATAGGTTTCTGAAAAACTTCGCGGGGTGGTGCACATTGTAGGGATTTCTAACAAGCCATTCACAAGTAGGAGTGAGAAAAACATCACGGGGTAGTGTGAATCGGAGGGACTGAATTAGGTAGACTGTGAGTGGCAATGTGGGATGGAGAAAACACCACGGGTTTGTCAGCATCGGGAGGCAAGGAAACATGCAGTGGCAATGTCGTATAGGTTTCTGATAAACATCGCTGGGTGGTACGCATTGTAAGGGTTTCTAACAGGCCGTTCACTAGTAGGAGTGAGAACAACATCACGGGGTGTGTAAATCGGAGGGCCTCAATTAGGATAGGCATTGAGTGGCAATTTTGGATGGAGAAAATCACCACAGGTTGTTCAGCATGGGGAGGTGAGGAAACATGCAGTTGCAATATAGGATAGGTTTCTGGAAAAAAAAGCGGAATGGTGCGCCATATAAGGGTTTCAAATAGGCCATACACTAGTAGGAGTGAGAAAAACATCACGGGGTGGTGTGAATCGGAGGGCCTGAATTAGGTTAGAGAAAAGCACCACGGTGTGGTCAGCATGGGGATGTCAGGAAACATGCAGTGTCAATGTAGGATAGGTTTCTGAAATACATCGCGGTGTGGTGCACATTGTAAGGGTTTCTAACAGGCCATTCACTAGTAGGAGTGAGAAAAACATCACAGCGTGGTTTGATTCAGAGGGCCTGAAACAGGACAGGCAGTGAGTGGCAATGTAGGATGGAGAAAAGCACCACGGTGTGGTCAGCATGGGGAGGTCAGCACACATGCAGTGGCAATGTAGGATAGGTTTCTGAAAAACATCGCGGGTTGTGAGAATTGTAAGGTTTTCTAACAGGGCATTCACTGGTAGGAGTAAAAATACTTCATGGTGTGGTGTGAATTGGAGAGCCTGAATCAAGATAGACAGTGAGTGGCAATGTAGGATGGAGAAAAGCACCACGGGTTCGTGTGCATAGGGAGGTCAGGAAACATGCAATGACAATGTAGGATAGGTTTCTGAAAATCATCGCCGGGTGTTGGGCATTGTAATGGGTGTAGCAGGCCATTCACTAGTAGGAGTGAGAAAAACATCAAGGGGTGGTGTGAATCGTAGGTCCTGAATTAGAATAGGCAGTGAGTGGCAATGAAGAATGGAGAAAAGCACCACGGTTTGGTCATCATGGGGAGGTCAGGAAACATGCATTGGCAATGTAGGATAGGTTTCTGAAAAACATCGCGGGGTGTTGCGAATTGTAAGGTTTTCTAACAAGCCATTCACAAGGAGGAGTGAAAAAAACATCACGGGGTGGTGTGAATCGGAGGGCCTGAATTAGGATAGGCACTGAGTGGCAATGAAGAATGGAGAAAAGCACCATGGGGTGGTCAACATGGTGAGGTCAGGAAACATGCGATGGCAATGTAGGATAGGTTTTTGAATAACATCACAGGTGTTGAGCATTGTAAGGGTTTCTAACAGGCCATTCACTAGTAGGAGTGAGAAAAACATCACGGGGTCGTGTGAATCAGATGATCTGAATTAGGATAGGCAGGGAGTGGCAATGTAGGATGGAGAAAAGCACCACGTCATGGTCAGCATGGGGAGGTTAGGAAACATTCAGTGGCAATGTAGTATGGGTTTCTGAAAAACATCGCGTGGTTGTACGCATTGTAAGTGTTTCTAACAGGCTATTCACTAGTAGGATTCAGAAAAACATAACGGGGTGGTGTGAATCAGAGGGCCTGATTAAGAATAGGCAGTGAGTGGCAATGTAGGTTGTAGAAAAGCACCATGGGGTGGTCGGCATGGGGAGGTCAGGAAATATGCAGTAGCCATGTGGGATAGCTTTCTGAAAACCATTACAGGTTGGTGCGCATTGTAAGGGTTTCTAACAGGCCATTGACTAGGAGGAGTGAGAAAAATATCTCCGGGTCGTTTGAATTGGAGGGCCTGATTTAGGATAGGGAGTGAGTGGCAATGTAGGATGGAGAAAAGCACCATAGGGTGGTCAGCATGGGGAGGTGAGGAAACATGCAGTGGCAATGTAGGATAGGTTTCTGAAAAAAAAAAGTGGGATGGTGCGCATTGTAAGGGTTTCTAACAGGCCAATCACTAGGAGGAGTGAGAAAAACATCACGGGTGGTGTGAATCGGAGGGCCTGAATTAGGATAGGCAGTGAGTGGCAATGTAGGATGGAGAAAAGCACCACGGTGTGGTCAGCATGCGGAGGTCAGGAAACATGCAGTGGCAATGTAGGATAGGTTTCTGAAAAACATCACGGGTGGTGCACATTGTAACGCTTTCTAACAGGCCACTCAGTAGTAGGAGTGAGAAAAACATCACGGGGTGGTGTGAATCGGAGGGCCATAATTTGGATAGGCAGTGAGTGGTAACATAAAATGGAGAAAAGCAACTCGGTTTGGTCAGCATGGGGAGGTGAGGAAACATGCAGTGGCAAATGTAGGATAGGTTTCTGGAATACATCGCGGGGTGGTGCGCATTATAAGGGTTTCTCACAGGCCATTCACTAGTAGAAGAGAAAAAACAATATAACGGAGTGGTTTGAACTAGAGGGCCTGATTCATGATAGGCAGTGAGTGGCAAGGTAGGATGGAGAAAAGCGCCTCGGGGTGGTCAGGATTGGGAGGTCAGGAAACTTACAGTGGCAATGTAGGATAGGTTTCTGAAAAACGTTGCAGGGTGGTGCTCATTGTAAGGGTTTCTAAAAGGCCTTTCACTAGTAGGAGTGAGAAAAACATCACGGGGTGGTGTGAATCGGAGGGTCTGAATCAAGTTGGACAGTGATTAGCAATGTAGGAAGGAGAAAAGCAACACGGGGTGGTCAGCATGAGGAAGTCAGGAAAAATGCAGTGGCAATGTAGGACAGGTTTCTGAAAAACATCTCGGGGTGGTGCGCATTGTAAGTGTTTCTAAAAGTCCATTCACTAGTAGAAGTGAGAAAAACATCACAGAGTGGTGTGAATCAGAGGGCCTGAATCAGGATAGGCAGTGAGTGGCAATGTAGGATGGAGAAAAGCACCGCACTGTGGTCAGGATGGTGAGGTCAGGAAACATGCAGTGGCTATGTAGGATAGGTTTCTGAAAAACATCGGGGGGTGGGGCCAATTGTAAGTGTTTCTAACAGGCCATTCACTAGTAGCAGTGAGAAATACATCATGCTGTGGTGTGAATCGGAGGGCCTGAATCAAGATAGAAAGTGAGTGGCAATGTCGGTTGGAGAAAAGCACCATGGGGTGGTCAGCATGGGGAGGTCAGGAAACATGCAGTAGCAATGTTGGATAGGTTTCTGAAAAACATCGCAGGGTGGTGCGCATTGTAAGGCTTTCTAACAAGCCATTCACAAGGAGGAGTGAAAAAAAACATCACGGGGTGGTGTGAATCGGAGGGCCTGAATTAGGATAGGCACTGAGTGCCAATGAAGAATGGAGAAAATCACCACGGGTTGGTGAGCATGGTGAGGTCAGGAAACATGAAATGGCAATTTAGGATAGGTTTCTGAAAAAACATCGCGGGGTTGTGCACATTGTAAGGGTTTCTAACAGGCCATTCACTAGTAAGAGTGAGAAATACATCATGGGGTGGTGTGAATCAGAAGGTCTGAATTAGGATAGGCAGTGAGTGGCAATGTAGGATGGAGAAAAGCACCACGGCATGGTCAGCATGGGGAGGTCAGGAAACATTCAGTGGCAATGTAGTATAGGTTTCTGAAAAACTTCGCGGGGTTGTGCGCATTGAAAGTGTTTCTAACAGACTATTCACTAGTAGGATTCAGAAAAACATAAAGGGGTGGTGTGAATCAGAGGGCCTGATTAAAGATAGGCAGTGAGGGGCAATGTAGGATGTAGAAAAGCACCACGGGGTGGTCGGCATGGCAGGTCAGGAAACATGCAGTAGCAAAGTGGGATAGCTTTCTGAAAAACATTACAGGTTGGTGCGCATTGTAAGGGTTTCTAACAGGCCATTCATTAGTATGAGTGAGAACAACATCACGGGGTGGTGTGAAACGGAGGGCTTCAATTAGGATAGGCATTGAGTGGCAATGTAGGATGGAGAAAAGCACCACAGGGTGGTCAGCATGGGGAGGTGAGGAAACATGCAGTGGCAATGTAGGATAGGTTTCCGAAAAAAAAAAAAAATAAGCGGAATGGTGCGCAATGTAAGGGTTTCAAACAGGCCATTCACTAGTAGGAGTGAGAAAAACATCATGGGGTGGTGTGAATCGGAGGGCCAGAATTATGATTGGCAGTGAGAGGCAATGTAGGATGGAGAAAAGCACCATGGGATGGTCATCATGGGGAGGTCAGGACACATGCAGTGGCAATGTAGGATAGGTTTCTGAAAAACATCACGGGGTGGTGCGAATTGTAAGTGTTTCTAACAGGCCATTCACTAGTAGGAGTGAGAAAAACATCACAGCGTGGTTTGAATCAGAGGGCCTGAATCAGGATAGGCAGTGAGTGGCAATGTAGGATGGAGAAAAGCACCACGGTGTGGTCAGCATGGGGAGGCCAGGACACATGCAGTGGCAATGTAGGATAGGTTTCTGAAAAACATCGCGGGTGGTGAGAATTGTAAGGTTTTCTAACAGGGCATTTACAGGTAGGAGTGAGAAAAACATCAAGCAGTGGTGTGAATCGGAGGGCCTGAATTAGGATAGGCAGTGAGTGGCAATGAAGAATGGAGAAAAGCACCACGGGGTGGTCGACTTGGGAATGTTAGGAAACATGCAGTACCAATGTAGGATAGGTTTCTGAAAAACATCACGGGGTGGTGCGCATTGAAAGGATTTCTACCAGGCCATTATCTAGTACGAGTGAGAACAACATCAGGGGGTGGTGTAAATCGGAGGTCCTGAATTAGAATAGGCGTTGAGTGGCAATGTAGGATGGAGAAAAGCACCAGAGGGTGATCAGCATGGGGAGGTGAGGAAACATGCAGTGGCAATGTCGGATAGGTTTCTGAAAAAAAAAAGCGGGGTGGTGCGCATTGTAACGGTTTCCAACAGGCCATTCACTTGTAGGAGAGAGAAAAACATCATGAGGTGGTGTGAATCGGAGGGCCATAATTAGGATAGGCAGTGAGTGGCAATGTAGGATGGAGAAAAGCACCATGGGCTGGTCATCATGGGGAGGTCAGGAAACACGCAGTGGCAATATAGGATAGTTTTCTGAAAAACATCATGCGGTGGCGCGCATTGTAAGGGTTTGTAACAGGCCATTCACTAGTAGGAGTGAGAAAAACATTACGGGGTGGTGTGAATCAGATGTTCTGAAATAGGATAGGCAGTGAGTGCAATGTAGGATGGAGAAAAGCACCACAGGATGGTCAGCACGTGGAGGTCATGAAACATGCAATGGCAATGTAGGATAGGTTTCTGAATAACATTGCAGGGCAGTGCTCATTGTAAGGGTTTCTAACAGGCCATTCACTAGTAGGAGTGAGAAAAACATCACGGGGTCGTGTGAATCAGATGATCTGAATTAGGATAGGCAGGGAGTGGCAATGTAGGATGGAGAAAAGCACCACGTCATGGTCAGCATGGGGAGGTTAGGAAACATTCAGTGGCAATGTAGTATAGGTTTCTGAAAAACATCGCGGGGTTGTACGCATTGTAAGTGTTTCTAACAGGCTATTCACTAGTAGGATTCAGAAAAACATAACGGGGTGGTGTGAATCAGAGGCATGATTAAGAATAGGCAGTGAGTGGCAATGTAGGATGTAGAAAAGCACCATGGGGTGGTCGGCATGGGGAGGTCAGGAAATATGCAGTAGCCATGTGGGATAGCTTTCTGATAAACATTACAGGTTGGTGCGCATTGTAAGGGTTTCTAACAGGCCATTGACTAGGAGGAGTGAGAAAAATATCTCCGGGTCGTTTGAATCGGAGGGCCTGATTTAGGATAGGGAGTGAGTGGCAATGTAGGATGGAGAAAAGCACCATAGGGTGGTCAGCATGGGGAGGTGAGGAAACATGCAGTGGCAATGTAGGATAGGTTTCTGAAAAAAAAAAAGTGGGGTGGTGCGCATTGTAAGGGTTTCTAACAGGCCAATCACTAGGAGGAGTGAGAAATACATCACGGGTGGTGTGAATCGGAGTGCCTGAATTAGGATAGGCAGTGAGTGGCAATGTAGGATGGAGAAAAGCACCACGGTGTGGTCAGCATGCGGAGGTCAGGAAACATGCAGTGGCAATGTAGAATAGGTTTCTGAAAAACGTAGCGGGGTGGTGGGCATTGTAAGGATTTCTAACAAGCCATTCACAAGTAGGAGTGAGAAAAACATCACGGGGTGGTGTGAAACGGAGGGACTGAATTAGGATAGTCTGTGAGTGGCAATGTAGGATGGAGAAAACACCACGGGTTTGTCAGCATGGGGAGGCAAGGAAACATGCAGTGGCAATGTCGAATAGGTTTCTGATAAACATCGCTGGGTGGTACGCATTGTAAGGGTTTCTAACAGGCCGTTCACTAGTATGAGTGAGAACAACATCACGGGGTGGTGTGAAACGGAGGGCCTCAATTAGGATAGGCATTGAGTGGCAATGTAGGATGGAGAAAAGCACCACGGTGTGGTCAGCATGGGGAGGTCAGGACACATGCAGTGGCAATGTAGGATAGGTTTCTGAAAAACATCGCGGGTTGTGAGAATTGTAAGGTTTTCTAACAGGGCATTCACTGGTAGGAGTAAACATACTTCATGGTGTGGTGTGAATCGGAGAGCCTGAATCAAGATAGACAGTGAGTGGCAATGTAGGATGGAGAAAAGCACCACGGGTTCGTGTGCATAGGGAGGTCAGGAAACATGCAATGCCAATGTAGGATAGGTTTCTGAAAATCATCGCCGGGTGGTGGGCATTGTAATGGTTTGTAGCAGGCCATTCACTAGTAGGAGTGTGAAAAACATCAAGGGGTGGTGTGAATCGTAGGTCCTGAATTAGAATAGGCAGTGAGTGGCAATGAAGAATGGAGAAAAGCACCACGGTTTGGTCATCATGGGGAGGTCAGGAAACATGCATTGGCAATGTAGGAGAGGTTTCTGAAAAACATCGCGGGGTGTTGCAAATTATAAGGTTTTCTAACAAGCCATTCACAAGGAGGAGTGAAAAAAACATCACGGGGTGGTGTGAATCGGAGGGCCTGAATTAGGATAGGCACTGAGTGGCAATGAAGAATGGAGAAAAGCACCACGGGGTGGTCAACATGGTGAAGTCAGGAAACATGCGATGGCAATGTAGGATAGGTTTCTGAATAACATCACAGGTGTTGAGCATTGTAAGGGTTTCTAACAGGCCATCCACTAGTAGGAGTGAGAAAAACATCACGGGGTCGTGTGAATCAGATGATCTGAATTAGGATAGGCAGGGAGTGGCAATGTAGGATGGAGAAAAGCACCACGTCATGGTCAGCATGGGGAGGTTAGGAAACATTCAGTGGCAATGTAGTATAGGTTTCTGAAAAACATCGCGGGGTTGTACACATTGTAAGTGTTTCTAACAGGCTATTCACTAGTAGGATTCAGAAAAACATAATGGGGTGGTGTGAATCAGAGGGCCTGATTAAGTATAGGCAGTGAGTGGCAATATAGGATGTAGAAAAGCACCATGGGGTGGTCGGCATGGGGAGGTCAGGAAATATGCAGTAGCCATGTGGGATAGCTTTCTGAAAAACATTACAGGTTGGTGTGCATTGTAAGGGTTTCTAACAGGCCATTGACTAGGAGGAGTGAGAAAAATATCTCCGGGTAGTTTGAATCGGAGGGCCTGATTTAGGATAGGGAGTGAGTGGCAATGTAGGATGGAGAAAAGCACCATAGGGTGGTCAGCATGGGGAGGTGAGGAAACATGCAGTGGCAATGTAGGATAGGTTTCTGAAAAAAAAAGTGGGGTGGTGCGCATTGTAAGGGTTTCTAACAGGCCAATCACTAGGAGGAGTGAGAAAAACATCACGGGTGGTGTGAATCGGAGGGCCTGAATTAGGATAGGCAGTGAGTGGCAATGTAGGATGGAGAAAAGCACCACGGTGTGGTCAGCATGCGGAGGTCAGGAAATATGCAGTGGCAATGTAGGATAGGTTTCTGAAAAACATAGCGGGGTGGTGGGCATTGTAAGGATTTCTAACAAGCCATTCACAAGTAGGAGTGAGAAAAACATCACGGGGTGGTGTGAAACGGAGGGACTGAATTAGGATCGTCTGTGAGTGGCAATGTAGGATGGAGAAAACACCACGGGTTTGTCAGCATGGGGAGGCAAGGAAACATTCAGTGGCAATGTCGAATAGGTTTCTGATAAACATCGCTGGGTGGTACGCATTGTAAGGGTTTCTAACAGGCCGTTCACTAGTATGAGTGAAAACAACATCACGGGGTGGTGTGAAACGGAGGGCCTCAATTAGGATAGGCATTGAGTGGCAATGTAGGATGGAGAAAAGCACCACATGGTGGTCAGCATGGGGAGGTGAGGAAACATGCAGTGGCAATGTAGGATAGGTTTCTGAAAAAAAAAAAGCGGAATGGTGCGCAATGTAAGGGTTTCAAACAGGCCATTTACTAGTAGGAGTGAGAAAAACATCATGGGTGGTGTGAATCGGAGGGCCAGAATTATGATAGGCAGTGAGTGGCAATGTAGGATGGAGAAAAGCACCATGGGATGGTCATCATTGGGAGGTCAGGACACATGCAGTGGCAATGTAGGATAGGTTTCTGAAAAACATCACGGGTGGTGCACATTGTAACGCTTTCTAACAGGCCACTCAGTAGTAGGAGTGAGAAAAACATCACGGGGTGGTGTGAATCGGAGGGCCATAATTTGGATAGGCAGTGAGTGGTAACATAAAATGGAGAAAAGCAACTCGGTTTGGTCAGCATGGGGAGGTGAGGAAACATGCAGTGGCAATGTAGGATAGGTTTCTGGAAAACATCGCGGGGTGGTGCGCATTATAAGGGTTTCTAACAGGCCATTCACTAGTAGGAGCGAAAAAACAATATAACGGAGTGGTTTGAACTAGAGGGCCTGATTCATGATAGGCAGTGAGTGGCAAGGTAGGATGGAGAAAAGCACCTCGGGGTGGTCAGGATTGGGAGGTCAGGAAACTTACAGTGGCAATGTAGGATAGGTTTCTGAAAAACGTTGCAGGGTGGTGCTCATTGTAAGGGTTTCTAAAAGGCCTTTCACTAGTAAGAGTGAGAAAAACATCATGGGGTGGTGTGAATCAGAGGGTCTGAATCAAGTTGGACAGTGATTAGCAATGTAGGAAGGAGAAAAGCAACACGGGGTGGTCAGCATGAGGAAGTCAGGAAACATGCAGTGGCAATGTAGGACAGGTTTCTGAAAAACATCTCGGGGTGGTGCGCATTGTAAGTGTTTCTAAAAGTCCATTCACTAGTAGAAGTGAGAAAAACATCACAGAGTGGTGTGAATCAGAGGGCCTGAATCAGGATAGGCAGTGAGTGGCAATGTAGGATGGAGAAAAGCACCGCAGTGTGGTCAGGATGGTGAGGTCAGGAAACATGCAGTGGCTATGTAGGATAGGTTTCTGAAAAACATCGGGGGGTGGGGCCAATTGTAAGTGTTTCTAACAGGCCATTCACTAGTAGCAGTGAGAAATACATCATGCTGTGGTGTGAATCGGAGGGCCTGAATCAAGATAGAAAGTGAGTGGCAATGTCGGATGGAGAAAAGCACCATGGGGTGGTCAGCATGGAGAGGTCAGGAAACATGCAGTAGCAATGTTGGATAGGTTTAAGAAAAACATCGCAGGGTGGTGCGCAGTGTAAGGCTTTCTAACAAGCCATTCACAAGGAGGAGTGAAAAAAACATCACGGGGTGGTGTGAATCAGAGGGCCTGAATTAGGATAGGCACTGAGTGCCAATGAAGAATGGAGAAAATCACCACGGGTTGGTGAGCATGGTGAGGTCAGGAAACATGAAATGGCAATTTAGGATAGGTTTCTGAAAAAACATCGCGGGGTTGTGCACATTGTAAGGGTTTCTAACAGGCCATTCACTAGTAAGAGTGAGAAATACATCATGGGGTGGTGTGAATCAGAAGGTCTGAATTAGAATAGGCAGTGAGTGGCAATGTAGGATGGAGAAAAGCACCACGGCATGGTCAGCATGGGGAGGTCAGGAAACATTCAGTGGCAATGTAGTATAGGTTTCTGAAAAACATCGCGGGGTTGTGCACATTGTAAGTGTTTCTAACAGACTATTCACTAGTAGGATTCAGAAAAACATAAAGGGGTGGTGTGAATCAGAGGGCCTGATTAAAGATAGGCAGTGAGGGGCAATGTAGGATGTAGAAAAGCACCACGGGGTGGTCGGCATGGCAGGTCAGGAAACATGCAGTAGCAATGTGGGATAGCTTTCTGAAAAACATTACAGCTTGGTGCGCATTGTAAGGGTTTCTAACAGGCCATTCATTAGTATGAGTGAGAACAACATCACGGGGTGGTGTGAAACGGAGGGCCTCAATTAGGATAGGCATTGAGTGGCAATGTAGGATGGAGAAAAGCACCACAGGGTGGTCAGCATGCGGATGTCATGAAACATGCGGTGGCAATGTAGGATAGGTTTCTGAAAAACATAGCGGGGTGGTGAGCATTGTAAGGATTTCTAACAAGCCATTCACAAGAAGGAGTGAGAAAAACATCACGGGGTGGTGTGAATCGGAGGGACTGAATTAGGATAGTGTGTGAGTGGCAATGTAGGATGGAGAAAACACCACGGGTTTGTCAGCATGGGGAGGCAAGGAAACATGCAGTGGCAATGTCGAATAGGTTTCTGATAAACATCGCTGGGTGGTACGCATTGTAATGGTTTCTAACAGGCCTTTCATTAGTATGAGTGAGAACAACATCACGGGGTGGTGTGAAACGGAGGGCCTCAATTAGGATAGGCATTGAGTGGCAACGTAGGATGGAGAAAAGCACCACAGGGTGGTCAGCATGGGGAGGTGAGGAAACATGCAGTGGCAATGTAGGATAGGTTTCCGAAAAAAAAAAAAAAAATAAGCGGAATGGTGCGCAATGTAAGGGTTTCAAACAGGCCATTCACTAGTAGGAGTGAGAAAAACATCATGGGGTGGTGTGAATCGGAGGGCCAGAATTATGATTGGCAGTGAGAGGCAATGTAGGATGGAGAAAAGCACCATGGGATGGTCATCATGGGGAGGTCAGGACACATGCAGTGGCAATGTAGGATAGGTTTCTGAAAAACATCACGGGGTGGTGCGAATTGTAAGTGTTTCTAACAGGCCATTCACTAGTAGGAGTGAGAAAAACATCACAGCATGGTTTGAATCAGAGGGCCTGAATCAGGATAGGCAGTGATTGGCAATGTAGGATGGAGAAAAGCACCACGGTGTGGTCAGCATGTGGAGGCCAGGACACATGCAGTGGCAATGTAGGATAGGTTTCTGAAAAACATCGCGGGTGGTGAGAATTGTAAGGTTTTCTAACAGGGCATTTACTGGTAGGAGTGAGAAAAACATCAAGCAGTGGTGTGAATCGGAGGGCCTGAATTAGAATAGGCAGTGAGTGGCAATGAAGAATGGAGAAAAGCACCACGGGGTGGTCAACTTGGGAATGTTAGGAAACATGCAGTAGCAATGTAGGATAGGTTTCTGAAAAACATCACGGTGTGGTGTGCATTGTAAGTATTTCTACCAGGCCATTATCTAGTACGAGTGAGAACAACATCAGGGGGTGGTGTAAATCGGAGGTCCTGAATTAGAATAGGCGTTGAGTGGCAATGTAGGATGGAGAAAAGCACCAGAGGGTGATCAGCATGGGGAGGTGAGGAAACATGCAGTGGCAATGTCGGATAGGTTTCTGAAAAAAAAAAAGCGGGGTGGTGCGCATTGTAACGGTTTCCAACAGGCCATTCACTTGTAGGAGAGAGAAAAACATCATGAGGTGGTGTGAATCGGAGGGCCATAATTAGGATAGGCAGTGAGTGGCAATGTAGGATGGAGAAAAGCACCATGGGGTGGTCATCATGGGGAGGTCAGGAAACACGCAGTAGCAATATAGGATAGTTTTCTGAAAAACATCATGCGGTGGCGCGCATTGTAAGGGTTTGTAACAGGCCATTCACTAGTAGGAGTGAGAAAAACATTACGGGGTGGTGTGATTCAGATGTTCTGAATTAGGATAGGCAGTGAATGCAATGTAGGATGGAGAAAAGCACCACAGGATGGTCAGCACGTGGAGGTCATGAAACATGCAATGGCAATGTAGGATAGGTTTCTGAATAACATTGCAGGGCAGTGCTCATTGTAAGGGTTTCTAACAGGCCATTCATTAGTAGGAGTGAGAAATACATCATGTTGTGGTGTGAATCGGAGAGCCTGAATCAAGATAGACAGTGAGTGGCAATGTCGGATGCAGAAAAGCACCACGGGGTGGTCAGCATGGGGAAGTCAGGAAACATGCAGTAGCAATGGAGGATAGGTTTCTGAAAAACATCGCGGGGTGGTGCTCATTGCAAGGGTTTCTAAAAGGCCGTTAACTAGTAGGAGTGAGAAATAAATCATGGTGTGGTGTGAATCGGAGGGCCTGAATTAGAATAAGCATTGAGTGTCAATGTAGGATGGAGAAAAGCACCACAGGGTGGTCAGCATGGTGAGGTGAGCAAACATGCAGTGGCAATGTAGGATAAGTTTCTGGAAAAAAAATTGGGGTGGTTCGCATTGTAAGGGTTTCTAACAGTCCATTGACTAGTAGGAGTGAGAAAAACATCATGTTGTGGTGTGAATCGGAGAGCCTGAATCAAGATAGACAATGAGTGGCAATGTCGGATGCAGAAAAGCACCACGGGGTGGTCAACATGGGGAGGTCAGGAAACATGCAATGGCAATGTTGGATAGGTTTCTGAAAAACATCGCGGGGTGGTGCGCATTGTAAGGCTTTCTAACAAGCCATTCACAAGGAAGAGTGAAAAAAACATCACGGGGTGGTGTGAATCGGAGGGCCTGAATTAGGATAGGCACTGAGTGGCAATGAAGAATGGAGAAAAGCACCACGGGGTGGTCAACATGGTGAGGTCAGGAAACATGCGATGGCAATGTAGGATAGGTTTCTGAATAACATCACAGGTGTTGAGCATTGTAAGGGTTTCTAACAGGCCATTCACTAGTAGGAGTGAGAAAAACATCACGGGGTCGTGTGAATCAGATGATCTGAATTAGGATAGGCAGGGAGTGGCAATGTAGGATGGAGAAAAGCACCACGTCATGATCAGCATGGGGAGGTTAGGAAACATTCAGTGGCAATGTAGTATAGGTTTCTGAAAAACATCGCGGGGTTGTACGCATTGTAAGTGTTTCTAACAGGCTATTCACTAGTAGGATTCAGAAAAACATAACGGGGTGGTGTGAATCAGAGGGCCTGATTAAGAATAGGCAGTGAGTGGCAATGTAGGATGTAGAAAAGCACCATGGGGTGGTCGGCATGGGGAGGTCAGGAAATATGCAGTAGCCATGTGGGATAGCTTTCTGAAAAACATTACAGGTTGGTGCGCATTGTAAGGGTTTCTAACAGGCCATTGACTAGGAGGAGTGAGAAAAATATCTCCGGGTCGTTTGAATCGGAGGGCCTGATTTAGGATAGGGAGTGAGTGGCAATGTAGGATGGAGAAAAGCACCATAGGGTGGTCAGCATGGGGAGGTGAGGAAACATGAAGTGGCAATGTAGGATAGGATTCTGAAAAAAAAAAAGTGGGGTGGTGCGCATTGTAAGGGTTTCTAACAGGCCAATCACTAGGAGGAGTGAGAAAAACATCACGGGTGGTGTGAATCGGGGGGCCTGAATTAGGATAGGCAGTGAGTGGCAATGTAGGATGGAGAAAAGCACCACGGTGTGGTCAGCATGCGGAGGTCAGGAAACATGCAGTGGCAATGTAGGATAGGTTTCTGAAAAACATAGCGGGGTGGTGGGCATTGTAAGGATTTCTAACAAGCCATTCACAAGTAGGAGTGAGAAAAACATCACGGGGTGGTGTGAAACGGAGGGACTGAATTAGGATAGTCTGTGAGTGGCAATGTAGGATGGAGAAAACACCACGGGTTTGTCAGCATGGGGAGGCAAGGAAACATGCAGTGACAATGTCGAATAGGTTTCTGATAAACATCGCTGGGTGGTACGCATTGTAAGGGTTTCTAACAGGCCGTTCACTAGTATGAGTGAGAACAACATCACGGGGTGGTGTGAAACGGTGGGCCTCAATTAGGATAGGCATTGAGTGGCAATGTAGGATGGAGAAAAGCTCCACAGGGTGGTCAGCATGGGGAGGTGAGGAAACATGCAGTGGCAATGTAGGATAGGTTTCTGAAAAAAAAAAGCGGAATGGTGCGCAATGTAAGGGTTTCAAACAGGCCATTTACTAGTAGGAGTGCGAAAAACACCATGGGTGGTGTGAATCGGAGGGCCAGAATTATGATAGGCAGTGAGTGGCAATGTAGGATGGAGAAAAGCACCATGGGATGGTCATCATGGGGAGGTCAGGACACATGCATTGGCAATGTAGGATAGGTTTCTGAAAAACATCACGGGTGGTGCACATTGTAACGCTTCCTAACAGGCCACTCAGTAGTAGGAGTGAGAAAAACATCACGGGGTGGTGTGAATCGGAGGGCCATAATTTGGATAGGCAGTGAGTGGTAACATAAAATGGAGAAAAGCAACTCGGTTTGGTCAGCATGGGGAGGTGAGGAAACATGCAGTGGCAATGTAGGATAGGTTTCTGGAAAACATCGCGGGGTGGTGCACATTATAAGGGTTTCTAACAGGCCATTCACTAGTAGGAGCGAAAAAACAATATAACGGAGTGGTTTGAACTAGAGGGCCTGATTCATGATAGGCAGTGAGTGGCAAGGTAGGATGGAGAAAAGCACCTCGGGGTGGTCAGGATTGGGAGGTCAGGAAACTTACAGTGGCAATGTAGGATAGGTTTCTGAAAAACGTTGCAGGGTGGTGTTCATTGTAAGGGTTTCTAAAAGGCCTTTCACTAGTAGGAGTGAGAAAAACATCACGGGGTGGTGTGAATCAGAGGGTCTGAATCAAGTTGGACAGTGATTAGCAATGTAGGAAGGAGAAAAGCAACACGGGGTGGTCAGCATGAGGAAGTCAGGAAACATGCAGTGGCAATGTAGGACAGGTTTCTGAAAAACATCTCGGGGTGGTGCGCATTGTAAGTGTTTCTAAAAGTCCATTCACTAGTAGAAGTGAGAAAAACATCACAGAGTGGTGTGAATCAGAGGGCCTGAATCAGGATAGGCAGTGAGTGGCAATGTAGGATGGAGAAAAGCACCGCAGTGTGGTCAGGATGGTGAGGTCAGGAAACATGCAGTGGCTATGTAGGATAGGTTTCTGAAAAACATCGGGGGGTGGGGCCAATTGTAAGTGTTTCTAACAGGCCATTCACTAGTAGCAGTGAGAAATACATCATGCTGTGGTGTGAATCGGAGGGCCTGAATCAAGATAGAAAGTGAGTGGCAATGTCGGATGGAGAAAAGCACCTGGGGTGGTCAGCATGGGGAGGTCCGGAAACATGCAGTAGCAATGTTGGATAGGTTTATGAAAAACATCGCAGGGTGGTGCGCATTGTAAGGCTTTCTAACAAGCCATTCACAAGGAGGAGTGAAAAAAACATCACGGGGTGGTGTGAATCGGAGGGCCTGAATTAGGATAGGCACTGAGTGCCAATGAAGAATGGAGAAAATCACCACGGGTTGGTGAGCATGGTGAGGTCAGGAAACATGAAATGGCAATTTAGGATAGGTTTCTGAAAAAACATCGCGGGGTTGTGCACATTGTAAGGGTTTCTAACAGGCCATTCACTAGTAAGAGTGAGAAATACATCATGGGGTGGTGTGAATCGGAAGGTCTGAATTAGGATAGGCAGTGAGTGGCAATGTAGGATGGAGAAAAGCACCACGGCATGGTCAGCATGGGGAGGTCAGGAAACATTCAGTGGCAATGTAGTATAGGTTTCTGAAAAACTTCGCGGGGTTGTGCGCATTGTAAGTGTTTCTAACAGACTATTCACTAGTAGGATTCAGAAAAACATAAAGGGGTGGTGTGAATCAGAGGGCCTGATTAAAGATAGGCAGTGAGGGGCAATGTAGGATGTAGAAAAGCACCACGGGGTGGTCGGCATGGCAGGTCAGGAAACATGCAGTAGCAATGTGGGATAGCTTTCTGAAAAACATTACAGCTTGGTGCGCATTGTAAGGGTTTCTAACAGGCCATTCATTAGTATGAGTGAGAACAACATCACGGGGTGGTGTGAAACGGAGGGCCTCAATTAGGATAGGCATTGAGTGGCAATGTAGGATGGAGAAAAGCACCACAGGGTGGTCAGCATGCGGATGTCATGAAACATGCGGTGGCAATGTAGGATAGGTTTCTGAAAAACATAGCGGGGTGGTGAGCATTGTAAGGATTTCTAACAAGCCATTCACAAGAAGGAGTGAGAAAAACATCACTGGGTGGTGTGAATCGGAGGGACTGAATTAGGATAGTCTGTGAGTGGCAATGTAGGATGGAGAAAACACCACGGGTTTGTCAGCATGGGGAGGCAAGGAAACATGCAGTGGCAATGTCGAATAGGTTTCTGATAAACATCGCTGGGTGGTACGCATTGTAATGGTTTCTAACAGGCCTTTCATTAGTATGAGTGAGAACAACATCACGGGGTGGTGTGAAGCGGAGGGCCTCAATTAGGATAGGCATTGAGTGGCAATGTGGGATGGAGAAAAGCACCACAGGGTGGTCAGCATGGGGAGGTGAGGAAACATGCAGTGGCAATGTAGGATAGGTTTACGAAAAAAAAAAAAAATAAGCGGAATGGTGCGCAATGTAAGGGTTTCAAACAGGCCATTCACTAGTAGGAGTGAGAAAAACATCATGGGGTGGTGTGAATCGGAGGGCCAGAATTATGATTGGCAGTGAGAGGCAATGTAGGATGGAGAAAAGCACCATGGGATGGTCATCATGGGGAGGTCAGGACACATGCAGTGGCAATGTAGGATAGGTTTCTGAAAAACATCACGGGGTGGTGCGAATTGTAAGTGTTTCTAACAGGCCATTCACTAGTAGGAGTGAGAAAAACATCACAGCGTGGTTTGAATCAGAGGGCCTGAATCAGGATAGGCAGTGAGTGGCAATGTAGGATGGAGAAAAGCACCACGGTGTGGTCAGCATGTGGAGGCCAGGACACATGCAGTGGCAATGTAGGATAGGTTTCTGAAAAACATCGCGGGTGGTGAGAATTGTAAGGTTTTCTAACAGGGCATTTACTGGTAGGAGTGAGAAAAACATCAAGCAGTGGTGTGAATCGGAGGGCCTGAATTAGAATAGGCAGTGAGTGGCAATGAAGAATGGAGAAAAGCACCACGGGGTGGTCAACTTGGGAATGTTAGGAAACATGCAGTAGCAATGTAGGATAGGTTTCTGAAAAACATCACGGTGTGGTGCGCATTGTAAGGATTTCTACCAGGCCATTATCTAGTACGAGTGAGAACAACATCAGGGGGTGGTGTAAATCGGAGGTCCTGAATTAGAATAGGCGTTGAGTGGCAATGTAGGATGGAGAAAAGCACCAGAGGGTGATCAGCATGGGGAGGTGAGGAAACATGCAGTGGCAATGTCGGATAGGTTTCTGAAAAAAAAAAAAGCGGGGTGGTGCGCATTGTAACGGTTTCCAACAGGCCATTCACTTGTAGGAGAGAGAAAAACATCATGAGGTGGTGTGAATCGGAGGGCCATAATTAGGATAGGCAGTGAGTGGCAATGTAGGATGGAGAAAAGCACCATGGGGTGGTCATCATGGGGAGGTCAGGAAATACGCAGTGGCAATATAGGATAGTTTTCTGAAAAACATCATGCGGTGGCGCGCATTGTAAGGGTTTGTAACAGGCCATTCACTAGTAGGAGTGAGAAAAACATTACGGGGTGGTGTGATTCAGATGTTCTGAATTAGGATAGGCAGTGAATGCAATGTAGGATGGAGAAAAGCACCACAGGATGGTCAGCACGTGGAGGTCATGAAACATGCAATGGCAATGTAGGATAGGTTTCTGAATAACATTGCAGGGCAGTGCTCATTGTAAGGGTTTCTAACAGGCCATTCATTAGTAGGAGTGAGAAATACATCATGTTGTGGTGTGAATCGGAGAGCCTGAATCAAGATAGACAGTGAGTGGCAATGTCGGATGCAGAAAAGCACCACGGGGTGGTCAGCATGGGGAAGTCAGGAAACATGCAGTAGCAATGGAGGATAGGTTTCTGAAAAACATCGCGGGGTGGTGCTCATTGCAAGGGTTTCTAAAAGGCCGTTAACTAGTAGGAGTGAGAAATAAATCATGGTGTGGTGTGAATCGGAGGGCCTGAATTAGAATAAGCATTGAGTGTCAATGTAGGATGGAGAAAAGCACCACAGGGTGGTCAGCATGGGGAGGTGAGCAAACATGCAGTGGCAATATAGGATAAGTTTCTGGAAAAAAAATTGGGGTGGTTCGCATTGTAAGGGTTTCTAACAGTCCATTGACTAGTAGGAGTGAGAAAAACATCATGTTGTGGTGTGAATCGGAGAGCCTGAATCAAGATAGACAATGAGTGGCAATGTCAGATGCAGAAAAGCACCACGGGGTGGTCAACATGGGGAGGTCAGGAAACATGCAATGGCAATGTTGGATAGGTTTCTGAAAAACATCGCGGGGTGGTGCGCATTATAAGGCTTTCTAACAAGCCATTCACAAGGAAGAGTGAAAAAAACATCACGGGGTGGTGTGAATCGGAGGGCCTGAATTAGGATAGGCACTGAGTGGCAATGAAGAATGGAGAAAAGCACCACGGGGTGGTCAACATGGTGAGGTCAGGAAACATGCGATGGCAATGTAGGATAGGTTTCTGAATAACATCACAGGTGTTGAGCATTGTAAGGGTTTCTAACAGGCCATTCACTAGTAGGAGTGAGAAAAACATCACGGGGTCGTGTGAATCAGATGATCTGAATTAGGATAGGCAGGGAGTGGCAATGTAGGATGGAGAAAAGCACCACGTCATGGTCAGCATGGGGAGGTTAGGAAACATTCAGTGGCAATGTAGTATAGGTTTCTGAAAAACATCGCGGGGTTGTACGCATTGTAAGTGTTTCTAACAGGCTATTCACTAGTAGGATTCAGAAAAACATAACGGGGTGGTGTGAATCAGAGGGCCTGATTAAGAATAGGCAGTGAGTGGCAATGTAGGATGTAGAAAAGCACCATGGGGTGGTCGGCATGGGGAGGTCAGGAAATATGCAGTAGCCATGTGGGATAGCTTTCTGAAAAACATTACAGGTTGGTGCGCATTGTAAGGGTTTCTAACAGGCCATTGACTAGGAGGAGTGAGAAAAATATCTCCGGGTCGTTTGAATCGGAGGGCCTGATTTAGGATAGGGAGTGAGTGGCAATGTAGGATGGAGAAAAGCACCATAGGGTGGTCAGCATGGGGAGGTGAGGAAACATGCAGTGGCAATGTAGGATAGGATTCTGAAAAAAAAAAGTGGGGTGGTGCGCATTGTAAGGGTTTCTAACAGGCCAATCACTAGGAGGAGTGAGAAAAACATCACGGGTGGTGTGAATCGGGGGGCCTGAATTAGGATAGGCAGTGAGTGGCAATGTAGGATGGAGAAAAGCACCACGGTGTGGTCAGCATGCGGAGGTCAGGAAACATGCAGTGGCAATGTAGGATAGGTTTCTGAAAAACATAGCGGGGTGGTGGGCATTGTAAGGATTTCTAACAAGCCATTCACAAGTAGGAGTGAGAAAAACATCACGGGGTGGTGTGAAACGGAGGGACTGAATTAGGATAGTCTGTGAGTGGCAATGTAGGATGGAGAAAACACCACGGGTTTGTCAGCATGGGGAGGCAAGGAAACATGCAGTGGCAATGTCGAATAGGTTTCTGATAAACATCGCTGGGTGGTACGCATTGTAAGGGTTTCTATCAGGCCGTTCACTAGTATGAGTGAGAACAACATCACGGGGTGGTGTGAAACGGAGGGCCTCAATTAGGATAGGCATTGAGTGGCAATGTAGGATGGAGAAAAGCTCCACAGGGTGGTCAGCATGGGGAGGTGAGGAAACATGCAGTGGCAATGTAGGATAGGTTTCTGAAAAAAAAAAGCGGAATGGTGCGCAATGTAAGGGTTTCAAACAGGCCATTTACTAGTAGGAGTGCAAAAAACACCATGGGTGGTGTGAATCGGAGGGCCAGAATTATGATAGGCAGTGAGTGGCAATGTAGGATGGAGAAAAGCACCATGGGATGGTCATCATGGGGAGGTCAGGACACATGCATTGGCAATGTAGGATAGGTTTCTGAAAAACATCACAGGTGGTGCACATTGTAACGCTTCCTAACAGGCCACTCAGTAGTAGGAGTGAGAAAAACATCACGGGGTGGTGTGAATCGGAGGGCCATAATTTGGATAGGCAGTGAGTGGTAACATAAAATGGAGAAAAGCAACTCGGTCTGGTCAGCATGGTGAGGTGAGGAAACATGCAGTGGCAATGTAGGATAGGTTTCTGGAAAACATCGCGGGGTGGTGCACATTATAAGGGTTTCTAACAGGCCATTCACTAGTAGGAGCGAAAAAACAATATAACGGAGTGGTTTGAACTAGAGGGCCTGATTCATGATAGGCAGTGAGTGGCAAGGTAGGATGGAGAAAAGCACCTCGGGGTGGTCAGGATTGGGAGGTCAGGAAACTTACAGTGGCAATGTAGGATAGGTTTCTGAAAAACGTTGCAGGGTGGTGCTCATTGTAAGGGTTTCTAAAAGGCCTTTCACTAGTAGGAGTGAGAAAAACATCACGGGGTGGTGTGAATCAGAGGGTCTGAATCAAGTTGGACAGTGATTAGCAATGTAGGAAGGAGAAAAGCAACACGGGGTGGTCAGCATGAGGAAGTCAGGAAACATGCAGTGGCAATGTAGGACAGGTTTCTGAAAAACATCTCGGGGTGGTGCGCATTGTAAGTGTTTCTAAAAGTCCATTCACTAGTAGAAGTGAGAAAAACATCACAGAGTGGTGTGAATCAGAGGGCCTGAATCAGGATAGGCAGTGAGTGGCAATGTAGGATGGAGAAAAGCACCGCAGTGTGGTCAGGATGGTGAGGTCAGGAAACATGCAGTGGCTATGTAGGATAGGTTTCTGAAAAACATCGGGGGGTGGGGCCAATTGTAAGTGTTTCTAACAGGCCATTCACTAGTAGCAGTGAGAAATACATCATGCTGTGGTGTGAATCGGAGGGCCTGAATCAAGATAGAAAGTGAGTGGCAATGTCGGATGGAGAAAAGCACCATGGGGTGGTCAGCATGGGGAGGTCAGGAAACATGCAGTAGCAATGTTGGATAGGTTTCTGAAAAACATCGCAGGGTGGTGCGCATTGTAAGGCTTTCTAACAAGCCATTCACAAGGAGGAGTGAAAAAAACATCACGGGGTGGTGTGAATCGGAGGGCCTGAATTAGGATAGGCACTGAGTGCCAATGAAGAATGGAGAAAATCACCACGGGTTGGTGAGCATGGTGAGGTCAGGAAACATGAAATGGCAATTTAGGATAGGTTTCTGAAAAAACATCGCAGGGTTCTGCACATTGTAAGGGTTTCTAACAGGCCATTCACTAGTAAGAGTGAGAAATACATCATGGGGTGGTGTGAATCGGAAGGTCTGAATTAGGATAGGCAGTGAGTGGCAATGTAGGATGGAGAAAAGCACCACGGCATGGTCAGCATGGGGAGGTCAGGAAACATTCAGTGGCAATGTAGTATAGGTTTCTGAAAAACTTCGCGGGGTTGTGCGCATTGTAAGTGTTTCTAACAGACTATTCACTAGTAGGATTCAGAAAAACATAAAGGGGTGGTGTGAATCAGAGGGCCTGATTAAAGATAGGCAGTGAGGGGCAATGTAGGATGTAGAAAAGCACCACGTGGTGGTCGGCATGGCAGGTCAGGAAACATGCAGTAGCAATGTGGGATAGCTTTCTGAAAAACATTACAGGTTGGTGCGCATTGTAAGGGTTTCTAACAGGCCATTGACTAGGAGGAGTGAGAAAAATATCTCCGGGTCGTTTGAATCGGAGGGCCTGATTTAGGATAGGGAGTGAGTGGCAATGTAGGATGGAGAAAAGCACCATAGGGTGGTCAGCATGGGGAGGTGAGGAAACATGCAGTGGCAATGTAGGATAGGATTCTGAAAAAAAAAAGTGGGGTGGTGCGCATTGTAAGGGTTTCTAACAGGCCAATCACTAGGAGGAGTGAGAAAAACATCACGGGTGGTGTGAATCGGGGGGCCTGAATTAGGATAGGCAGTGAGTGGCAATGTAGGATGGAGAAAAGCACCACGGTGTGGTCAGCATGCGGAGGTCAGGAAACATGCAGTGGCAATGTAGGATAGGTTTCTGAAAAACATAGCGGGGTGGTGGGCATTGTAAGGATTTCTAACAAGCCATTCACAAGTAGGAGTGAGAAAAACATCACGGGGTGGTGTGAAACGGAGGGACTGAATTAGGATAGTCTGTGAGTGGCAATGTAGGATGGAGAAAACACCACGGGTTTGTCAGCATGGGGAGGCAAGGAAACATGCAGTGGCAATGTCGAATAGGTTTCTGATAAACATCGCTGGGTGGTACGCATTGTAAGGGTTTCTAACAGGCCGTTCACTAGTATGAGTGAGAACAACATCACGGGGTGGTGTGAAACGGAGGGCCTCAATTAGGATAGGCATTGAGTGGCAATGTAGGATGGAGAAAAGCTCCACAGGGTGGTCAGCATGGGGAGGTGAGGAAACATGCAGTGGCCATGTAGGATAGGTTTCTGAAAAAAAAAAGCGGAATGGTGCGCAATGTAAGGGTTTCAAACAGGCCATTTACTAGTAGGAGTGCGAAAAACACCATGGGTGGTGTGAATCGGAGGGCCAGAATTATGATAGGCAGTGAGTGGCAATGTAGGATGGAGAAAAGCACCATGGGATCGTCATCATGGGGAGGTCAGGACACATGCATTGGCAATGTAGGATAGGTTTCTGAAAAACATCACGGGTGGTGCACATTGTAACGCTTTCTAACAGGCCACTCAGTAGTAGGAGTGAGAAAAACATCACGGGGTGGTGTGAATCGGAGGGCCATAATTTGGATAGGCAGTGAGTGGTAACATAAAATGGAGAAAAGCAACTCGGTTTGGTCAGCATGGGGAGGTGAGGAAACATGCAGTGGCAATGTAGGATAGGTTTCTGGAAAACATCGCGGGGTGGTGCACATTATAAGGGTTTCTAACAGGCCATTCACTAGTAGGAGCGAAAAAACAATATAACGGAGTGGTTTGAACTAGAGGGCCTGATTCATGATAGGCAGTGAGTGGCAAGGTAGGATGGAGAAAAGCACCTCGGGGTGGTCAGGATTGGGAGGTCAGGAAACTTACAGTGGCAATGTAGGATAGGTTTCTGAAAAACGTTGCAGGGTGGTGCTCATTGTAAGGGTTTCTAAAAGGCCTTTCACTAGTAGGAGTGAGAAAAACATCACGGGGTGGTGTGAATCGGAGGGTCTGAATCAAGTTGGACAGTGATTAGCAATGTAGGAAGGAGAAAAGCAACACGGGGTGGTCAGCATGAGGAAGTCAGGAAACATGCAGTGGCAATGTAGGACAGGTTTCTGAAAAACATCTCGGGGTGGTGCGCATTGTAAGTGTTTCTAAAAGTCCATTCACTAGTAGAAGTGAGAAAAACATCACAGAGTGGTGTGAATCAGAGGGCCTGAATCAGGATAGGCAGTGAGTGGCAATGTAGGATGGAGAAAAGCACTGCAGTGTGGTCAGGATGGTGAGGTCAGGAAACATGCAGTGGCTATGTAGGATAGGTTTCTGAAAAACATCGGGGGGTGGGGCCAATTGTAAGTGTTTCTAACAGGCCATTCACTAGTAGCAGTGAGAAATACATCATGCTGTGGTGTGAATCGGAGGGCCTGAATCAAGATAGAAATTGAGTGGCAATGTCGGATGGAGAAAAGCACCATGGGGTGGTCAGCATGGGGAGGTCAGGAAACATGCAGTAGCAATGTTGGATAGGTTTCTGAAAAACATCGCAGGGTGGTGCGCATTGTAAGGCTTTCTAACAAGCCATTCACAAGGAGGAGTGAAAAAAACATCACGGGGTGGTGTGAATCGGAGGGCCTGAATTAGGATAGGCACTGAGTGCCAATGAAGAATGGAGAAAATCACCACGGGTTGGTGAGCATGGTGAGGTCAGGAAACATGAAATGGCAATTTAGGATAGGTTTCTGAAAAAACATCGCGGGGTTGTGCACATTGTAAGGGTTTCTAACAGGCCATTCACTAGTAAGAGTGAGAAATACATCATGGGGTGGTGTGAATCGGAAGGTCTGAATTAGGATAGGCAGTGAGTGGCAATGTAGGATGGAGAAAAGCACCACGGCATGGTCAGCATGGGGAGGTCAGGAAACATTCAGTGGCAATGTAGTATAGGTTTCTGAAAAACTTCGCGGGGTTGTGCGCATTGTAAGTGTTTCTAACAGACTATTCACTAGTAGGATTCAGAAAAACATAAAGGGGTGGTGTGAATCAGAGGGCCTGATTAAAGATAGGCAGTGAGGGGCAATGTAGGATGTAGAAAAGCACCACGTGGTGGTCGGCATGGCAGGTCAGGAAACATGCAGTAGCAATGTGGGATAGCTTTCTGAAAAACATTACAGGTTGGTGCGCATTGTAAGGGTTTCTAACAGGCCATTGACTAGGAGGAGTGAGAAAAATATCTCCGGGTCGTTTGAATCGGAGGGCCTGATTTAGGATAGGGAGTGAGTGGCAATGTAGGATGGAGAAAAGCACCATAGGGTGGTCAGCATGGGGAGGTGAGGAAACATGCAGTGGCAATGTAGGATAGGATTCTGAAAAAAAAAAGTGGGGTGGTGCGCATTGTAAGGGTTTCTAACAGGCCAATCACTAGGAGGAGTGAGAAAAACATCACGGGTGGTGTGAATCGGGGGGCCTGAATTAGGATAGGCAGTGAGTGGCAATGTAGGATGGAGAAAAGCACCACGGTGTGGTCAGCATGCGGAGGTCAGGAAACATGCAGTGGCAATGTAGGATAGGTTTCTGAAAAACATAGCGGGGTGGTGGGCATTGTAAGGATTTCTAACAAGCCATTCACAAGTAGGAGTGAGAAAAACATCACGGGGTGGTGTGAAACGGAGGGACTGAATTAGGATAGTCTGTGAGTGGCAATGTAGGATGGAGAAAACACCACGGGTTTGTCAGCATGGGGAGGCAAGGAAACATGCAGTGGCAATGTCGAATAGGTTTCTGATAAACATCGCTGGGTGGTACGCATTGTAAGGGTTTCTAACAGGCCGTTCACTAGTATGAGTGAGAACAACATCACGGGGTGGTGTGAAACGGAGGGCCTCAATTAGGATAGGCATTGAGTGGCAATGTAGGATGGAGAAAAGCTCCACAGGGTGGTCAGCATGGGGAGGTGAGGAAACATGCAGTGGCCATGTAGGATAGGTTTCTGAAAAAAAAAAGCGGAATGGTGCGCAATGTAAGGGTTTCAAACAGGCCATTTACTAGTAGGAGTGCGAAAAACACCATGGTTGGTGTGAATCGGAGGGCCAGAATTATGATAGGCAGTGAGTGGCAATGTAGGATGGAGAAAAGCACCATGGGATGGTCATCATGGGGAGGTCAGGACACATGCATTGGCAATGTAGGATAGGTTTCTGAAAAACATCACGGGTGGTGCACATTGTAACGCTTCCTAACAGGCCACTCAGTAGTAGGAGTGAGAAAAACATCACGGGGTGGTGTGAATCGGAGGGCCATAATTTGGATAGGCAGTGAGTGGTAACATAAAATGGAGAAAAGCAACTCGGTTTGGTCAGCATGGGGAGGTGAGGAAACATGCAGTGGCAATGTAGGATAGGTTTCTGGAAAACATCGCGGGGTGGTGCACATTATAAGGGTTTCTAACAGGCCATTCACTAGTAGGAGCGAAAAAACAATATAACGGAGTGGTTTGAACTAGAGGGCCTGATTCATGATAGGCAGTGAGTGGCAAGGTAGGATGGAGAAAAGCACCTCGGGGTGGTCAGGATTGGGAGGTCAGGAAACTTACAGTGGCAATGTAGGATAGGTTTCTGAAAAACGTTGCAGGGTGGTGCTCATTGTAAGGGTTTCTAAAAGGCCTTTCACTAGTAGGAGTGAGAAAAACATCACGGGGTGGTGTGAATCGGAGGGTCTGAATCAAGTTGGACAGTGATTAGCAATGTAGGAAGGAGAAAAGCAACACGGGGTGGTCAGCATGAGGAAGTCAGGAAACATGCAGTGGCAATGTAGGACAGGTTTCTGAAAAACATCTCGGGGTGGTGCACATTGTAAGTGTTTCTAAAAGTCCATTCACTAGTAGAAGTGAGAAAAACATCACAGAGTGGTGTGAATCAGAGGGCCTGAATCAGGATAGGCAGTGAGTGGCAATGTAGGATGGAGAAAAGCACCGCAGTGTGGTCAGGATGGTGAGGTCAGGAAACATGCAGTGGCTATGTAGGATAGGTTTCTGAAAAACATCGGGGGGTGGGGCCAATTGTAAGTGTTTCTAACAGGCCATTCACTAGTAGCAGTGAGAAATACATCATGCTGTGGTGTGAATCGGAGGGCCTGAATCAAGATAGAAAGTGAGTGGCAATGTCGGATGGAGAAAAGCACCATGGGGTGGTCAGCATGGGGAGGTCAGGAAACATGCAGTAGCAATGTTGGATAGGTTTCTGAAAAACATCGCAGGGTGGTGCGCATTGTAAGGCTTTCTAACAAGCCATTCACAAGGAGGAGTGAAAAAAACATCACGGGGTGGTGTGAATCGGAGGGCCTGAATTAGGATAGGCACTGAGTGCCAATGAAGAATGGAGAAAATCACCACGGGTTGGTGAGCATGGTGAGGTCAGGAAACATGAAATGGCAATTTAGGATAGGTTTCTGAAAAAACATCGCGGGGTTGTGCACATTGTAAGGGTTTCTAACAGGCCATTCACTAGTAAGAGTGAGAAATACATCATGGGGTGGTGTGAATCGGAAGGTCTGAATTAGGATAGGCAGTGAGTGGCAATGTAGGATGGAGAAAAGCACCACGGCATGGTCAGCATGGGGAGGTCAGGAAACATTCAGTGGCAATGTAGTATAGGTTTCTGAAAAACTTCGCGGGGTTGTGCGCATTGTAAGTGTTTCTAACAGACTATTCACTAGTAGGATTCAGAAAAACATAAAGGGGTGGTGTGAATCAGAGGGCCTGATTAAAGATAGGCAGTGAGGGGCAATGTAGGATGTAGAAAAGCACCACGGGGTGGTCGGCATGGCAGGTCAGGAAACATGCAGTAGCAATGTGGGATAGCTTTCTGAAAAACATTACAGCTTGGTGCGCATTGTAAGGGTTTCTAACAGGCCATTCATTAGTATGAGTGAGAACAACATCACGGGGTGGTGTGAAACGGAGGGCCTCAATTAGGATAGGCATTGAGTGGCAATGTAGGATGGAGAAAAGCACCACAGGGTGGTCAGCATGCGGATGTCATGAAACATGCGGTGGCAATGTAGGATAGGTTTCTGAAAAACATAGCGGGGTGGTGAGCATTGTAAGGATTTCTAACAAGCCATTCACAAGAAGGAGTGAGAAAAACATCACAGGGTGGTGTGAATCGGAGGGACTGAATTAGGATAGTCTGTGAGTGGCAATGTAGGATGGAGAAAACACCACGGGTTTGTCAGCATGGGGAGGCAAGGAAACATGCAGTGGCAATGTCGAATAGGTTTCTGATAAACATCGCTGGGTGGTACGCATTGTAATGGTTTCTAACAGGCCTTTCATTAGTATGAGTGAGAACAACATCACGGGGTGGTGTGAAACGGAGGGCCTCAATTAGGATAGGCATTGAGTGGCAATGTGGGATGGAGAAAAGCACCACAGGGTGGTCAGCATGGGGAGGTGAGGAAACATGCAGTGGCAATGTAGGATAGGTTTCCGAAAAAAAAAAAAAAAATAAGCGGAATGGTGCGCAATGTAAGGGTTTCAAACAGGCCATTCACTAGTAGGAGTGAGAAAAACATCATGGGGTGGTGTGAATCGGAGGGCCAGAATTATGATTGGCAGTGAGAGGCAATGTAGGATGGAGAAAAGCACCATGGGATGGTCATCATGGGGAGGTCAGGACACATGCAGTGGCAATGTAGGATAGGTTTCTGAAAAACATCACGGGGTGGTGCGAATTGTAAGTGTTTCTAACAGGCCATTCACTAGTAGGAGTGAGAAAAACATCACAGCATGGTTTGAATCAGAGGGCCTGAATCAGGATAGGCAGTGAGTGGCAATGTAGGATGGAGAAAAGCACCACGGTGTGGTCAGCATGTGGAGGCCAGGACACATGCAGTGGCAATGTAGGATAGGTTTCTGAAAAACATCGCGGGTGGTGAGAATTGTAAGGTTTTCTAACAGGGCATTTACTGGTAGGAGTGAGAAAAACATCAAGCAGTGGTGTGAATCGGAGGGCCTGAATTAGAATAGGCAGTGAGTGGCAATGAAGAATGGAGAAAAGCACCACGGGGTGGTCAACTTGGGAATGTTAGGAAACATGCAGTAGCAATGTAGGATAGGTTTCTGAAAAACATCACGGTGTGGTGCGCATTGTAAGGATTTCTACCAGGCCATTATCTAGTACGAGTGAGAACAACATCAGGGGGTGGTGTAAATCGGAGGTCCTGAATTAGAATAGGCGTTGAGTGGCAATGTAGGATGGAGAAAAGCACCAGAGGGTGATCAGCATGGGGAGGTGAGGAAACATGCAGTGGCAATGTCGGATAGGTTTCTGAAAAAAAAAAAAGCGGGGTGGTGCGCATTGTAACGGTTTCCAACAGGCCATTCACTTGTAGGAGAGAGAAAAACATCATGAGGTGGTGTGAATCGGAGGGCCATAATTAGGATAGGCAGTGAGTGGCAATGTAGGATGGAGAAAAGCACCATGGGGTGGTCATCATGGGGAGGTCAGGAAATACGCAGTGGCAATATAGGATAGTTTTCTGAAAAACATCATGCGGTGGCGCGCATTGTAAGGGTTTGTAACAGGCCATTCACTAGTAGGAGTGAGAAAAACATTACGGGGTGGTGTGATTCAGATGTTCTGAATTAGGATAGGCAGTGAATGCAATGTAGGATGGAGAAAAGCACCACAGGATGGTCAGCACGTGGAGGTCATGAAACATGCAATGGCAATGTAGGATAGGTTTCTGAATAACATTGCAGGGCAGTGCTCATTGTAAGGGTTTCTAACAGGCCATTCATTAGTAGGAGTGAGAAATACATCATGTTGTGGTGTGAATCGGAGAGCCTGAATCAAGATAGACAGTGAGTGGCAATGTCGGATGCAGAAAAGCACCATGGGGTGGTCAGCATGGGGAAGTCAGGAAACATGCAGTAGCAATGGAGGATAGGTTTCTGAAAAACATCGCGGGGTGGTGCTCATTGCAAGGGTTTCTAAAAGGCCGTTAACTAGTAGGAGTGAGAAATAAATCATGGTGTGGTGTGAATCGGAGGGCCTGAATTAGAATAAGCATTGAGTGTCAATGTAGGATGGAGAAAAGCACCACAGGGTGGTCAGCATGGGGAGGTGAGCAAACATGCAGTGGCAATGTAGGATAAGTTTCTGGAAAAAAAATTGGGGTGGTTCGCATTGTAAGGGTTTCTAACAGTCCATTGACTAGTAGGAGTGAGAAAAACATCATGTTGTGGTGTGAATCGGAGAGCCTGAATCAAGATAGACAATGAGTGGCAATGTCGGATGCAGAAAAGCACCACGGGGTGGTCAACATGGGGAGGTCAGGAAACATGCAATGGCAATGTTGGATAGGTTTCTGAAAAACATCGCGGGGTGGTGCGCATTGTAAGGCTTTCTAACAAGCCATTCACAAGGAAGAGTGAAAAAAACATCACGGGGTGGTGTGAATCGGAGGGCCTGAATTAGGATAGGCACTGAGTGGCAATGAAGAATGGAGAAAAGCACCACGGGGTGGTCAACATGGTGAGGTCAGGAAACATGCGATGGCAATGTAGGATAGGTTTCTGAATAACATCACAGGTGTTGAGCATTGTAAGGGTTTCTAACAGGCCATTCACTAGTAGGAGTGAGAAAAACATCACGGGGTCGTGTGAATCAGATGATCTGAATTAGGATAGGCAGGGAGTGGCAATGTAGGATGGAGAAAAGCACCACGTCATGGTCAGCATGGGGAGGTTAGGAAACATTCAGTGGCAATGTAGTATAGGTTTCTGAAAAACATCGCGGGGTTGTACGCATTGTAAGTGTTTCTAACAGGCTATTCACTAGTAGGATTCAGAAAAACATAACGGGGTGGTGTGAATCAGAGGGCCTGATTAAGAATAGGCAGTGAGTGGCAATGTAGGATGTAGAAAAGCACCATGGGGTGGTCGGCATGGGGAGGTCAGGAAATATGCAGTAGCCATGTGGGATAGCTTTCTGAAAAACATTACAGGTTGGTGCGCATTGTAAGGGTTTCTAACAGGCCATTGACTAGGAGGAGTGAGAAAAATATCTCTGGGTCGTTTGAATCGGAGGGCCTGATTTAGGATAGGGAGTGAGTGGCAATGTAGGATGGAGAAAAGCACCATAGGGTGGTCAGCATGGGGAGGTGAGGAAACATGCAGTGGCAATGTAGGATAGGATTCTGAAAAAAAAAAGTGGGGTGGTGCGCATTGTAAGGGTTTCTAACAGGCCAATCACTAGGAGGAGGGAGAAAAACATCACGGGTGGTGTGAATCGGGGGGCCTTAATTAGGATCGGCAGTGAGTGGCAATGTAGGATGGAGAAAAGCACCACGGTGTGGTCAGCATGCGGAGGTCAGGAAACATGCAGTGGCAATGTAGGATAGGTTTCTGAAAAACATAGCGGGGTGGTGGGCATTGTAAGGATTTCTAACAAGCCATTCACAAGTAGGAGTGAGAAAAACATCACGGGGTGGTGTGAAACGGAGGGACTGAATTAGGATAGTCTGTGAGTGGCAATGTAGGATGGAGAAAACACCACGGGTTTGTCAGCATGGGGAGGCAAGGAAACATGCAGTGGCAATGTCGAATAGGTTTCTGATAAACATCGCTGGGTGGTACGCATTGTAAGGGTTTCTAACAGGCCGTTCACTAGTATGAGTGAGAACAACATCACGGGGTGGTGTGAAATGGAGGGCCTCAATTAGGATAGGCATTGAGTGGCAATGTAGGATGGAGAAAAGCTCCACAGGGTGGTCAGCATGGGGAGGTGAGGAAACATGCAGTGGCAATGTAGGATAGGTTTCTGAAAAAAAAAAGCGGAATGGTGCGCAATGTAAGGGTTTCAAACAGGCCATTTACTAGTAGGAGTGCGAAAAACACCATGGGTGGTGTGAATCGGAGGGCCAGAATTATGATAGGCAGTGAGTGGCAATGTAGGATGGAGAAAAGCACCATGGGATGGTCATCATGGGGAGGTCAGGACACATGCATTGGCAATGTAGGATAGGTTTCTGAAAAACATCACGGGTGGTGCACATTGTAACGCTTCCTAACAGGCCACTCAGTAGTAGGAGTGAGAAAAACATCACGGGGTGGTGTGAATCGGAGGGCCATAATTTGGATAGGCAGTGAGTGGTAACATAAAATGGAGAAAAGCAACTCGGTTTGGTCAGCATGGGGAGGTGAGGAAACATGCAGTGGCAATGTAGGATAGGTTTCTGGAAAACATCGCGGGGTGGTGCACATTATAAGGGTTTCTAACAGGCCATTCACTAGTAGGAGCGAAAAAACAATATAACGGAGTGGTTTGAACTAGAGGGCCTGATTCATGATAGGCAGTGAGTGGCAAGGTAGGATGGAGAAAAGCACCTCGGGGTGGTCAGGATTGGGAGGTCAGGAAACTTACAGTGGCAATGTAGGATAGGTTTCTGAAAAACGTTGCAGGGTGGTGCTCATTGTAAGGGTTTCTAAAAGGCCTTTCACTAGTAGGAGTGAGAAAAACATCACGGGGTGGTGTGAATCGGAGGGTCTGAATCAAGTTGGACAGTGATTAGCAATGTAGGAAGGAGAAAAGCAACACGGGGTGGTCAGCATGAGGAAGTCAGGAAACATGCAGTGGCAATGTAGGACAGGTTTCTGAAAAACATCTCGGGGTGGTGCGCATTGTAAGTGTTTCTAAAAGTCCATTCACTAGTAGAAGTGAGAAAAACATCACAGAGTGGTGTGAATCAGAGGGCCTGAATCAGGATAGGCAGTGAGTGGCAATGTAGGATGGAGAAAAGCACCGCAGTGTGGTCAGGATGGTGAGGTCAGGAAACATGCAGTGGCTATGTAGGATAGGTTTCTGAAAAACATCGGGGGGTGGGGCCAATTGTAAGTGTTTCTAACAGGCCATTCACTAGTAGCAGTGAGAAATACATCATGCTGTGGTGTGAATCGGAGGGCCTGAATCAAGATAGAAAGTGAGTGGCAATGTCGGATGGAGAAAAGCACCATGGGGTGGTCAGCATGGGGAGGTCAGGAAACATGCAGTAGCAATGTTGGATAGGTTTCTGAAAAACATCGCAGGGTGGTGCGCATTGTAAGGCTTTCTAACAAGCCATTCACAAGGAGGAGTGAAAAAAACATCACGGGGTGGTGTGAAGCGGAGGGCCTGAATTAGGATAGGCACTGAGTGCCAATGAAGAATGGAGAAAATCACCACGGGTTGATGAGCATGGTGAGGTCAGGAAACATGAAATGGCAATTTAGGATAGGTTTCTGAAAAAACATCGCGGGGTTGTGCACATTGTAAGGGTTTCTAACAGGCCATTCACTAGTAAGAGTGAGAAATACATCATGGGGTGGTGTGAATCGGAAGGTCTGAATTAGGATAGGCAGTGAGTGGCAATGTAGGATGGAGAAAAGCACCACGGCATGGTCAGCATGGGGAGGTCAGGAAACATTCAGTGGCAATGTAGTATAGGTTTCTGAAAAACTTCGCGGGGTTGTGCGCATTGTAAGTGTTTCTAACAGACTATTCACTAGTAGGATTCAGAAAAACATAAAGGGGTGGTGTGAATCAGAGGGCCTGATTAAAGATAGGCAGTGAGGGGCAATGTAGGATGTAGAAAAGCACCACGGGGTGGTCGGCATGGCAGGTCAGGAAACATGCAGTAGCAATGTGGGATAGCTTTCTGAAAAACATTACAGCTTGGTGCGCATTGTAAGGGTTTCTAACAGGCCATTCATTAGTATGAGTGAGAACAACATCACGGGGTGGTGTGAAACGGAGGGCCTCAATTAGGATAGGCATTGAGTGGCAATGTAGGATGGAGAAAAGCACCACAGGGTGGTCAGCATGCGGATGTCATGAAACATGCGGTGGCAATGTAGGATAGGTTTCTGAAAAACATAGCGGGGTGGTGAGCATTGTAAGGATTTCTAACAAGCCATTCACAAGAAGGAGTGAGAAAAACATCACGGGGTGGTGTGAATCGGAGGGACTGAATTAGGATAGTCTGTGAGTGGCAATGTAGGATGGAGAAAAAACCACGGGTTTGTCAGCATGGGGAGGCAAGGAAACATGCAGTGGCAATGTCGAATAGGTTTCTGATAAACATCGCTGGGTGGTACGCATTGTAATGGTTTCTAACAGGCCTTTCATTAGTATGAGTGAGAACAACATCACGGGGTGGTGTGAAACGGAGGGCCTCAATTAGGATAGGCATTGAGTGGCAATGTGGGATGGAGAAAAGCACCACAGGGTGGTCAGCATGGGGAGGTGAGGAAACATGCAGTGGCAATGTAGGATAGGTTTCCGAAAAAAAAAAAAAAAATAAGCGGAATGGTGCGCAATGTAAGGGTTTCAAACAGGCCATTCACTAGTAGGAGTGAGAAAAACATCATGGGGTGGTGTGAATCGGAGGGCCAGAATTATGATTGGCAGTGAGAGGCAATGTAGGATGGAGAAAAGCACCATGGGATGGTCATCATGGGGAGGTCAGGACACATGCAGTGGAAATGTAGGATAGGTTTCTGAAAAACATCACGGGGTGGTGCGAATTGTAAGTGTTTCTAACAGGCCATTCACTAGTAGGAGTGAGAAAAACATCACAGCGTGGTTTGAATCAGAGGGCCTGAATCAGGATAGGCAGTGAGTGGCAATGTAGGATGGAGAAAAGCACCACGGTGTGGTCAGCATGTGGAGGCCAGGACACATGCAGTGGCAATGTAGGATAGGTTTCTGAAAAACATCGCGGGTGGTGAGAATTGTAAGGTTTTCTAACAGGGCATTTACTGGTAGGAGTGAGAAAAACATCAAGCAGTGGTGTGAATCGGAGGGCCTGAATTAGAATAGGCAGTGAGTGGCAATGAAGAATGGAGAAAAGCACCACGGGGTGGTCAACTTGGGAATGTTAGGAAACATGCAGTAGCAATGTAGGATAGGTTTCTGAAAAACATCACGGGGTGGTGCGCATTGTAAGGATTTCTACCAGGCCATTATCTAGTACGAGTGAGAACAACATCAGGGGGTGGTGTAAATCGGAGGTCCTGAATTAGAATAGGCGTTGAGTGGCAATGTAGGATGGAGAAAAGCACCAGAGGGTGATCAGCATGGGGAGGTGAGGAAACATGCAGTGGCAATGTCGGATAGGTTTCTGAAAAAAAAAAAGCGGGGTGTTGCGCATTGTAACGGTTTCCAACAGGCCATTCACTTGTAGGAGAGAGAAAAACATCATGAGGTGGTGTGAATCGGAGGGCCATAATTAGGATAGGCAGTGAGTGGCAATGTAGGATGGAGAAAAGCACCATGGGGTGGTCATCATGGGGAGGTCAGGAAATACGCAGTGGCAATATAGGATAGTTTTCTGAAAAACATCATGCGGTGGCGCGCATTGTAAGCGTTTGTAACAGGCCATTCACTAGTAGGAGTGAGAAAAACATTACGGGGTGGTGTGATTCAGATGTTCTGAATTAGAATAGGCAGTGAATGCAATGTAGGATGGAGAAAAGCACCACAGGATGGTCAGCACGTGGAGGTCATGAAACATGCAATGGCAATGTAGGATAGGTTTCTGAATAACATTGCAGGGCAGTGCTCATTGTAAGGGTTTCTAACAGGCCATTCATTAGTAGGAGTGAGAAATACATCATGTTGTGGTGTGAATCGGAGAGCCTGAATCAAGATAGACAGTGAGTGGCAATGTCGGATGCAGAAAAGCACCACGGGGTGGTCAGCATGGGGAAGTCAGGAAACATGCAGTAGCAATGGAGGATAGGTTTCTGAAAAACATCGCGGGGTGGTGCTCATTGCAAGGGTTTCTAAAAGGCCGTTAACTAGTAGGAGTGAGAAATAAATCATGGTGTGGTGTGAATCGGAGGGCCTGAATTAGAATAAGCATTGAGTGTCAATGTAGGATGGAGAAAAGCACCACAGGGTGGTCAGCATGGGGAGGTGAGCAAACATGCAGTGGCAATGTAGGATAAGTTTCTGGAAAAAAAATTGGGGTGGTTCGCATTGTAAGGGTTTCTAACAGTCCATTGACTAGTAGGAGTGAGAAAAACATCATGTTGTGGTGTGAATCGGAGAGCCTGAATCAAGATAGACAATGAGTGGCAATGTCGGATGCAGAAAAGCACCATGGGGTGGTCAACATGGGGAGGTCAGGAAACATGCAATGGCAATGTTGGATAGGTTTCTGAAAAACATCGCGGGGTGGTGCGCATTGTAAGGCTTTCTAACAAGCCATTCACAAGGAAGAGTGAAAAAAACATCACGGGGTGGTGTGAATCGGAGGGCCTGAATTAGGATAGGCACTGAGTGGCAATGAAGAATGGAGAAAAGCACCACGGGGTGGTCAACATGGTGAGGTCAGGAAACATGCGATGGCAATGTAGGATAGGTTTCTGAATAACATCACAGGTGTTGAGCATTGTAAGGGTTTCTAACAGGCCATTCACTAGTAGGAGTGAGAAAAACATCACGGGGTCGTGTGAATCAGATGATCTGAATTAGGATAGGCAGGGAGTGGCAATGTAGGATGGAGAAAAGCACCACGTCATGGTCAGCATGGGGAGGTTAGGAAACATTCAGTGGCAATGTAGTATAGGTTTCTAAAAAACATCGCGGGGTTGTACGCATTGTAAGTGTTTCTAACAGGCTATTCACTAGTAGGATTCAGAAAAACATAACGGGGTGGTGTGAATCAGAGGGCCTGATTAAAATAGGCAGTGAGTGGCAATGTAGGATGTAGAAAAGCACCATGGGGTGGTCGGCATGAGGAGGTCAGGAAATATGCAGTAGCCATGTGGGATAGCTTTCTGAAAAACATTACAGGTTGGTGCGCATTGTAAGGGTTTCTAACAGGCCATTGACTAGGAGGAGTGAGAAAAATATCTCTGGGTCGTTTGAATCGGAGGGCCTGATTTAGGATAGGGTGTGAGTGGCAATGTAGGATGGAGAAAAGCACCATAGGGTGGTCAGCATGGGGAGGTGAGGAAACATGCAGTGGCAATGTAGGATAGGTTTCTGAAAAAAAAAAGTGGGGTGGTGCGCATTGTAAGGGTTTCTAACAGGCCAATCACTAGGAGGAGTGAGAAAAACATCACGGGTGGTGTGAATCGGAGGGCCTGAATTAGGATAGGCAGTGAGTGGCAATGTAGGATGGAGAAAAGCACCACGGTGTGGTCAGCATGCGGAGGTCAGGAAACATGCAGTGGCAATGTAGGATAGGTTTCTGAAAAACATAGCGGGTTGGTGGGCATTGTAAGGATTTCTAACAAGCCATTCACAAGTAGGAGTGAGAAAAACATCACGGGGTGGTGTGAAACGGAGGGACTGAATTAGGATAGTCTGTGAGTGGCAATGTAGGATGGAGAAAACACCACGGGTTTGTCAGCATGGGGAGGCAAGGAAACATTCAGTGGCAATGTCGAATAGGTTTCTGATAAACATCGCTGGGTGGTACGCATTGTAAGGGTTTCTAACAGGCCGTTCACTAGTATGAGTGAGAACAACATCACGGGGTGGTGTGAAACGGAGGGCCTCAATTAGGATAGGCATTGAGTGGCAATGTAGGATGGAGAAAAGCACCACAGGGTGGTCAGCATGGGGAGGAGAGGAAACATGCAGTGGCAATGTAGGATAGGTTTCTGAAAAAAAAAAAGCAGAATGGTGCGCAATGTAAGGGTTTCAAACAGGCCATTTACTAGTAGGAGTGAGAAAAACATCATGGGTGGTGTGAATCGGAGGGCCAGAATTATGATAGGCAGTGAGTGGCAATGTAGGATCGAGAAAAGCACCATGGGATGGTCATCATGGGGAGGTCAGGACACATGCAGTGGCAATGTAGGATAGGTTTCTGAAAAACATCACGGGTGGTGCACATTGTAACGCTTTCTAACAGGCCACTCAGTAGTAGGAGTGAGAAAAACATCACGGGGTGGTGTGAATCGGAGGGCCATAATTTGGATAGGCAGTGAGTGGTAACATAAAATGGAGAAAAGCAACTCGGTTTGGTCAGCATGGGGAGGTGAGGAAACATGCAGTGGCAATGTAGGATAGGTTTCTGGAAAACATCGCGGGGTGGTGCGCATTATAAGGGTTTCTAACAGGCCATTCACTAGTAGGAGCGAAAAAACAATATAACGGAGTGGTTTGAACTAGAGGGCCTGATTCATGATAGGCAGTGAGTGGCAAGGTAGGATGGAGAAAAGCACCTCGGGGTGGTCAGGATTGGGAGGTCAGGAAACTTACAGTGGCAATGTAGGATAGGTTTCTGAAAAACGTTGCAGGGTGGTGCTCATTGTAAGGGTTTCTAAAAGGCCTTTCACTAGTAGGAGTGAGAAAAACATCACGGGGTGGTGTGAATCGGAGGGTCTGAATCAAGTTGGACAGTGATTAGCAATGTAGGAAGGAGAAAAGCAACACGGGGTGGTCAGCATGAGGAAGTCAGGAAACATGCAGTGGCAATGTAGGACAGGTTTCTGAAAAACATCTCGGGGTGGTGCGCATTGTAAGTGTTTCTAAAAGTCCATTCACTAGTAGAAGTGAGAAAAACATCACAGAGTGGTGTGAATCAGAGGGCCTGAATCAGGATAGGCAGTGAGTGGCAATGTAGGATGGAGAAAAGCACCGCAGTGTGGTCAGGATGGTGAGGTCAGGAAACATGCAGTGGCTATGTAGGATAGGTTTCTGAAAAACATCGGGGGGTGGGGCCAATTGTAAGTGTTTCTAACAGGCCATTCACTAGTAGCAGTGAGAAATACATCATGCTGTGGTGTGAATCGGAGGGCCTGAATCAAGATAGAAAGTGAGTGGCAATGTCGGATGGAGAAAAGCACCATGGGGTGGTCAGCATGGGGAGGTCAGGAAACATGCAGTAGCAATGTTGGATAGGTTTCTGAAAAACATCGCAGGGTGGTGCGCATTGTAAGGCTTTCTAACAAGCCATTCACAAGGAGGAGTGAAAAAAACATCACGGGGTGGTGTGAATCGGAGGGCCTGAATTACGATAGGCACTGAGTGCCAATGAAGAATGGAGAAAATCACCACGGGTTGGTGAGCATGGTGAGGTCAGGAAACATGAAATGGCAATTTAGGATAGGTTTCTGAAAAAACATCGCGGGGTTGTGCACATTGTAAGGGTTTCTAACAGGCCATTCACTAGTAAGAGTGAGAAATACATCATGGGGTGGTGTGAATCGGAAGGTCTGAATTAGAATAGGCAGTGAGTGGCAATGTAGGATGGAGAAAAGCACCACGGCATGGTCAGCATGGGGAGGTCAGGAAACATTCAGTGGCAATGTAGTATAGGTTTCTGAAAAACATCGCGGGGTTGTGCGCATTGTAAGTGTTTCTAACAGACTATTCACTAGTAGGATTCAGAAAAACATAAAGGGGTGGTGTGAATCAGAGGGCCTGATTAAAGATAGGCAGTGAGGGGCAATGTAGGATGTAGAAAAGCCCCACAGGGTGGTCGGCATGGCAGGTTAGGAAACATGCAGTAGCAATGTGGGATAGCTTTCTGAAAAACATTACAGCTTGGTGCGCATTGTAAGGGTTTCTAACAGGCCATTCATTAGTATGAGTGAGAACAACATCACGGGGTGGTGTGAAACGGAGGGCCTCAATTAGGATAGGCATTGAGTGGCAATGTAGGATGGAGAAAAGCACCACAGGGTGGTCAGCATGCGGATGTCATGAAACATGCGGTGGCAATGTAGGATAGGTTTCTGAAAAACATAGCGGGGTGGTGAGCATTGTAAGGATTTCTAACAAGCCATTCACAAGAAGGAGTGAGAAAAACATCACGGGGTGGTGTGAATCGGAGGGACTGAATTAGGATAGTCTGTGAGTGGCAATGTAGGATGGAGAAAACACCACGGGTTTGTCAGCATGGGGAGGCAAGGAAACATGCAGTGGCAATGTCGAATAGGTTTCTGATAAACATCGCTGGGTGGTACGCATTGTAATGGTTTCTAACAGGCCTTTCATTAGTATGAGTGAGAACAACATCACGGGGTGGTGTGAAACGGAGGGCCTCAATTAGGATAGGCATTGAGTGGCAATGTGGGATGGAGAAAAGCACCACAGGGTGGTCAGCATGGGGAGGTGAGGAAACATGCAGTGGCAATGTAGGATAGGTTTCCGAAAAAAAAAAAAAATATAAGCGGAATGGTGCGCAATGTAAGGGTTTCAAACAGGCCATTCACTAGTAGGAGTGAGAAAAACATCATGGGGTGGTGTGAATCGGAGGGCCAGAATTATGATTGGCAGTGAGAGGCAATGTAGGATGGAGAAAAGCACCATGGGATGGTCATCATGGGGAGGTCAGGACACATGCAGTGGCAATGTAGGATAGGTTTCTGAAAAACATCACGGGGTGGTGCGAATTGTAAGTGTTTCTAACAGGCCATTCACTAGTAGGAGTGAGAAAAACATCACAGCGTGGTTTGAATCAGAGGGCCTGAATCAGGATAGGCAGTGAGTGGCAATGTAGGATGGAGAAAAGCACCACGGTGTGGTCAGCATGTGGAGGCCAGGACACATGCAGTGGCAATGTAGGATAGGTTTCTGAAAAACATCGCGGGTGGTGAGAATTGTAAGGTTTTCTAACAGGGCATTTACTGGTAGGAGTGAGAAAAACATCAAGCAGTGGTGTGAATCGGAGGGCCTGAATTAGAATAGGCAGTGAGTGGCAATGAAGAATGGAGAAAAGCACCACGGGGTGGTCAACTTGGGAATGTTAGGAAACATGCAGTAGCAATGTAGGATAGGTTTCTGAAAAACATCACGGGGTGGTGTGCATTGTAAGGATTTCTACCAGGCCATTATCTAGTACGAGTGAGAACAACATCAGGGGGTGGTGTAAATCGGAGGTCCTGAATTAGAATAGGCGTTGAGTGGCAATGTAGGATGGAGAAAAGCACCAGAGGGTGATCAGCATGGGGAGGTGAGGAAACATGCAGTGGCAATGTAGGATAGGTTTCTGGAAAACATCGCGGGGTGGTGCGCATTATAAGGGTTTCTAACAGGCCATTCACTAGTAGGAGCGAAAAAACAATATAACGGAATGGTTTGAACTAGAGGGCCTGATTCATGATAGGCAGTGAGTGGCAAGGTAGGATGGAGAAAAGCACCTCGGGGTGGTCAGGATTGGGAGGTCAGGAAACTTACAGTGGCAATGTAGGATAGGTTTCTGAAAAACGTTGCAGAGTGGTGCTCATTGTAAGGGATTCTAAAAGGCCTTTCACTAGTAGGAGTGAGAAAAACATCACGGGGTGGTGTGAATCGGAGGGTCTGAATCAAGTTGGACAGTGATTAGCAATGTAGGAAGGAGAAAAGCAACACGGGGTGGTCAGCATGAGGAAGTCAGGAAACATGCAGTGGCAATGTAGGACAGGTTTCTGAAAAACATCTCGGGGTGGTGCACATTGTAAGTGTTTCTAAAAGTCCATTCACTAGTAGAAGTGAGAAAAACATCACAGAGTGTTGTGAATCAGAGGGCCTGAATCAGGATAGGCAGTGAGTGGCAATGTAGGATGGAGAAAAGCACCGCAGTGTGGTCAGGATGGTGAGGTCAGGAAACATGCAGTGGCTATGTAGGATAGGTTTCTGAAAAACATCGGGGGTGGGGCCAATTGTAAGTGTTTCTAACAGGCCATTCACTAGTAGCAGTGAGAAATACATCATGCTGTGGTGTGAATCGGAGGGCCTGAATCAAGATAGAAAGTGAGTGGCAATATCGGATGGAGAAAAGCACCATGGGGTGGTCAGCATGGGGAGGTCAGGAAACATGCAGTAGCAATGTTGGATAGGTTTCTGAAAAACATCGCAGGGTGGTGCGCATTGTAAGGCTTTCTAACAAGCCATTCACAAGGAGGAGTGAAAAAAACATCACGGGGTGGTGTGAATCGGAGGGCCTGAATTAGGATAGGCACTGAGTGCCAATGAAGAATGGAGAAAATCACCACGGGTTGGTGAGCATGGTGAGGTCAGGAAACATGAAATGGCAATTTAGGATAGGTTTCTGAAAAAACATCGCGGGGTTGTGCACATTGTAAGGGTTTCTCACAGGCCATTCACTAGTAAGAGTGAGAAATACATCATGGGGTGGTGTGAATCGGAAGGTCTGAATTAGGATAGGCAGTGAGTGGCAATGTAGGATGGAGAAAAGCACCACGGCATGGTCAGCATGGGGAGGTAAGGAAACATTCAGTGGCAATGTAGTATAGGTTTCTGAAAAACATCGCGGGGTTGTGCGCATTGTAAGTGTTTCTAACAGACTATTCACTAGTAGGATTCAGAAAAACATAAAGGGGTGGTGTGAATGAGAGGGCCTGATTAAAGATAGGCAGTGAGGGGCAATGTAGGATGTAGAAAAGCACCACGGGGTGGTCGGCATGGCAGGTCAGGAAACATGCAGTAGCAATGTGGGATAGCTTTCTGAAAAACATTACAGCTTGGTGCGCATTGTAAGGGTTTCTAACAGGCCATTCATTAGTATGAGTGAGAACAACATCACGGGGTGGTGTGAAACGGAGGGCCTCAATTAGGATAGGCATTGAGTGGCAATGTAGGATGGAGAAAAGCACCACAGGGTGGTCAGCATGCGGATGTCATGAAACATGCGGTGGCAATGTAGGATAGGTTTCTGAAAAACATAGCGGGGTGGTGAGCATTGTAAGGATTTCTAACAAGCCATTCACAAGAAGGAGTGAGAAAAACATCACGGGGTGGTGTGAATCGGAGGGACTGAATTAGGATAGTCTGTGAGTGGCAATGTAGGATGGAGAAAACACCACGGGTTTGTCAGCATGGGGAGGCAAGGAAACATGCAGTGGCAATGTCGAATAGGTTTCTGATAAACATCGCTGGGTGGTACGCATTGTAATGATTTCTAACAGGCCTTTCATTAGTATGAGTGAGAACAACATCACGGGGTGGTGTGAAACGGAGGGCCTCAATTAGGATAGGCATTGAGTGGCAATGTAGGATGGAGAAAAGCACCACAGGGTGGTCAGCTTGGGGAGGTGATTAAACATGCAGTGGCAATGTAGGATAGGTTTCCGAAAAAAAAAAAAAAAAAATAAGCGGAATGGTGCGCAATGTAAGGGTTTCAAACAGGCCATTCACTAGTAGGAGTGAGAAAAACATCATGGGGTGGTGTGAATCGGAGGGCCAGAATTATGATTGGCAGTGAGAGGCAATGTAGGATGGAGAAAAGCACCATGGGATGGTCATCATGGGGAGGTCAGAACACATGAAGTGGCAATGTAGGATAGGTTTCTGAAAAACATCACGGGGTGGTGCGAATTGTAAGTGTTTCTAACAGGCCATTCACTAGTAGGAGTGAGAAAAACATCACAGCGTGGTTTGAATCAGAGGGCCTGAATCAGGATAGGCAGTGAGTGGCAATGTAGGATGGAGAAAAGCACCACGGTGTGGTCAGCATGGGGAGGCCAGGACACATGCAGTGGCAATGTAGGATAGGTTTCTGAAAAACATCGCGGGTGGTGAGAATTGTAAGGTTTTCTAACAGGGCATTTACTGGTAGGAGTGAGAAAAACATCAAGCAGTGGTGTGAATCGGAGGGCCTGAATTAGGATAGGCAGTGAGTGGCAATTAAGAATGGAGAAAAGCACCACGGGGTGGTCGACTTGGGAATGTTAGGAAACATGCAGTAGCAATGTAGGATAGGTTTCTGAAAAACATCACGGGGTGGTGCGCATTGTAAGGATTTCTACCAGGCCATTATCTAGTCGAGTGAGAACAACATCAGGGTGTGGTGTAAATCGGAGGTCCTGAATTAGAATAGGCGTTGAGTGGCAATGTAGGATGGAGAAAAGCACCAGAGTGTGATCAGCATGGGGAGGTGAGGAAACATGCAGTGGCAATGTCGGATAGGTTTCTGAAAAAAAAAAGCGGGGTGGTGCGCATTGTAACGGTTTCCAACAGGCCATTCACTTGTAGGAGAGAGAAAAACATCATGAGGTGGTGTGAATCAGAGGGCCATAATTAGGATAGGCAGTGAGTGGCAATGTAGGATGGAGAAAAGCACCATGGGGTGGTCATCATGGGGAGGTCAGGAAACACGCAGTGGCAATATAGGATAGTTTTCTGAAAAACATCATGCGGTGGCACGCATTGTAAGGGTTTGTAACAGGCCATTCACTAGTAGGAGTGAGAAAAACATTACGGGGTGGTGTGAATCAGATGTTCTGAATTAGGATAGGCAGTGAGTGCAATGTAGGATGGAGAAAAGCACCACAGGATGGTCAGCACGTGGAGGTCATGAAACATGCAATGGCAATGTAGGATAGGTTTCTGAATAACATTGCAGGGCAGTGCTCATTGTAAGGGTTTCTAACAGGCCATTCATTAGTAGGAGTGAGAAATACATCATGTTGTGGTGTGAATCGGAGAGCCTGAATCAAGATAGACAGTGAGTGGCAATGTCGGATGCAGAAAAGCACCACGGGTTGGTCAGCATGGGGAAGTCAGGAAACATGCAGTAGCAATGGAGGATAGGTTTCTGAAAAACATCGCGGGGTGGTGCTCATTGCAAGGGTTTCTAAAAGGCCGTTAACTAGTAGGAGTGAGAAATAAATCATGGTGTGGTGTGAATCGGAGGGCCTGAATTAGAATAAGCATTGAGTGTCAATGTAGGATGGAGAAAAGCACCACAGGGTGGTCAGCATGGTGAGGTGAGCAAACATGCAGTGGCAATGTAGGATAAGTTTCTGGAAAAAAAATTGGGGTGGTTCGCATTGTAAGGGTTTCTAACAGTCCATTGACTAGTAGGAGTGAGAAAAACATCACGGGGTGGTGTGAATCGGAGGGCCTGAATTAGGATAGGCAGTGAGTGGCAATGAAGAATGCAGAAAAGCACCACGGGGTGGTCAACATGGGGAGGTCAGGAAACATGCAATGGCAATGTTGGATAGGTTTCTGAAAAACATCGCGGGGTGGTGCGCATTGTAAGGCTTTCTAACAAGCCATTCACAAGGAGGAGTGAAAAAAACATCACGGGGTGGTGTGAATCGGAGGGCCTGAATTAGGATAGGCACTGAGTGGCAATGAAGAATGGAGAAAAGCACCACGGGGTGGTCAACATGGTGAGGTCAGGAAACATGCGATAGCAATGTAGGATAGGTTTCTGAATAACATCACAGGTGTTGAGCATTGTAAGGGTTTCTAACAGGCCATTCACTAGTAGGAGTGAGAAAAACATCACGGGGTCGTGTGAATCAGATGATCTGAATTAGGATAGGCAGGGAGTGGCAATGTAGGATGGAGAAATGCACCACGTCATGGTCAGCATGGGGAGGTTAGGAAACATGCAGTGGCAATGTAGGATAGGTTTCTGAAAAAAAAAAGTGGGGTGGTGCGCATTGTAAGGGTTTCTAACAGGCCAATCACTAGGAGGAGTGAGAAAAACATCACGGGTGGTGTGAATCGGAGGGCCTGAATTAGGATAGGCAGTGAGTGGCAATGTAGGATGGAGAAAAGCACCACGGTGTGGTCAGCATGCGGAGGTCAGGAAACATGCAGTGGCAATGTAGGATAGGTTTCTGAAAAACATAGCGGGGTGGTGGGCATTGTAAGGATTTCTAACAAGCCATTCACAAGTAGGAGTGAGAAAAACATCACGGGGTGGTGTGAAACGGAGGGACTGAATTAGGATAGTCTGTGAGTGGCAATGTAGGATGGAGAAAACACCACGGGTTTGTCAGCATGGGGAGGCAAGGAAACATGCAGTGGCAATGTCGAATAGGTTTCTGATAAACATCGCTGGGTGGTACGCATTGTAAGGGTTTCTAACAGGCCGTTCACTAGTATGAGTGAGAACAACATCACGGGGTGGTGTGAAACGGAGGGCCTCAATGAGGATAGGCATTGAGTGGCAATGTAGGATGGAGAAAAGCACCACGGTGTGGTCAGCATGGGGAGGTCAGGACACATGCAGTGGCAATGTAGGATAGGTTTCTGAAAAACATCGCGGGTTGTGAGAATTGTAAGGTTTTCTAACAGGACATTCACTGGTAGGAGTAAAAATACTTCATGGTGTGGTGTGAATCGGAGAGCCTGAATCAAGATAGACAGTGAGTGGCAATGTAGGATGGAGAAAAGCACCACGGGTTCGTGTGCATAGGGAGGTCAGGAAACATGCAATGCCAATGTAGGATAGGTTTCTGAAAATCATCGCCGGGTGGTGGGCATTGTAATGGTTTGTAGCAGGCCATTCACTAGTAGGAGTGAGAAAAACATCAAGGGGTGGTGTGAATCGTAGGTCCTGAATTAGAATAGGCAGTGAGTGGCAATGAAGAATGGAGAAAAGCACCACGGTTTGGTCATCATGGGGAGGTCAGGAAACATGCATTGGCAATGTAGGATAGGTTTCTGAAAAACATCGCGGGGTGTTGCGAATTGTAAGGTTTTCTAACAAGCCATTCACAAGGAGGAGTGAAAAAAACATCACGGGGTGGTGTGAATCGGAGGGCCTGAATTAGGATAGGCACTGAGTGGCAATGAAGAATGGAGAAAAGCACCACGGGGTGGTCAACATGGTGAAGTCAGGAAACATGCGATGGCAATGTAGGATAGGTTTCTGAATAACATCACAGGTGTTGAGCATTGTAAGGGTTTCTAACAGGCCATTCACTAGTAGGAGTGAGAAAAACATCACGGGGTCGTGTGAATCAGATGATCTGAATTAGGATAGGCAGGGAGTGGCAATGTAGGATGGAGAAAAGCACCACGTCATGGTCAGCATGGGGAGGTTAGGAAACATTCAGTGGCAATGTAGTATAGGTTTCTGAAAAACATCGCGGGGTTGTATGCATTGTAAGTGTTTCTAACAGGCTATTCACTAGTAGGATTCAGAAAAACATAATGGGGTGGTGTGAATCAGAGGGCCTGATTAAGAATAGGCAGTGAGTGGCAATGTAGGATGTAGAAAAGCACCATGGGGTGGTCGGCATGGGGAGGTCAGGAAATATGCAGTAGCCATGTGGGATAGCTTTCTGAAAAACATTACAGGTTGGTGCGCATTGTAAGGGTTTCTAACAGGCCATTGACTAGGAGGAGTGAGAAAAATATCTCCGGGTCGTTTGAATCGGAGGGCCTGATTTAGGATAGGGAGTGAGTGGCAATGTAGGATGGAGAAAAGCACCATAGGGTGGTCAGCATGGGGAGGTGAGGAAACATGCAGTGGCAATGTAGGATAGGTTTCTGAAAAAAAAAAGTGGGGTGGTGTGCATTGTAAGGGTTTCTAACAGGCCAATCACTAGGAGGAGTGAGAAATACATCACGGGTGGTGTGAATCGGAGGGCCTGAATTAGGATAGGCAGTGAGTGGCAATGTAGGATGGAGAAAAGCACCACGGTGTGGTCAGCATGCGGAGGTCAGGAAACATGCAGTGGCAATGTAGGATAGGTTTCTGAAAAACATAGCGGGGTGGTGGGCATTGTAAGGATTTCTAACAAGCCATTCACAAGTAGGAGTGAGAAAAACATCACGGGGTGGTGTGAAACGGAGGGACTGAATTAGGATAGTCTGTGAGTGGCAATGTAGGATGGAGAAAACACCACGGGTTTGTCAGCATGGGGAGGCAAGGAAACATGCAGTGGCAATGTCGAATAGGTTTCTGATAAACATCGCTGGGTGGTACGCATTGTAAGGGTTTCTAACAGGCCGTTCACTAGTATGAGTGAGAACAACATCACGGGGTGGTGTGAAACGGAGGGCCTCAATGAGGATAGGCATTGAGTGGCAATGTAGGATGGAGAAAAGCACCACGGTGTGGTCAGCATGGGGAGGTCAGGACACATGCAGTGGCAATGTAGGATAGGTTTCTGAAAAACATCGCGGGTTGTGAGAATTGTAAGGTTTTCTAACAGGGCATTCACTGGTAGGAGTAAAAATACTTCATGGTGTGGTGTGAATCGGAGAGCCTGAATCAAGATAGACAGTGAGTGGCAATGTAGGATGGAGAAAAGCACCACGGGTTCGTGTGCATAGGGAGGTCAGGAAACATGCAATGCCAATGTAGGATAGGTTTCTGAAAATCATCGCCGGGTGGTGGGCATTGTAATGGTTTGTAGCAGGCCATTCACTAGTAGGAGTGAGAAAAACATCAAGGGGTGGTGTGAATCGTAGGTCCTGAATTAGAATAGGCAGTGAGTGGCAATGAAGAATGGAGAAAAGCACCACGGTTTGGTCATCATGGGGAGGTCAGGAAACATGCATTGGCAATGTAGGATAGGTTTCTGAAAAACATCGCGGGGTGTTGCGAATTGTAAGGTTTTCTAACAAGCCATTCACAAGGAGGAGTGAAAAAAACATCACAGGGTGGTGTGAATCGGAGGGCCTGAATTAGGATAGGCACTGAGTGGCAATGAAGAATGGAGAAAAGCACCACGGGGTGGTCAACATGGTGAAGTCAGGAAACATGCGATGGCAATGTACGATAGGTTTCTGAATAACATCACAGGTGTTGAGCATTGTAAGGGTTTCTAACAGGCCATTCACTAGTAGGAGTGAGAAAAACATCACGGGGTCGTGTGAATCAGATGATCTGAATTAGGATAGGCAGGGAGTGGCAATGTAGGATGGAGAAAAGCACCACGTCATGGTCAGCATGGGGAGGTTAGGAAACATTCAGTGGCAATGTAGTATAGGTTTCTGAAAAACATCGCGGGGTTGTATGCATTGTAAGTGTTTCTAACAGGCTATTCACTAGTAGGATTCAGAAAAACATAACGGGGTGGTGTGAATCAGAGGGCCTGATTAAGAATAGGCAGTGAGTGGCAATGTAGGATGTAGAAAAGCACCATGGGGTGGTCGGCATGGGGAGGTCAGGAAATATGCAGTAGCCATGTGGGATAGCTTTCTGAAAAACTTTACAGGTTGGTGCGCATTGTAAGGGTTTCTAACAGGCCATTGACTAGGAGGAGTGAGAAAAATATCTCCGGGTCGTTTGAATCGGAGGGCCTGATTTAGGATAGGGAGTGAGTGGCAATGTAGGATGGAGAAAAGCACCATAGGGTGGTCAGCATGGGGAGGTGAGGAAACATGCAGTGGCAATGTAGGATAGGTTTCTGAAAAAAAAAAGTGGGGTGGTGTGCATTGTAAGGGTTTCTAACAGGCCAATCACTAGGAGGAGTGAGAAATACATCACGGGTGGTGTGAATCGGAGGGCCTGAATTAGGATAGGCAGTGAGTGGCAATGTAGGATGGAGAAAAGCACCACGGTGTGGTCAGCATGCGGAGGTCAGGAAACATGCAGTGGCAATGTAGGATAGGTTTCTGAAAAACATAGCGGGGTGGTGGGCATTGTAAGGATTTCTAACAAGCCATTCACAAGTAGGAGTGAGAAAAACATCACGGGGTGGTGTGAAACGGAGGGACTGAATTAGGATAGTCTGTGAGTGGCAATGTAGGATGGAGAAAACACCACGGGTTTGTCAGCATGGGGAGGCAAGGAAACATGCAGTGGCAATGTCGAATAGGTTTCTGATAAACATCGCTGGGTGGTACGCATTGTAAGGGTTTCTAACAGGCCGTTCACTAGTATGAGTGAGAACAACATCACGGGGTGGTGTGAAACGGAGGGCCTCAATGAGGATAGGCATTGAGTGGCAATGTAGGATGGAGAAAAGCACCACAGGGTGGTCAGCATGGGGAGGTGAGGAAACATGCAGTGGCAATGTAGGATAGGTTTCTGAAAAAAAAAAGCGGAATGGTGCGCAATGTAAGGGTTTCAAACAGGCCATTTACTAGTAGGAGTGAGAAAAACATCATGGGTGTTGTGAATCGGAGGGCCAGAATTATGATAGGCAGTGAGTGGCAATGTAGGATGGAGAAAAGCACCATGGGATGGTCATCATGGGGAGGTCAGGACACATGCAGTGGCAATGTAGGATAGGTTTCTGAAAAACATCACGGGTGGTGCACATTGTAACGCTTTCTAACAGGCCACTCAGTAGTAGGAGTGAGAAAAACATCACGGGGTGGTGTGAATCGGAGGGCCATAATTTGGATAGGCAGTGAGTGGTAACATAAAATGGAGAAAAGCAACTCGGTTTGGTCAGCATGGGGAGGTGAGGAAACATGCAGTGGCAATGTAGGATAGGTTTCTGGAAAACATCGCGGGGTGGTGCGCATTATAAGGGTTTCTAACAGGCCATTCACTAGTAGGAGCGAAAAAACAATATAACGGAGTGGTTTGAACTAGAGGGCCTGATTCATGATAGGCAGTGAGTGGCAAGGTAGGATGGAGAAAAGCACCTCGGGGTGGTCAGGATTGGGAGGTCAGGAAACTTACAGTGGCAATGTAGGATAGGTTTCTGAAAAACGTTGCAGGGTGGTGCTCATTGTAAGGGTTTCTAAAAGGCCTTTCACTAGTAGGAGTGAGAAAAACATCACGGGGTGGTGTGAATCGGAGGGTCTGAATCAAGTTGGACAGTGATTAGCAATGTAGGAAGGAGAAAAGCAACACGGGGTGGTCAGCATGAGGAAGTCAGGAAACATGCAGTGGCAATGTAGGACAGGTTTCTGAAAAACATCTCGGGGTGGTGCGCATTGTAAGTGTTTCTAAATGTCCATTCACTAGTAGAAGTGAGAAAAACATCACAGAGTGGTGTGAATCAGAGGGCCTGAATCAGGATAGGCAGTGAGTGGCAATGTAGGATGGAGAAAAGCACCGCAGTGTGGTCAGGATGGTGAGGTCAGGAAACATGCAGTGGCTATGTAGGATAGGTTTCTGAAAAACATCGGGGGGTGGGGCCAATTGTAAGTGTTTCTAACAGGCCATTCACTAGTAGCAGTGAGAAATACATCATGCTGTGGTGTGAATCGGAGGGCCTGAATCAAGATAGAAAGTGAGTGGCAATGTCGGATGGAGAAAAGCACCATGGGGTGGTCAGCATGGGGAGGTCAGGAAACATGCAGTAGCAATGTTGGATAGGTTTCTGAAAAACATCGCAGGGTGGTGCGCATTGTAAGGCTTTCTAACAAGCCATTCACAAGGAGGAGTGAAAAAAACATCACGGGGTGGTGTGAATCGGAGGGCCTGAATTAGGATAGGCACTGAGTGCCAATGAAGAATGGAGAAAATCACCACGGGTTGGTGAGCATGGTGAGGTCAGGAAACATGAAATGGCAATTTAGGATATGTTTCTGAAAAAACATCGCGGGGTTGTGCACATTGTAAGGGTTTCTAACAGGCCATTCACTAGTAAGAGTGAGAAATACATCATGGGGTGGTGTGAATCGGAAGGTCTGAATTAGAATAGGCAGTGAGTGGCAATGTAGGATGGAGAAAAGCACCACGGCATGGTCAGCATGGGGAGGTCAGGAAACATTCAGTGGCAATGTAGTATAGGTTTCTGAAAAACTTCGCGGGGTTGTGCGCATTGTAAGTGTTTCTAACAGACTATTCACTAGTAGGATTCAGAAAAACATAAAGGGGTGGTGTGAATCAGAGGGCCTGATTAAAGATAGGCAGTGAGGGGCAATGTAGGATGTAGAAAAGCACCACGGGGTGGTCGGCATGGCAGGTCAGGAAACATGCAGTAGCAATGTGGGATAGCTTTCTGAAAAACATTACAGCTTGGTGCGCATTGTAAGGGTTTCTAACAGGCCATTCATTAGTATGAGTGAGAACAACATCACGGGGTGGTGTGAAACGGAGGGCCTCAATTAGGATAGGCATTGAGTGGCAATGTAGGATGGAGAAAAGCACCACAGGGTGGTCAGCATGCGGATGTGATGAAACATGCGGTGGCAATGTAGGATAGGTTTCTGAAAAACATAGCGGGGTGGTGAGCATTGTAAGGATTTCTAACAAGCCATTCACAAGAAGGAGTGAGAAAAACATCACGGGGTGGTGTGAATCGGAGGGACTGAATTAGGATAGTCTGTGAGTGGCAATGTAGGATGGAGAAAACACCACGGGTTTGTCAGCATGGGGAGGCAAGGAAACATGCAGTGGCAATGTCGAATAGGTTTCTGATAAACATCGCTGGGTGGTACGCATTGTAATGGTTTCTAACAGGCCTTTCATTAGTATGAGTGAGAACAACATCACGGGGTGGTGTGAAACGGAGGGCCTGTATTAGGATAGGCATTGAGTGGCAATGTAGGATGGAGAAAAGCACCACAGGGTGGTCAGCATGGGGAGGTGAGGAAACATGCAGTGGCAATGTAGGATAGGTTTCCGAAAAAAAAAAAAAAAATAAGCGGAATGGTGCGCAATGTAAGGGTTTCAAACAGGCCATTCACTAGTAGGAGTGAGAAACATCACAGCGTGGTTTGAATCAGAGGGCCTGAATCAGGATAGGCAGTGAGTGGCAATGTAGGATGGAGAAAAGCACCACGGTGTGGTCAGCATGGGGAGGCCAGGACACATGCAGTGGCAATGTAGGATAGGTTTCTGAAAAACATCGCGGGTGGTGAGAATTGTAAGGTTTTCTAACAGGGCATTTACTGGTAGGAGTGAGAAAAACATCAAGCAGTGGTGTGAATCGGAGGGCCTGAATTAGGATAGGCAGTGAGTGGCAAAGAAGAATGGAGAAAAGCACCATGGGGTGGTCAACTTGGGAATGTTAGGAAACATGCAGTAGCAATGTAGGATAGGTTTCTGAAAAACATCACGGGGTGGTACGCATTGTCAGGATTTCTACCAGGCCATTATCTAGTATGAGTGAGAACAACATCAGGGGGTGGTGTAAATCGGAGGTCCTGAATTAGAATAGGCGTTGAGTGGCAATGTAGGATGGAGAAAAGCACCAGAGGGTGATCAGCATGGGGAGGTGAGGAAACATGCAGTTGCAATGTCGGATAGGTTTCTGAAAAAAAAAAGCGGGGTGGTGCGCATTGTAACGGTTTCCAACAGGCCATTCACTTGTAGGAGAGAGAAAAACATCATGAGGTGGTGTGAATCGGAGGGCCATAATTAGGATAGGCAGTGAGTGGCAATGTAGGATGGAGAAAAGCACCATGGGGTGGTCATCATGGGGAGGTCAGGAAACACGCAGTGGCAATATAGGATAGTTTTCTGAAAAACATTACAGCTTGGTGCGCATTGTAAGGGTTTCTAACAGGCCATTCATTAGTATGAGTGAGAACAACATCACGGGGTGGTGTGAAACGGAGGGCCTCAATTAGGATAGGCATTGAGTGGCAATGTAGGATGGAGAAAAGCACCACAGGGTGGTCAGCATGCGGATGTCATGAAACATGCGGTGGCAATGTAGGATAGGTTTCTGAAAAACATAGCGGGGTGGTGAGCATTGTAAGGATTTCTAACAAGCCATTCACAAGAAGGAGTGAGAAAAACATCACGGGGTGGTGTGAATCGGAGGGACTGAATTAGGATAGTCTGTGAGTGGCAATGTAGGATGGAGAAAACACCACGGGTTTGTCAGCATGGGGAGGCAAGGAAACATGCAGTGGCAATGTCGAATAGGTTTCTGATAAACATCGCTGGGTGGTACGCATTGTAATGGTTCCTAACAGGCCTTTCATTAGTATGAGTGAGAACAACATCACGGGGTGGTGTGAAACGGAGGGCCTCAATTAGGATAGGCATTGAGTGGCAACGTAGGATGGAGAAAAGCACCACAGGGTGGTCAGCATGGGGAGGTGAGGAAACATGCAGTGGCAATGTAGGATAGGTTTCCGAAAAAAAAAAAAATATAAGCGGAATGGTGCGCAATGTAAGGGTTTCAAACAGGCCATTCACTAGTAGGAGTGAGAAAAACATCATGGGGTGGTGTGAATCGGAGGGCCAGAATTATGATTGGCAGTGAGAGGCAATGTAGGATGGAGAAAAGCACCATGGGATGGTCATCATGGGGAGGTCAGGACACATGCAGTGGCAATGTAGGATAGGTTTCTGAAAAACATCACGGGGTGGTGCGAATTGTAAGTGTTTCTAACAGGCCATTCACTAGTAGGAGTGAGAAAAACATCACAGCGTGGTTTGAATCAGAGGGCCTGAATCAGGATAGGCAGTGAGTGGCAATGTAGGATGGAGAAAAGCACCACGGTGTGGTCAGCATGGGGAGGCCAGGACACATGCAGTGGCAATGTAGGATAGGTTTCTGAAAAACATCGCGGGTGGTGAGAATTGTAAGGTTTTCTAACAGGGCATTTACTGGTAGGAGTGAGAAAAACATCAAGCAGTGGTGTGAATCGGAGGGCCTGAATTAGAATAGGCAGTGAGTGGCAATGAAGAATGGAGAAAAGCACCACGGGGTGGTCAACTTGGGAATGTTAGGAAACATGCAGTAGCAATGTAGGATAGGTTTCTGAAAAACATCACGGGGTGGTGTGCATTGTAAGGATTTCTACCAGGCCATTATCTAGTACGAGTGAGAACAACATCAGGGGGTGGTGTAAATCGGAGGTCCTGAATTAGAATAGGCGTTGAGTGGCAATGTAGGATGGAGAAAAGCACCAGAGGGTGATCAGCATGGGGAGGTGAGGAAACATGGAGTGGCAATGTAGGATAGGTTTCTGGAAAACATCGCGGGGTGGTGCGCATTATAAGGGTTTCTAACAGGCCATTCACTAGTAGGATCGAAAAAACAATATAACGGAGTGGTTTGAACTAGAGGGCCTGATTCATGATAGGCAGTGAGTGGCAAGGTAGGATGGAGAAAAGCACCTCGGGGTGGTCAGGATTGGGAGGTCAGGAAACTTACAGTGGCAATGTAGGATAGGTTTCTGAAAAACGTTGCAGGGTGGTGCTCATTGTAAGGGTTTCTAAAAGGCCTTTCACTAGTAGGAGTGAGAAAAACATCACGGGGTGGTGTGAATCGGAGGGTCTGAATCAAGTTGGACAGTGATTAGCAATGTAGGAAGGAGAAAAGCAACACGGGGTGGTCAGCATGAGGAAGTCAGGAAACATGCAGTGGCAATGTAGGACAGGTTTCTGAAAAACATCTCGGGGTGGTGCGCATTGTAAGTGTTTCTAAAAGTCCATTCACTAGTAGAAGTGAGAAAAACATCACAGAGTGGTGTGAATCAGAGGGCCTGAATCAGGATAGGCAGTGAGTGGCAATGTAGGATGGAGAAAAGCACCGCAGTGTGGTCAGGATGGTGAGGTCAGGAAACATGCAGTGGCTATGTAGGATAGGTTTCTGAAAAACATCGGGGGGTGGGGCCAATTGTAAGTGTTTCTAACAGGCCATTCACTAGTAGCAGTGAGAAATACATCATGCTGTGGTGTGAATCGGAGGGCCTGAATCAAGATAGAAAGTGAGTGGCAATGTCGGATGGAGAAAAGCACCATGGGGTGGTCAGCATGGGGAGGTCAGGAAACATGCAGTAGCAATGTAGGATAGGTTTCTGAAAAACGTTGCAGGGTGGTGCTCATTGTAAGGGTTTCTAAAAGGCCTTTCACTAGTAGGAGTGAGAAAAACATCACGGGGTGGTGTGAATCGGAGGGTCTGAATCAAGTTGGACAGTGATTAGCAATGTAGGAAGGAGAAAAGCAACACGGGGTGGTCAGCATGAGGAAGTCAGGAAACATGCAGTGGCAATGTAGGACAGGTTTCTGAAAAACATCTCGGGGTGGTGCGCATTGTAAGTGTTTCTAAAAGTCCATTCACTAGTAGAAGTGAGAAAAACATCACAGAGTGGTGTGAATCAGAGGGCCTGAATCAGGATAGGCAGTGAGTGGCAATGTAGGATGGAGAAAAGCACCGCAGTGTGGTCAGGATGGTGAGGTCAGGAAACATGCAGTGGCTATGTAGGATAGGTTTCTGAAAAACATCGGGGGGTGGGGCCAATTGTAAGTGTTTCTAACAGGCCATTCACTAGTAGCAGTGAGAAATACATCATGCTGTGGTGTGAATCGGAGGGCCTGAATCAAGATAGAAAGTGAGTGGCAATGTCGGATGGAGAAAAGCACCATGGGGTGGTCAGCATGGGGAGGTCAGGAAACATGCAGTAGCAATGTTGGATAGGTTTCTGAAAAACATCGCAGGGTGGTGCGCATTGTAAGGCTTTCTAACAAGCCATTCACAAGGAGGAGTGAAAAAAACATCACGGGGTGGTGTGAATCGGAGGGCCTGAATTACGATAGGCACTGAGTGCCAATGAAGAATGGAGAAAATCACCACGGGTTGGTGAGCATGGTGAGGTCAGGAAACATGAAATGGCAATTTAGGATAGGTTTCTGAAAAAACATCGCGGGGTTGTGCACATTGTAAGGGTTTCTAACAGGCCATTCACTAGTAAGAGTGAGAAATACATCATGGGGTGGTGTGAATCGGAAGGTCTGAATTAGAATAGGCAGTGAGTGGCAATGTAGGATGGAGAAAAGCACCACGGCATGGTCAGCATGGGGAGGTCAGGAAACATTCAGTGGCAATGTAGCATAGGTTTCTGAAAAACATCGCGGGGTTGTGCGCATTGTAAGTGTTTCTAACAGACTATTCACTAGTAGGATTCAGAAAAACATAAAGGGGTGGTGTGAATCAGAGGGCCTGATTAAAGATAGGCAGTGAGGGGCAATGTAGGATGTAGAAAAGCCCCACGGGGTGGTCGGCATGGCAGGTCAGGAAACATGCAGTAGCAATGTGGGATAGCTTTCTGAAAAACATTACAGCTTGGTGCGCATTGTAAGGGTTTCTAACAGGCCATTCATTAGTATGAGTGAGAACAACATCACGGGGTGGTGTGAAACGGAGGGCCTCAATTAGGATAGGCATTGAGTGGCAATGTAGGATGGAGAAAAGCACCACAGGGTGGTCAGCATGCGGATGTGATGAAACATGCGGTGGCAATGTAGGATAGGTTTCTGAAAAACATAGCGGGGTGGTGAGCATTGTAAGGATTTCTAACAAGCCATTCACAAGAAGGAGTGAGAAAAACATCACGGGGTGGTGTGAATCGGAGGGACTGAATTAGGATAGTCTGTGAGTGGCAATGTAGGATGGAGAAAACACCACGGGTTTGTCAGCATGGGGAGGCAAGGAAACATGCAGTGGCAATGTCGAATAGGTTTCTGATAAACATCGCTGGGTGGTACGCATTGTAATGGTTTCTAACAGGCCTTTCATTAGTATGAGTGAGAACAACATCACGGGGTGGTGTGAAACGGAGGGCCTCAATTAGGATAGGCATTGAGTGGCAATGTGGGATGGAGAAAAGCACCACAGGGTGGTCAGCATGGGGAGGTGAGGAAACATGCAGTGGCAATGTAGGATAGGTTTCCGAAAAAAAAAAAAAAAAATAAGCGGAATGGTGCGCAATGTAAGGGTTTCAAACAGGCCATTCACTAGTAGGAGTGAGAAAAACATCATGGGGTGGTGTGAATCGGAGGGCCAGAATTATGATTGGCAGTGAGAGGCAATGTAGGATGGAGAAAAGCACCATGGGATGGTCATCATGGGGAGGTCAGGACACATGCAGTGGCAATGTAGGATAGGTTTCTGAAAAACATCACGGGGTGGTGCGAATTGTAAGTGTTTCTAACAGGCCATTCACTAGTAGGAGTGAGAAAAACATCACAGCGTGGTTTGAATCAGAGGGCCTGAATCAGGATAGGCAGTGAGTGGCAATGTAGGATGGAGAAAAGCACCACGGTGTGGTCAGCATGTGGAGGCCAGGACACATGCAGTGGCAATGTAGGATAGGTTTCTGAAAAACATCGCGGGTGGTGAGAATTGTAAGGTTTTCTAACAGGGCATTTACTGGTAGGAGTGAGAAAAACATCAAGCAGTGGTGTGAATCGGAGGGCCTGAATTAGAATAGGCAGTGAGTGGCAATGAAGAATGGAGAAAAGCACCACGGGGTGGTCAACTTGGGAATGTTAGGAAACATGCAGTAGCAATGTAGGATAGGTTTCTGAAAAACATCACGGGGTGGTGTGCATTGTAAGGATTTCTACCAGGCCATTATCTAGTACGAGTGAGAACAACATCAGGGGGTGGTGTAAATCGGAGGTCCTGAATTAGAATAGGCGTTGAGTGGCAATGTAGGATGGAGAAAAGCACCAGAGGGTGATCAGCATGGGGAGGTGAGGAAACATGCAGTGGCAATGTAGGATAGGTTTCTGGAAAACATCGCGGGGTGGTGCGCATTATAAGGGTTTCTAACAGGCCATTCACTAGTAGGAGCGAAAAAACAATATAACGGAATGGTTTGAACTAGAGGGCCTGATTCATGATAGGCAGTGAGTGGCAAGGTAGGATGGAGAAAAGCACCTCGGGGTGGTCAGGATTGGGAGGTCAGGAAACTTACAGTGGCAATGTAGGATAGGTTTCTGAAAAACGTTGCAGAGTGGTGCTCATTGTAAGGGATTCTAAAAGGCCTTTCACTAGTAGGAGTGAGAAAAACATCACGGGGTGGTGTGAATCGGAGGGTCTGAATCAAGTTGGACAGTGATTAGCAATGTAGGAAGGAGAAAAGCAACACGGGGTGGTCAGCATGAGGAAGTCAGGAAACATGCAGTGGCAATGTAGGACAGGTTTCTGAAAAACATCTCGGGGTGGTGCACATTGTAAGTGTTTCTAAAAGTCCATTCACTAGTAGAAGTGAGAAAAACATCACAGAGTGGTGTGAATCAGAGGGCCTGAATCAGGATAGGCAGTGAGTGGCAATGTAGGATGGAGAAAAGCACCGCAGTGTGGTCAGGATGGTGAGGTCAGGAAACATGCAGTGGCTATGTAGGATAGGTTTCTGAAAAACATCGGGGGGTGGGGCCAATTGTAAGTGTTTCTAACAGGCCATTCACTAGTAGCAGTGAGAAATACATCATGCTGTGGTGTGAATCGGAGGGCCTGAATCAAGATAGAAAGTGAGTGGCAATGTCGGATGGAGAAAAGCACCATGGGGTGGTCAGCATGGGGAGGTCAGGAAACATGCAGTAGCAATGTTGGATAGGTTTCTGAAAAACATCGCAGGGTGGTGCGCATTGTAAGGCTTTCTAACAAGCCATTCACAAGGAGGAGTGAAAAAAACATCACGGGGTGGTGTGAATCGGAGGGCCTGAATTAGGATAGGCACTGAGTGCCAATGAAGAATGGAGAAAATCACCACGGGTTGGTGAGCATGGTGAGGTCAGGAAACATGAAATGGCAATTTAGGATAGGTTTCTGAAAAAACATCGCGGGGTTGTGCACATTGTAAGGGTTTCTCACAGGCCATTCACTAGTAAGAGTGAGAAATACATCATGGGGTGGTGTGAATCGGAAGGTCTGAATTAGAATAGGCAGTGAGTGGCAATGTAGGATGGAGAAAAGCACCACGGCATGGTCAGCATGGGGAGGTCAGGAAACATTCAGTGGCAATGTAGTATAGGTTTCTGAAAAACATCGCGGGGTTGTGCGCATTGTAAGTGTTTCTAAGAGACTATTCACTAGTAGGATTCAGAAAAACATAAAGGGGTGGTGTGAATCAGAGGGCCTGATTAAAGATAGGCAGTGAGGGGCAATGTAGGATGTAGAAAAGCACCACGGGGTGGTCGGCATGGCAGGTCAGGAAACATGCAGTAGCAATGTGGGATAGCTTTCTGAAAAACATTACAGCTTGGTGCGCATTGTAAGGGTTTCTAACAGGCCATTCATTAGTATGAGTGAGAACAACATCACTGGGTGGTGTGAAACGGAAGGCCTCAATTAGGATAGGCATTGAGTGGCAATGTAGGATGGAGAAAAGCACCACAGGGTGGTCAGCATGCGGATGTGATGAAACATGCGGTGGCAATGTAGGATAGGTTTCTGAAAAACATAGCGGGGTGGTGAGCATTGTAAGGATTTCTAACAAGCCATTCACAAGAAGGAGTGAGAAAAACATCACGGGGTGGTGTGAATCGGAGGGACTGAATTAGGATAGTCTGTGAGTGGCAATGTAGGATGGAGAAAACACCACGGGTTTGTCAGCATGGGGAGGCAAGGAAACATGCAGTGGCAATGTCGAATAGGTTTCTGATAAACATCGCTGGGTGGTACGCATTGTAATGGTTTCTAAAAGGCCTTTCATTAGTATGAGTGAGAACAACATCACGGGGTGGTGGGAAACGGAGGGCCTCAATTAGGATAGGCATTGAGTGGCAACGTAGGATGGAGAAAAGCACCACAGGGTGGTCAGCATGGGGAGGTGAGGAAACATGCAGTGGCAATGTAGGATAGGTTTCCGGAAAAAAAAAAATAAGCGGAATGGTGCGCAATGTAAGGGTTTCAAACAGGCCATTCACTAGTAGGAGTGAGAAAAACATCACAGCGTGGTTTGAATCAGAGGGCCTGAATCAGGATAGGCAGTGAGTGGCAATGTAGGATGGAGAAAAGCACCACGGTGTGGTCAGCATGGGGAGGCCAGGACACATGCAGTGGCAATGTAGGATAGGTTTCTGAAAAACATCGCGGGTGGTGAGAATTGTAAGGTTTTCTAACAGGGCATTTACTGGTAGGAGTGAGAAAAACATCAAGCAGTGGTGTGAATCGGAGGGCCTGAATTAGGATAGGCAGTGAGTGGCAAAGAAGAATGGAGAAAAGCACCATGGGGTGGTCAACTTGGGAATGTTAGGAAACATGCAGTAGCAATGTAGGATAGGTTTCTGAAAAACATCACGGGGTGGTACGCATTGTCAGGATTTCTACCAGGCCATTATCTAGTATGAGTGAGAACAACATCAGGGGGTGGTGTAAATCGGAGGTCCTGAATTAGAATAGGCGTTGAGTGGCAATGTAGGATGGAGAAAAGCACCAGAGGGTGATCAGCATGGGGAGGTGAGGAAACATGCAGTTGCAATGTCGGATAGGTTTCTGAAAAAAAAAAGCGGGGTGGTGCGCATTGTAACGGTTTCCAACAGGCCATTCACTTGTAGGAGAGAGAAAAACATCATGAGGTGGTGTGAATCGGAGGGCCATAATTAGGATAGGCAGTGAGTGGCAATGTAGGATGGAGAAAAGCACCATGGGGTGGTCATCATGGGGAGGTCAGGAAACACGCAGTGGCAATATAGGATAGTTTTCTGAAAAACATTACAGCTTGGTGCGCATTGTAAGGGTTTCTAACAGGCCATTCATTAGTATGAGTGAGAACAACATCACGGGGTGGTGTGAAACGGAGGGCCTCAATTAGGATAGGCATTGAGTGGCAATGTAGGATGGAGAAAAGCACCACAGGGTGGTCAGCATGCGGATGTCATGAAACATGCGGTGGCAATGTAGGATAGGTTTCTGAAAAACATAGCGGGGTGGTGAGCATTGTAAGGATTTCTAACAAGCCATTCACAAGAAGGAGTGAGAAAAACATCACGGGGTGGTGTGAATCGGAGGGACTGAATTAGGATAGTCTGTGAGTGGCAATGTAGGATGGAGAAAACACCACGGGTTTGTCAGCATGGGGAGGCAAGGAAACATGCAGTGGCAATGTCGAATAGGTTTTTGATAAACATCGCTGGGTGGTACGCATTGTAATGGTTCCTAACAGGCCTTTCATTAGTATGAGTGAGAACAACATCACGGGGTGGTGTGAAACGGAGGGCCTCAATTAGGATAGGCATTGAGTGGCAACGTAGGATGGAGAAAAGCACCACAGGGTGGTCAGCATGGGGAGGTGAGGAAACATGCAGTGGCAATGTAGGATAGGTTTCCGAAAAAAAAAAAAAATATAAGCGGAATGGTGCGCAATGTAAGGGTTTCAAACAGGCCATTCACTAGTAGGAGTGAGAAAAACATCATGGGGTGGTGTGAATCGGAGGGCCAGAATTATGATTGGCAGTGAGAGGCAATGTAGGATGGAGAAAAGCACCATGGGATGGTCATCATGGGGAGGTCAGGACACATGCAGTGGCAATGTAGGATAGGTTTCTGAAAAACATCACGGGGTGGTGCGAATTGTAAGTGTTTCTAACAGGCCATTCACTAGTAGGAGTGAGAAAAACATCACAGCGTGGTTTGAATCAGAGGGCCTGAATCAGGATAGGCAGTGAGTGGCAATGTAGGATGGAGAAAAGCACCACGGTGTGGTCAGCATGGGGAGGCCAGGACACATGCAGTGGCAATGTAGGATAGGTTTCTGAAAAACATCGCGGGTGGTGAGAATTGTAAGGTTTTCTAACAGGGCATTTACTGGTAGGAGTGAGAAAAACATCAAGCAGTGGTGTGAATCGGAGGGCCTGAATTAGAATAGGCAGTGAGTGGCAATGAAGAATGGAGAAAAGCACCACGGGGTGGTCAACTTGGGAATGTTAGGAAACATGCAGTAGCAATGTAGGATAGGTTTCTGAAAAACATCACGGGGTGGTGTGCATTGTAAGGATTTCTACCAGGCCATTATCTAGTACGAGTGAGAACAACATCAGGGGGTGGTGTAAATCGGAGGTCCTGAATTAGAATAGGCGTTGAGTGGCAATGTAGGATGGAGAAAAGCACCAGAGGGTGATCAGCATGGGGAGGTGAGGAAACATGGAGTGGCAATGTAGGATAGGTTTCTGGAAAACATCGCGGGGTGGTGCGCATTATAAGGGTTTCTAACAGGCCATTCACTAGTAGGATCGAAAAAACAATATAACGGAGTGGTTTGAACTAGAGGGCCTGATTCATGATAGGCAGTGAGTGGCAAGGTAGGATGGAGAAAAGCACCTCGGGGTGGTCAGGATTGGGAGGTCAGGAAACTTACAGTGGCAATGTAGGATAGGTTTCTGAAAAACGTTGCAGGGTGGTGCTCATTGTAAGGGTTTCTAAAAGGCCTTTCACTAGTAGGAGTGAGAAAAACATCACGGGGTGGTGTGAATCGGAGGGTCTGAATCAAGTTGGACAGTGATTAGCAATGTAGGAAGGAGAAAAGCAACACGGGGTGGTCAGCATGAGGAAGTCAGGAAACATGCAGTGGCAATGTAGGACAGGTTTCTGAAAAACATCTCGGGGTGGTGCGCATTGTAAGTGTTTCTAAAAGTCCATTCACTAGTAGAAGTGAGAAAAACATCACAGAGTGGTGTGAATCAGAGGGCCTGAATCAGGATAGGCAGTGAGTGGCAATGTAGGATGGAGAAAAGCACCGCAGTGTGGTCAGGATGGTGAGGTCAGGAAACATGCAGTGGCTATGTAGGATAGGTTTCTGAAAAACATCGGGGGGTGGGGCCAATTGTAAGTGTTTCTAACAGGCCATTCACTAGTAGCAGTGAGAAATACATCATGCTGTGGTGTGAATCGGAGGGCCTGAATCAAGATAGAAAGTGAGTGGCAATGTCGGATGGAGAAAAGCACCATGGGGTGGTCAGCATGGGGAGGTCAGGAAACATGCAGTAGCAATGTAGGATAGGTTTCTGAAAAACGTTGCAGGGTGGTGCTCATTGTAAGGGTTTCTAAAAGGCCTTTCACTAGTAGGAGTGAGAAAAACATCACGGGGTGGTGTGAATCGGAGGGTCTGAATCAAGTTGGACAGTGATTAGCAATGTAGGAAGGAGAAAAGCAACACGGGGTGGTCAGCATGAGGAAGTCAGGAAACATGCAGTGGCAATGTAGGACAGGTTTCTGAAAAACATCTCGGGGTGGTGCGCATTGTAAGTGTTTCTAAAAGTCCATTCACTAGTAGAAGTGAGAAAAACATCACAGAGTGGTGTGAATCAGAGGGCCTGAATCAGGATAGGCAGTGAGTGGCAATGTAGGATGGAGAAAAGCACCGCAGTGTGGTCAGGATGGTGAGGTCAGGAAACATGCAGTGGCTATGTAGGATAGGTTTCTGAAAAACATCGGGGGGTGGGGCCAATTGTAAGTGTTTCTAACAGGCCATTCACTAGTAGCAGTGAGAAATACATCATGCTGTGGTGTGAATCGGAGGGCCTGAATCAAGATAGAAAGTGAGTGGCAATGTCGGATGGAGAAAAGCACCATGGGGTGGTCAGCATGGGGAGGTCAGGAAACATGCAGTAGCAATGTTGGATAGGTTTCTGAAAAACATCGCAGGGTGGTGCGCATTGTAAGGCTTTCTAACAAGCCATTCACAAGGAGGAGTGAAAAAAACATCACGGGGTGGTGTGAATCGGAGGGCCTGAATTACGATAGGCACTGAGTGCCAATGAAGAATGGAGAAAATCACCACGGGTTGGTGAGCATGGTGAGGTCAGGAAACATGAAATGGCAATTTAGGATAGGTTTCTGAAAAAACATCGCGGGGTTGTGCACATTGTAAGGGTTTCTCACAGGCCATTCACTAGTAAGAGTGAGAAATACATCATGGGGTGGTGTGAATCGGAAGGTCTGAATTAGAATAGGCAGTGAGTGGCAATGTAGGATGGAGAAAAGCACCACGGCATGGTCAGCATGGGGAGGTCAGGAAACATTCAGTGGCAATGTAGTATAGGTTTCTGAAAAACATCGCGGGGTTGTGCGCATTGTAAGTGTTTCTAACAGACTATTCACTAGTAGGATTCAGAAAAACATAAAGGGGTGGTGTGAATCAGAGGGCCTGATTAAAGATAGGCAGTGAGGGGCAATGTAGGATGTAGAAAAGCACCACGGGGTGGTCGGCATGGCAGGTCAGGAAACATGCAGTAGCAATGTGGGATAGCTTTCTGAAAAACATTACAGCTTGGTGCGCATTGTAAGGGTTTCTAACAGGCCATTCATTAGTATGAGTGAGAACAACATCACTGGGTGGTGTGAAACGGAGGGCCTCAATTAGGATAGGCATTGAGTGGCAATGTAGGATGGAGAAAAGCACCACAGGGTGGTCAGCATGCGGATGTGATGAAACATGCGGTGGCAATGTAGGATAGGTTTCTGAAAAACATAGCGGGGTGGTGAGCATTGTAAGGATTTCTAACAAGCCATTCACAAGAAGGAGTGAGAAAAACATCACGGGGTGGTGTGAATCGGAGGGACTGAATTAGGATAGTCTGTGAGTGGCAATGTAGGATGGAGAAAACACCACGGGTTTGTCAGCATGGGGAGGCAAGGAAACATGCAGTGGCAATGTCGAATAGTTTTCTGATAAACATCGCTGGGTGGTACGCATTGTAATGGTTTCTAAAAGGCCTTTCATTAGTATGAGTGAGAACAACATCACGGGGTGGTGGGAAACGGAGGGCCTCAATTAGGATAGGCATTGAGTGGCAACGTAGGATGGAGAAAAGCACCACAGGGTGGTCAGCATGGGGAGGTGAGGAAACATGCAGTGGCAATGTAGGATAGGTTTCCGGAAAAAAAAAAATAAGCGGAATGGTGCGCAATGTAAGGGTTTCAAACAGGCCATTCACTAGTAGGAGTGAGAAAAACATCATGGGGTGGTGTGAATCGGAGGGCCAGAATTATGATTGGCAGTGAGAGGCAATGTAGGATGGAGAAAAGCACCATGGGATGGTCATCATGGGGAGGTCAGGACACATGCAGTGGCAATGTAGGATAGGTTTCTGAAAAACATCACGGGGTGGTGCGAATTGTAAGTGTTTCTAACAGGCCATTCACTAGTAGGAGTGAGAAAAACATCACAGCGTGGTTTGAATCAGAGGGCCTGAATCAGGATAGGCAGTGAGTGGCAATGTAGGATGGAGAAAAGCACCACGGTGTGGTCAGCATGGGGAGGCCAGGACACATGCAGTGGCAATGTAGGATAGGTTTCTGAAAAACATCGCGGGTGGTGAGAATTGTAAGGTTTTCTAACAGGGCATTTACTGGTAGGAGTGAGAAAAACATCAAGCAGTGGTGTGAATCGGAGGGCCTGAATTAGAATAGGCAGTGAGTGGCAATGAAGAATGGAGAAAAGCACCACGGGGTGGTCAACTTGGGAATGTTAGGAAACATGCAGTAGCAATGTAGGATAGGTTTCTGAAAAACATCACGGGGTGGTGTGCATTGTAAGGATTTCTACCAGGAGATTATCTAGTACGAGTGAGAACAACATCAGGGGGTGGTGTAAATCGGAGGTCCTGAATTAGAATAGGCGTTGAGTGGCAATGTAGGATGGAGAAAAGCACCAGAGGGTGATCAGCATGGGGAGGTGAGGAAACATGCAGTGGCAATGTAGGATAGGTTTCTGGAAAACATCGCGGGGTGGTGCGCATTATAAGGGTTTCTAACAGGCCATTCACTAGTAGGAGCGAAAAAACAATATAACAGAGTGGTTTAAACTAGAGTGCCTGATTCATGATAGGCAGTGAGTGGCAAGGAAGGATGGAGAAAAGCACCTCGGGGTGGTCAATATTGGGAGGTCAGGAAACTTACAGTGGCAATGTAGGATAGGTTTCTGAAAAACGTTGCAGGGTGGTGCTCATTGTAAGGGTTTCTAAAAGGCCTTTCACTAGTAGGAGTGAGAAAAACATCACGGGGTGGTGTGAATCGGAGGGTCTGAATCAAGTTGGACAGTGATTAGCAATGTAGGAAGGAGAAAAGCAACACGGGGTGGTCAGCATGAGGAAGTCAGGAAACATGCAGTGGCAATGTAGGACAGGTTTCTGAAAAACATCTCGGGGTGGTGCGCATTGTAAGTGTTTCTAAAAGTCCATTCACTAGTAGAAGTGAGAAAAACATCACAGAGTGGTGTGAATCAGAGGGCCTGAATCAGGATAGGCAGTGAGTGGCAATGTAGGATGGAGAAAAGCACCGCAGTGTGGTCAGGATGGTGAGGTCAGGAAACATGCAGTGGCTATGTAGGATAGGTTTCTGAAAAACATCGGGGGGTGGGGCCAATTGTAAGTGTTTCTAACAGGCCATTCACTAGTAGCAGTGAGAAATACATCATGCTGTGGTGTGAATCGGAGGGCCTGAATCAAGATAGAAAGTGAGTGGCAATGTCGGATGGAGAAAAGCACCATGGGGTGGTCAGCATGGGGAGGTCAGGAAACATGCAGTAGCAATGTTGGATAGGTTTCTGAAAAACATCGCAGGGTGGTGCGCATTGTAAGGCTTTCTAACAAGCCATTCACAAGGAGGAGTGAAAAAAACATCACGGGGTAGTGTGAATCGGAGGGCCTGAATTAGGATAGGCACTGAGTGCCAATGAAGAATGGAGAAAATCACCACGGGTTGGTGAGCATGGTGAGGTCAGGAAACATGAAATGGCAATTTAGGATAGGTTTCTGAAAAAACATCGCGGGGTTGTGCACATTGTAAGGGTTTCTAACAGGCCATTCACTAGTAAGAGTTAGAAATACATCATGGGGTGGTGTGAATCGGAAGGTCTGAATTAGGATAGGCAGTGAGTGGCAATGTAGGATGGAGAAAAGCACCACGGCATGGTCAGCATGGGGAGGTCAGGAAATATTCAGTGGCAATGTAGTATAGGTTTCTGAAAAACATCGCGGGGTTGTGCGCATTGTAAGTGTTTCTAACAGACTATTCACTAGTAGGATTCAGAAAAACATAAAGGGGTGGTGTGAATCAGAGGGCCTGATTAAAGATAGGCAGTGAGGGGCAATGTAGGATGTAGAAAAGCACCACGGGGTGGTCGGCATGGCAGGTCAGGAAACATGCAGTAGCAATGTGGGATAGCTTTCTGAAAAACATTACAGCTTGGTGCGCATTGTAAGGGTTTCTAACAAGCCATTCACAAGTAGGAGTGAGAAAAACATCACGGGGTGGTGTGAAACGGAGGGACTGAATTAGGATAGTCTGTGAGTGGCAATGTAGGATGGAGAAAACACCACGGGTTTGTCAGCATGGGGAGGCAAGGAAACATGCAGTGGCAATGTCGAATAGGTTTCTGATAAACATCGCTGGGTGGTACGCATTGTAATGGTTTCTAACAGGCCTTTCATTAGTATGAGTGAGAACAACATCACGGGGTGGTGTGAAACGGAGGGCCTCAATTAGGATAGGCATTGAGTGCCAATGTAGGATGGAGAAAAGCACCACAGGGTGGTCAGCATGCGGATGTGATGAAACATGCGGGGGCAATGTAGGATAGGTTTCTGAAAAACATAGCGGGGTGGTGAGCATTGTAAGGATTTCTAACAAGCCATTCACAAGAAGGAGTGAGAAAAACATCACAGGGTGGTGTGAATCGGAGGGACTGAATTAGGATAGTCTGTGAGTGGCAATGTAGGATGGAGAAAAGCACCAGAGGGTGATCAGCATGGGGAGGTGAGGAAACATGCAGTGGCAATGTCGGATAGGTTTCTGAAAAAAAAAAGCGGGGTGGTGCGCATTGTAACGGTTTCCAACAGGCCATTCACTTGTAGGAGAGAGAAAAACATCATGAGGTGGTGTGAATCGGAGGGCCATAATTAGGATAGGCAGTGAGTGGCAATGTAGGATGGAGAAAAGCACCATGGGGTGGTCATCATGGGGAGGTCAGGAAACACGCAGTGGCAATATAGGATAGTTTTCTGAAAAACATCATGCGGTGGCGCGCATTGTAAGGGTTTGTAACAGGCCATTCACTAGTAGGAGTGAGAAAAACATTACGGGGTGGTGTGAATCAGATGTTCTGAATTAGGATAGGCAGTGAGTGCAATGTAGGATGGAGAAAAGCACCACAGGATGGTCAGCACGTGGAGGTCATGAAACATGCAATGGCAATGTAGGATAGTTTTCTGAATAACATTGCAGGGCAGTGCTCATTGTAAGGGTTTCTAACAGGCCATTCATTAGTAGGAGTGAGAAATACATCATGTTGTGGTGTGAATCGGAGAGCCTGAAGCAAGATAGACAGTGAGTGGCAATGTCGGATGCAGAAAAGCACCACGGGGTGGTCAGCATGGGGAAGTCAGGAAACATGCAGTAGCAATGGAGGATAGGTTTCTGAAAAACATCGTGGGGTGGTGCTCATTGCAAGGGTTTCTAAAAGGCCGTTAACTAGTAGGAGTGAGAAATAAATCATGGTGTGGTGTGAATCGGAGGGCCTGAATTAGAATAAGCATTGAGTGTCAATGTAGGATGGAGAAAAGCACCACAGGGTGGTCAGCATGGGGAGGTGAGCAAACATGCAGGGGCAATGTAGGATAAGTTTCTGGAAAAAAAATTGGGGTGGTTCGCATTGTAAGGGTTTCTAACAGTCCATTGACTAGTAGGAGTGAGAAAAACATCACGGGGTGGTGTGAATCGGAGGGCCTGAATTAGGATAGGAAGTGAGTGGCAATGAAGAATGCAGAAAGCACCACGGGGTGGTCAACATGGGGAGGTCAGGAAACATGCAGTGGCAATGTAGGATAGGTTTCTGAAAAACATAGCGGGGTGGTGGGCATTGTAAGGATTTCTAACAAGCCATTCACAAGTAGGAGTGAGAAAAACATCACGGGGTGGTGTGAAACGGAGGGACTGAATTATGATAGTCTGTGAGTGGCAATGTAGGATGGAGAAAAGCACCACGGTGTGGTCAGCATGCGGAGGTCAGGAAACATGCAGTGGCAATGTAGGATAGGTTTCTGAAAAACGTAGCGGGGTGGTGGGCATTGTAAGGATTTCTAACAAGCCATTCACAAGTTGGAGTGAGAAAAACATCACGGGGTGGTGTGAAACGGAGGGACTGAATTAGGATAGTCTGTGAGTGGCAATGTAGGATGGAGAAAACACCACGGGTTTGTCAGCATGGGGAGGCAAGGAAACATGCAGTGGCAATGTCGAATAGGTTTTTGATAAACATCGCTGGGTGGTACGCATTGTAAGGCTTTCTAACAGGCCGTTCACTAGTATGAGTGAGAACAACATCACGGGGTGGTGTGAAACGGAGGGCCTCAATTAGGATAGGCATTGAGTGGCAATGTAGGATGGAGAAAAGCACCACAGGGTGGTCAGCATGGGGAGGTGAGGAAACATGCAGTGGCAATGTAGGATAGGTTTCTGGAAAACATCGCGGGGTGGTGCGCATTATAAGGGTTTCTAACAGGCCATTCACTAGTAGGAGCGAAAAAACAATATAACGGAGTGGTTTGAACTAGAGGGCCTGATTCATGATAGGCAGTGAGTGGCAAGGTAGGATGGAGAAAAGCACCTCGGGGTGGTCAGGATTGGGAGGTCAGGAAACTTACAGTGGCAATGTAGGATAGGTTTCTGAAAAACGTTGCAGGGTGGTGCTCATTGTAAGGGTTTCTAAAAGGCCTTTCACTAGTAGGAGTGAGAAAAACATCACGGGGTGGTGTGAATCGGAGGGTCTGAATCAAGTTGGACAGTGATTAGCAATGTAGGAAGGAGAAAAGCAACACGGGGTGGTCAGCATGAGGAAGTCAGGAAACATGCAGTGGCAATGTAGGACAGGTTTCTGAAAAACATCTCGGGGTGGTGCGCATTGTAAGTGTTTCTAAAAGTCCATTCACTAGTAGAAGTGAGAAAAACATCACAGAGTGGTGTGAATCAGAGGGCCTGAATCAGGATAGGCAGTGAGTGGCAATGTAGGATGGAGAAAAGCACCGCAGTGTGGTCAGGATGGTGAGGTCAGGAAACATGCAGTGGCTATGTAGGATAGGTTTCTGAAAAACATCGGGGGGTGGGGCCAATTGTAAGTGTTTCTAACAGGCCATTCACTAGTAGCAGTGAGAAATACATCATGCTGTGGTGTGAATCGGAGGGCCTGAATCAAGATAGAAAGTGAGTGGCAATGTCGGATGGAGAAAAGCACCATGGGGTGGTCAGCATGGGGAGGTCAGGAAACATGCAGTAGCAATGTTGGATAGGTTTCTGAAAAACATCGCAGGGTGGTGCGCATTGTAAGGCTTTCTAACAAGCCATTCACAAGGAGGAGTGAAAAAAACATCACGGGGTGGTGTGAATCGGAGGGCCTGAATTAGGATAGGCACTGAGTGCCAATGAAGAATGGAGAAAATCACCACGGGTTGGTGAGCATGGTGAGGTCAGGAAACATGAAATGGCAATTTAGGATAGGTTTCTGAAAAAACATCGCGGGGTTGTGCACATTGTAAGGGTTTCTAACAGGCCATTCACTAGTAAGAGTGAGAAATACATCATGGGGTGGTGTGAATCGGAAGGTCTGAATTAGGATAGGCAGTGAATGGCAATGTAGGATGGAGAAAAGCACCACGGCATGGTCAGCATGGGGAGGTCAGGAAACATTCAGTGGCAATGTAGTATAGGTTTCTGAAAAACATTGCGGGGTTGTGCGCATTGTAAGTGTTTCTAACAGACTATTCACTAGTAGGATTCAGAAAAACATAAAGGGGTGGTGTGAATCAGAGGGCCTGATTAAAGATAGGCAGTGAGGGGCAATGTAGGATGTAGAAAAGCACCACGGGGTGGTCGGCATGGCAGGTCAGGAAACATGCAGTAGCAATGTGGGATAGCTTTCTGAAAAACATTACAGCTTGGTGCGCATTGTAAGGGTTTCTAACAGGCCATTCATTAGTATGAGTGAGAACAACATCACGGGGTGGTGTGAAACGGAGGGCCTCAATTAGGATAGGCATTGAGTGGCAATGTAGGATGGAGAAAAGCACCACAGGGTGGTCAGCATGCGGATGTCATGAAACATACTGTGGCAATGTAGGATAGGTTTCTGAAAAACATAGCGGGGTGGTGAGCATTGTAAGGATTTCTAACAAGCCATTCACAAGAAGGAGTGAGAAAAACATCACGGGGTGGTGTGAATCGGAGGGACTGAATTAGGATAGTCTGTGAGTGGCAATGTAGGATGGAGAAAACACCACGGGTTTGTCAGCATGGGGAGGCAAGGAAACATGCAGTGGCAATGTCGAATAGGTTTCTGATAAACATCGCTGGGTGGTACGCATTGTAATGGTTTCTAACAGGCCATTCATTAGTATGAGTGAGAACAACATCACGGGGTGGTGTGAAACGGAGGGCCTCAATTAGGATAGGCATTGAGTGGCAATGTAGGATGGAGAAAAGCACCACAGGGTGGTCAGCTTGGGGAGGTGATTAAACATGCAGTGGCAATGTAGGATAGGTTTCCGAAAAAAAAAAAAAAAAAATAAGCGGAATGGTGCGCAATGTAAGGGTTTCAAACAGGCCATTCACTAGTAGGAGTGAGAAAAACATCATGGGGTGGTGTGAATCGGAGGGCCAGAATTATGATTGGCAGTGAGAGGCAATGTAGGATGGAGAAAAGCACCATGGGATGGTCATCATGGGGAGGTCAGAACACATGAAGTGGCAATGTAGGATAGGTTTCTGAAAAACATCACGGGGTGGTGCGAATTGTAAGTGTTTCTAACAGGCCATTCACTAGTAGGAGTGAGAAAAACATCACAGCGTGGTTTGAATCAGAGGGCCTGAATCAGGATAGGCAGTGATTGGCAATGTAGGATGGAGAAAAGCACCACGGTGTGGTCAGCATGGGGAGGCCAGGACACATGCAGTGGCAATGTAGGATAGGTTTCTGAAAAACATCGCGGGTGGTGAGAATTGTAAGGTTTTCTAACAGGGCATTTACTGGTAGGAGTGAGAAAAACATCAAGCAGTGGTGTGAATCGGAGGGCCTGAATTAGGATAGGCAGTGAGTGGCAATTAAGAATGGAGAAAAGCACCACGGGGTGGTCGACTTGGGAATGTTAGGAAACATGCAGTAGCAATGTAGGATAGGTTTCTGAAAAACATCACGGGATGTTGCGCATTGTAAGGATTTCTACCAGGCCATTATCTAGTCGAGTGAGAACAACATCAGGGTGTGGTGTAAATCGGAGGTCCTGAATTAGAATAGGCGTTGAGTGGCAATGTAGGATGGAGAAAAGCACCAGAGTGTGATCAGCATGGGGAGGTGAGGAAACATGCAGTGGCAATGTCGGATAGGTTTCTGAAAAAAAAAAGCGGGGTGGTGCGCATTGTAACGGTTTCCAACAGGCCATTCACTTGTAGGAGAGAGAAAAACATCATGAGGTGGTGTGAATCAGAGGGCCATAATTAGGATAGGCAGTGAGTCGCAATGTAGGATGGAGAAAAGCACCATGGGGTGGTCATCATGGGGAGGTCAGGAAACACGCAGTGGCAATATAGGATAGTTTTCTGAAAAACATCATGCGGTGGCACGCATTGTAAGGGTTTGTAACAGGCCATTCACTAGTAGGAGTGAGAAAAACATTACGGGGTGGTGTGAATCAGATGTTCTGAATTAGGATAGGCAGTGAGTGCAATGTAGGATGGAGAAAAGCACCACAGGATGGTCAGCACGTGGAGGTCATGAAACATGCAATGGCAATGTAGGATAGGTTTCTGAATAACATTGCAGGGCAGTGCTCATTGTAAGGGTTTCTAACAGGCCATTCATTAGTAGGAGTGAGAAATACATCATGTTGTGGTGTGAATCGGAGAGCCTGAATCAAGATAGACAGTGAGTGGCAATGTCGGATGCAGAAAAGCACCACGGGGTGGTCAGCATGGGGAAGTCAGGAAACATGCAGTAGCAATGGAGGATAGGTTTCTGAAAAACATCGCGGGGTGGTGCTCATTGCAAGGGTTTCTAAAAGGCCGTTAACTAGTAGGAGTGAGAAATAAATCATGGTGTGGTGTGAATCGGAGGGCCTGAATTAGAATAAGCATTGAGTGTCAATGTAGGATGGAGAAAAGCACCACAGGGTGGTCAGCATGGTGAGGTGAGCAAACATGCAGTGGCAATGTAGGATAAGTTTCTGGAAAAAAAATTGGGGTGGTTCGCATTGTAAGGGTTTCTAACAGTCCATTGACTAGTAGGAGTGAGAAAAACATCACGGGGTGGTGTGAATCGGAGGGCCTGAATTAGGATAGGCAGTGAGTGGCAATGAAGAATGCAGAAAAGCACCACGGGGTGGTCAACATGGGGAGGTCAGGAAACATGCAATGGCAATGTTGGATAGGTTTCTGAAAAACATCGCGGGGTGGTGCGCATTGTAAGGCTTTCTAACAAGCCATTCACAAGGAGGAGTGAAAAAAACATCACGGGGTGGTGTGAATCGGAGGGCCTGAATTAGGATAGGCACTGAGTGGCAATGAAGAATGGAGAAAAGCACCACGGGGTGGTCAACATGGTGAGGTCAGGAAACATGCGATAGCAATGTAGGATAGGTTTCTGAATAACATCACAGGTGTTGAGCATTGTAAGGGTTTCTAACAGGCCATTCACTAGTAGGAGTGAGAAAAACATCACGGGGTCGTGTGAATCAGATGATCTGAATTAGGATAGGCAGGGAGTGGCAATGTAGGATGGAGAAATGCACCACGTCATGGTCAGCATGGGGAGGTTAGGAAACATGCAGTTGCAATGTAGGATAGGTTTCTGAAAAAAAAAGTGGGGTGGTGCGCATTGTAAGGGTTTCTAACAGGCCAATCACTAGGAGGAGTGAGAAAAACATCACGGGTGGTGTGAATCGGAGGGCCTGAATTAGGATAGGCAGTGAGTGGCAATGTAGGATGGAGAAAAGCACCACGGTGTGGTCAGCATGCGGAGGTCAGGAAACATGCAGTGGCAATGTAGGATAGGTTTCTGAAAAACATAGCGGGGTGGTGGGCATTGTAAGGATTTCTAACAAGCCATTCACAAGTAGGAGTGAGAAAAACATCACGGGGTGGTGTGAAACGGAGGGACTGAATTAGGATAGTCTGTGAGTGGCAATGTAGGATGGAGAAAACACCACGGGTTTGTCAGCATGGGGAGGCAAGGAAACATGCAGTGGCAATGTCGAATAGGTTTCTGATAAACATCGCTGGGTGGTACGCATTGTAAGGGTTTCTAACAGGCCGTTCACTAGTATGAGTGAGAACAACATCACGGGGTGGTGTGAAACGGAGGGCCTCAATGAGGATAGGCATTGAGTGGCAATGTAGGATGGAGAAAAGCACCACGGTGTGGTCAGCATGGGGAGGTCAGGACACATGCAGTGGCAATGTAGGATAGGTTTCTGAAAAACATCGCGGGTTGTGAGAATTGTAAGGTTTTCTAACAGGACATTCACTGGTAGGAGTAAAAATACTTCATGGTGTGGTGTGAATCGGAGAGCCTGAATCAAGATAGACAGTGAGTGGCAATGTAGGATGGAGAAAAGCACCACGGGTTCGTGTGCATAGGGAGGTCAGGAAACATGCAATGCCAATGTAGGATAGGTTTCTGAAAATCATCGCCGGGTGGTGGGCATTGTAATGGTTTGTAGCAGGCCATTCACTAGTAGGAGTGAGAAAAACATCAAGGGGTGGTGTGAATCGTAGGTCCTGAATTAGAATAGGCAGTGAGTGGCAATGAAGAATGGAGAAAAGCACCACGGTTTGGTCATCATGGGGAGGTCAGGAAACATGCATTGGCAATGTAGGATAGGTTTCTGAAAAACATCGCGGGGTGTTGCGAATTGTAAGGTTTTCTAACAAGCCATTCACAAGGAGGAGTGAAAAAAACATCACGGGGTGGTGTGAATCGGAGGGCCTGAATTAGGATAGGCACTGAGTGGCAATGAAGAATGGAGAAAAGCACCACGGGGTGGTCAACATGGTGAAGTCAGGAAACATGCGATGGCAATGTAGGATAGGTTTCTGAATAACATCACAGGTGTTGAGCATTGTAAGGGTTTCTAACAGGCCATTCACTAGTAGGAGTGAGAAAAACATCACGGGGTCGTGTGAATCAGATGATCTGAATTAGGATAGGCAGGGAGTGGCAATGTAGGATGGAGAAAAGCACCACGTCATGGTCAGCATGGGGAGGTTAGGAAACATTCAGTGGCAATGTAGTATAGGTTTCTGAAAAACATCGCGGGGTTGTATGCATTGTAAGTGTTTCTAACAGGCTATTCACTAGTAGGATTCAGAAAAACATAATGGGGTGGTGTGAATCAGAGGGCCTGATTAAGAATAGGCAGTGAGTGGCAATGTAGGATGTAGAAAAGCACCATGGGGTGGTCGGCATGGGGAGGTCAGGAAATATGCAGTAGCCATGTGGGATAGCTTTCTGAAAAACATTACAGGTTGGTGCGCATTGTAAGGGTTTCTAACAGGCCATTGACTAGGAGGAGTGAGAAAAATATCTCCGGGTCGTTTGAATCGGAGGGCCTGATTTAGGATAGGGAGTGAGTGGCAATGTAGGATGGAGAAAAGCACCATAGGGTGGTCAGCATGGGGAGGTGAGGAAACATGCAGTGGCAATGTAGGATAGGTTTCTGAAAAAAAAAAGTGGGGTGGTGTGCATTGTAAGGGTTTCTAACAGGCCAATCACTAGGAGGAGTGAGAAATACATCACGGGTGGTGTGAATCGGAGGGCCTGAATTAGGATAGGCAGTGAGTGGCAATGTAGGATGGAGAAAAGCACCACGGTGTGGTCAGCATGCGGAGGTCAGGAAACATGCAGTGGCAATGTAGGATAGGTTTCTGAAAAACATAGCGGGGTGGTGGGCATTGTAAGGATTTCTAACAAGCCATTCACAAGTAGGAGTGAGAAAAACATCACGGGGTGGTGTGAAACGGAGGGACTGAATTAGGATAGTCTGTGAGTGGCAATGTAGGATGGAGAAAACACCACGGGTTTGTCAGCATGGGGAGGCAAGGAAACATGCAGTGGCAATGTCGAATAGGTTTCTGATAAACATCGCTGGGTGGTACGCATTGTAAGGGTTTCTAACAGGCCGTTCACTAGTATGAGTGAGAACAACATCACGGGGTGGTGTGAAACGGAGGGCCTCAATGAGGATAGGCATTGAGTGGCAATGTAGGATGGAGAAAAGCACCACGGTGTGGTCAGCATGGGGAGGTCAGGACACATGCAGTGGCAATGTAGGATAGGTTTCTGAAAAACATCGCGGGTTGTGAGAATTGTAAGGTTTTCTAACAGGGCATTCACTGGTAGGAGTAAAAATACTTCATGGTGTGGTGTGAATCGGAGAGCCTGAATCAAGATAGACAGTGAGTGGCAATGTAGGATGGAGAAAAGCACCACGGGTTCGTGTGCATAGGGAGGTCAGGAAACATGCAATGCCAATGTAGGATAGGTTTCTGAAAATCATCGCCGGGTGGTGGGCATTGTAATGGTTTGTAGCAGGCCATTCACTAGTAGGAGTGAGAAAAACATCAAGGGGTGGTGTGAATCGTAGGTCCTGAATTAGAATAGGCAGTGAGTGGCAATGAAGAATGGAGAAAAGCACCACGGTTTGGTCATCATGGGGAGGTCAGGAAACATGCATTGGCAATGTAGGATAGGTTTCTGAAAAACATCGCGGGGTGTTGCGAATTGTAAGGTTTTCTAACAAGCCATTCACAAGGAGGAGTGAAAAAAACATCACGGGGTGGTGTGAATCGGAGGGCCTGAATTAGGATAGGCACTGAGTGGCAATGAAGAATGGAGAAAAGCACCACGGGGTGGTCAACATGGTGAAGTCAGGAAACATGCGATGGCAATGTAGGATAGGTTTCTGAATAACATCACAGGTGTTGAGCATTGTAAGGGTTTCTAACAGGCCATTCACTAGTAGGAGTGAGAAAAACATCACGGGGTCGTGTGAATCAGATGATCTGAATTAGGATAGGCAGGGAGTGGCAATGTAGGATGGAGAAAAGCACCACGTCATGGTCAGCATGGGGAGGTTAGGAAACATTCAGTGGCAATGTAGTATAGGTTTCTGAAAAACATCGTGGGGTTGTATGCATTGTAAGTGTTTCTAACAGGCTATTCACTAGTAGGATTCAGAAAAACATAACGGGGTGGTGTGAATCAGAGGGCCTGATTAAGAATAGGCAGTGAGTGGCAATGTAGGATGTAGAAAAGCACCATGGGGTGGTCGGCATGGGGAGGTCAGGAAATATGCAGTAGCCATGTGGGATAGCTTTCAGAAAAACATTACAGGTTGGTGCGCATTGTAAGGGTTTCTAACAGGCCATTGACTAGGAGGAGTGAGAAAAATATCTCCGGGTCGTTTGAATCGGAGGGCCTGATTTAGGATAGGGAGTGAGTGGCAATGTAGGATGGAGAAAAGCACCATAGGGTGGTCAGCATGGGGAGGTGAGGAAACATGCAGTGGCAATGTAGGATAGGTTTCTGAAAAAAAAAAGTGGGGTGGTGTGCATTGTAAGGGTTTCTAACAGGCCAATCACTAGGAGGAGTGAGAAATACATCACGGGTGGTGTGAATCGGAGGGCCTGAATTAGGATAGGCAGTGAGTGGCAATGTAGGATGGAGAAAAGCACCACGGTGTGGTCAGCATGCGGAGGTCAGGAAACATGCAGTGGCAATGTAGGATAGGTTTCTGAAAAACATAGCGGGGTGGTGGGCATTGTAAGGATTTCTAACAAGCCATTCACAAGTAGGAGTGAGAAAAACATCACGGGGTGGTGTGAAACGGAGGGACTGAATTAGGATAGTCTGTGAGTGGCAATGTAGGATGGAGAAAACACCACGGGTTTGTCAGCATGGGGAGGGAAGGAAACATGCAGTGGCAATGTCGAATAGGTTTCTGATAAACATCGCTGGGTGGTACGCATTGTAAGGGTTTCTAACAGGCCGTTCACTAGTATGAGTGAGAACAACATCACGGGGTGGTGTGAAACGGAGGGCCTCAATGAGGATAGGCATTGAGTGGCAATGTAGGATGGAGAAAAGCACCACAGGGTGGTCAGCATGGGGAGGTGAGGAAACATGCAGTGGCAATGTAGGATAGGTTTCTGAAAAAAAAAAGCGGAATGGTGCGCAATGTAAGGGTTTCAAACAGGCCATTTACTAGTAGGAGTGAGAAAAACATCATGGGTGTTGTGAATCGGAGGGCCAGAATTATGATAGGCAGTGAGTGGCAATGTAGGATGGAGAAAAGCACCATGGGATGGTCATCATGGGGAGGTCAGGACACATGCAGTGGCAATGTAGGATAGGTTTCTGAAAAACATCATGGGTGGTGCACATTGTAACGCTTTCTAACAGGCCACTCAGTAGTAGGAGTGAGAAAAACATCACGGGGTGGTGTGAATCGGAGGGCCATAATTTGGATAGGCAGTGAGTGGTAACATAAAATGGAGAAAAGCAACTCGGTTTGGTCAGCATGGGGAGGTGAGGAAACATGCAGTGGCAATGTAGGATAGGTTTCTGGAAAACATCGCGGGGTGGTGCGCATTATAAGGGTTTCTAACAGGCCATTCACTAGTAGGAGCGAAAAAACAATATAACGGAGTGGTTTGAACTAGAGGGCCTGATTCATGATAGGCAGTGAGTGGCAAGGTAGGATGGAGAAAAGCACCTCGGGGTGGTCAGGATTGGGAGGTCAGGAAACTTACAGTGGCAATGTAGGATAGGTTTCTGAAAAACGTTGCAGGGTGGTGCTCATTGTAAGGGTTTCTAAAAGGCCTTTCACTAGTAGGAGTGAGAAAAACATCACGGGGTGGTGTGAATCGGAGGGTCTGAATCAAGTTGGACAGTGATTAGCAATGTAGGAAGGAGAAAAGCAACAAGGGGTGGTCAGCATGAGGAAGTCAGGAAACATGCAGTGGCAATGTAGGACAGGTTTCTGAAAAACATCTCGGGGTGGTGCGCATTGTAAGTGTTTCTAAAAGTCCATTCACTAGTAGAAGTGAGAAAAACATCACAGAGTGGTGTGAATCAGAGGGCCTGAATCAGGATAGGCAGTGAGTGGCAATGTAGGATGGAGAAAAGCACCGCAGTGTGGTCAGGATGGTGAGGTCAGGAAACATGCAGTGGCTATGTAGGATAGGTTTCTGAAAAACATCGGGGGGTGGGGCCAATTGTAAGTGTTTCTAACAGGCCATTCACTAGTAGCAGTGAGAAATACATCATGCTGTGGTGTGAATCGGAGGGCCTGAATCAAGATAGAAAGTGAGTGGCAATGTCGGATGGAGAAAAGCACCATGGGGTGGTCAGCATGGGGAGGTCAGGAAACATGCAGTAGCAATGTTGGATAGGTTTCTGAAAAACATCGCGGGGTGTTGCGAATTGTAAGGTTTTCTAACAAGCCATTCACAAGGAGGAGTGAAAAAAACATCACGGGGTGGTGTGAATCGGAGGGCCTGAATTAGGATAGGCACTGAGTGGCAATGAAGAATGGAGAAAAGCACCACGGGGTGGTCAACATGGTGAAGTCAGGAAACATGCGATGGCAATGTAGGATAGGTTTCTGAATAACATCACAGGTGTTGAGCATTGTAAGGGTTTCTAACAGGCCATTCACTAGTAGGAGTGAGAAAAACATCACGGGGTCGGGTGAATCAGATGATCTGAATTAGGATAGGCAGGGAGTGGCAATGTAGGATGGAGAAAAGCACCACGTCATGGTCAGCATGGGGAGGTTAGGAAACATTCAGTGGCAATGTAGTATAGGTTTCTGAAAAACATCGCGGGGTTGTATGCATTGTAAGTGTTTCTAACAGGCTATTCACTAGTAGGATTCAGAAAAACATAACGGGGTGGTGTGAATCAGAGGGCCTGATTAAGAATAGGCAGTGAGTGGCAATGTAGGATGTAGAAAAGCACCATGGGGTGGTCGGCATGGGGAGGTCAGGAAATATGCAGTAGCCATGTGGGATAGCTTTCTGAAAAACATTACAGGTTGGTGTGCATTGTAAGGGTTTCTAACAGGCCATTGACTAGGAGGAGTGAGAAAAATATCTCCGGGTCGTTTGAATCGGAGGGCCTGATTTAGGATAGGGAGTGAGTGGCAATGTAGGATGGAGAAAAGCACCATAGGGTGGTCAGCATGGGGAGGTGAGGAAACATGCAGTGGCAATGTAGGATAGGTTTCTGAAAAAAAAAAGTGGGGTGGTGTGCATTGTAAGGGTTTCTAACAGGCCAATCACTAGGAGGAGTGAGAAATACATCACGGGTGGTGTGAATCGGAGGGCCTGAATTAGGATAGGCAGTGAGTGGCAATGTAGGATGGAGAAAAGCACCACGGTGTGGTCAGCATGCGGAGGTCAGGAAACATGCAGTGGCAATGTAGGATAGGTTTCTGAAAAACATAGCGGGGTGGTGGGCATTGTAAGGATTTCTAACAAGCCATTCACAAGTAGGAGTGAGAAAAACATCACGGGGTGGTGTGAAACGGAGGGACTGAATTAGGATAGTCTGTGAGTGGCAATGTAGGATGGAGAAAACACCACGGGTTTGTCAGCATGGGGAGGCAAGGAAACATGCAGTGGCAATGTCGAATAGGTTTCTGATAAACATCGCTGGGTGGTACGCATTGTAAGGGTTTCTAACAGGCCGTTCACTAGTATGAGTGAGAACAACATCACGGGGTGGTGTGAAACGGAGGGCCTCAATGAGGATAGGCATTGAGTGGCAATGTAGGATGGAGAAAAGCACCACGGTGTGGTCAGCATGGGGAGGTCAGGACACATGCAGTGGCAATGTAGGATAGGTTTCTGAAAAACATCGCGGGTTGTGAGAATTGTAAGGTTTTCTAACAGGGCATTCACTGGTAGGAGTAAAAATACTTCATGGTGTGGTGTGAATCGGAGAGCCTGAATCAAGATAGACAGTGAGTGGCAATGTAGGATGGAGAAAAGCACCACGGGTTCGTGTGCATAGGGAGGTCAGGAAACATGCAATGCCAATGTAGGATAGGTTTCTGAAAATCATCGCCGGGTGGTGGGCATTGTAATGGTTTGTAGCAGGCCATTCACTAGTAGGAGTGAGAAAAACATCAAGGGGTGGTGTGAATCGTAGGTCCTGAATTAGAATAGGCAGTGAGTGGCAATGAAGAACGGAGAAAAGCACCACGGTTTGGTCATCATGGGGAGGTCAGGAAACATGCATTGGCAATGTAGGATAGGTTTCTGAAAAACATCGCGGGGTGTTGCGAATTGTAAGGTTTTCTAACAAGCCATTCACAAGGAGGAGTGAAAAAAACATCACGGGGTGGTGTGAATCGGAGGGCCTGAATTAGGATAGGCACTGAGTGGCAATGAAGAATGGAGAAAAGCACCACGGGGTGGTCAACATGGTGAAGTCAGGAAACATGCGATGGCAATGTAGGATAGGTTTCTGAATAACATCACAGGTGTTGAGCATTGTAAGGGTTTCTAACAGGCCATTCACTAGTAGGAGTGAGAAAAACATCACGGGGTCGTGTGAATCAGATGATCTGAATTAGGATAGGCAGGGAGTGGCAATGTAGGATGGAGAAAAGCACCACGTCATGGTCAGCATGGGGAGGTTAGGAAACATTCAGTGGCAATGTAGTATAGGTTTCTGAAAAACATCGCGGGGTTGTATGCATTGTAAGTGTTTCTAACAGGCTATTCACTAGTAGGATTCAGAAAAACATAACGGGGTGGTGTGAATCAGAGGGCCTGATTAAGAATAGGCAGTGAGTGGCAATGTAGGATGTAGAAAAGCACCATGGGGTGGTCGGCATGGGGAGGTCAGGAAATATGCAGTAGCCATGTGGGATAGCTTTCTGAAAAACATTACAGGTTGGTGCGCATTGTAAGGGTTTCTAACAGGCCATTGACTAGGAGGAGTGAGAAAAATATCTCCGGGTCGTTTGAATCGGAGGGCCTGATTTAGGATAGGGAGTGAGTGGCAATGTAGGATGGAGAAAAGCACCATAGGGTGGTCAGCATGGGGAGGTGAGGAAACATGCAGTGGCAATGTAGGATAGGTTTCTGAAAAAAAAAAGTGGGGTGGTGTGCATTGTAAGGGTTTCTAACAGGCCAATCACTAGGAGGAGTGAGAAATACATCACGGGTGGTGTGAATCGGAGGGCCTGAATTAGGATAGGCAGTGAGTGGCAATGTAGGATGGAGAAAAGCACCACGGTGTGGTCAGCATGCGGAGGTCAGGAAACATGCAGTGGCAATGTAGGATAGGTTTCTGAAAAACATAGCGGGGTGGTGGGCATTGTAAGGATTTCTAACAAGCCATTCACAAGTAGGAGTGAGAAAAACATCACGGGGTGGTGTGAAACGGAGGGACTGAATTAGGATAGTCTGTGAGTGGCAATGTAGGATGGAGAAAACACCACGGGTTTGTCAGCATGGGGAGGCAAGGAAACATGCAGTGGCAATGTCGAATAGGTTTCTGATAAACATCGCTGGGTGGTACGCATTGTAAGGGTTTCTAACAGGCCGTTCACTAGTATGAGTGAGAACAACATCACGGGGTGGTGTGAAACGGAGGGCCTCAATGAGGATAGGCATTGAGTGGCAATGTAGGATGGAGAAAAGCACCACAGGGTGGTCAGCATGGGGAGGTGAGGAAACATGCAGTGGCAATGTAGGATAGGTTTCTGAAAAAAAAAAGCGGAATGGTGCGCAATGTAAGGGTTTCAAACAGGCCATTTACTAGTAGGAGTGAGAAAAACATCATGGGTGTTGTGAATCGGAGGGCCAGAATTATGATAGGCAGTGAGTGGCAATGTAGGATGGAGAAAAGCACCATGGGATGGTCATCATGGGGAGGTCAGGACACATGCAGTGGCAATGTAGGATAGGTTTCTGAAAAACATCACGGGTGGTGCACATTGTAACGCTTTCTAACAGGCCACTCAGTAGTAGGAGTGAGAAAAACATCACGGGGTGGTGTGAATCGGAGGGCCATAATTTGGATAGGCAGTGAGTGGTAACATAAAATGGAGAAAAGCAACTCGGTTTGGTCAGCATGGGGAGGTGAGGAAACATGCAGTGGCAATGTAGGATAGGTTTCTGGAAAACATCGCGGGGTGGTGCGCATTATAAGGGTTTCTAACAGGCCATTCACTAGTAGGAGCGAAAAAACAATATAACGGAGTGGTTTGAACTAGAGGGCCTGATTCATGATAGGCAGTGAGTGGCAAGGTAGGATGGAGAAAAGCACCTCGGGGTGGTCAGGATTGGGAGGTCAGGAAACTTACAGTGGCAATGTAGGATAGGTTTCTGAAAAACGTTGCAGGGTGGTGCTCATTGTAAGGGTTTCTAAAAGGCCTTTCACTAGTAGGAGTGAGAAAAACATCACGGGGTGGTGTGAATCGGAGGGTCTGAATCAAGTTGGACAGTGATTAGCAATGTAGGAAGGAGAAAAGCAACACGGGGTGGTCAGCATGAGGAAGTCAGGAAACATGCAGTGGCAATGTAGGACAGGTTTCTGAAAAACATCTCGGGGTGGTGCGCATTGTAAGTGTTTCTAAATGTCCATTCACTAGTAGAAGTGAGAAAAACATCACAGAGTGGTGTGAATCAGAGGGCCTGAATCAGGATAGGCAGTGAGTGGCAATGTAGGATGGAGAAAAGCACCGCAGTGTGGTCAGGACGGTGAGGTCAGGAAACATGCAGTGGCTATGTAGGATAGGTTTCTGAAAAACATCGGGGGGTGGGGCCAATTGTAAGTGTTTCTAACAGGCCATTCACTAGTAGCAGTGAGAAATACATCATGCTGTGGTGTGAATCGGAGGGCCTGAATCAAGATAGAAAGTGAGTGGCAATGTCGGATGGAGAAAAGCACCATGGGGTGGTCAGCATGGGGAGGTCAGGAAACATGCAGTAGCAATGTTGGATAGGTTTCTGAAAAACATCGCAGGGTGGTGCGCATTGTAAGGCTTTCTAACAAGCCATTCACAAGGAGGAGTGAAAAAAACATCACGGGGTGGTGTGAATCGGAGGGCCTGAATTAGGATAGGCACTGAGTGCCAATGAAGAATGGAGAAAATCACCACGGGTTGGTGAGCATGGTGAGGTCAGGAAACATGAAATGGCAATTTAGGATATGTTTCTGAAAAAACATCGCGGGGTTGTGCACATTGTAAGGGTTTCTAACAGGCCATTCACTAGTAAGAGTGAGAAATACATCATGGGGTGGTGTGAATCGGAAGGTCTGAATTAGAATAGGCAGTGAGTGGCAATGTAGGATGGAGAAAAGCACCACGGCATGGTCAGCATGGGGAGGTCAGGAAACATTCAGTGGCAATGTAGTATAGGTTTCTGAAAAACTTCGCGGGGTTGTGCGCATTGTAAGTGTTTCTAACAGACTATTCACTAGTAGGATTCAGAAAAACATAAAGGGGTGGTGTGAATCAGAGGGCCTGATTAAAGATAGGCAGTGAGGGGCAATGTAGGATGTAGAAAAGCACCACGGGGTGGTCGGCATGGCAGGTCAGGAAACATGCAGTAGCAATGTGGGATAGCTTTCTGAAAAACATTACAGCTTGGTGCGCATTGTAAGGGTTTCTAACAGGCCATTCATTAGTATGAGTGAGAACAACATCACGGGGTGGTGTGAAACGGAGGGCCTCAATTAGGATAGGCATTGAGTGGCAATGTAGGATGGAGAAAAGCACCACAGGGTGGTCAGCATGCGGATGTGATGAAACATGCGGTGGCAATGTAGGATAGGTTTCTGAAAAACATAGCGGGGTGGTGAGCATTGTAAGGATTTCTAACAAGCCATTCACAAGAAGGAGTGAGAAAAACATCACGGGGTGGTGTGAATCGGAGGGACTGAATTAGGATAGTCTGTGAGTGGCAATGTAGGATGGAGAAAACACCACGGGTTTGTCAGCATGGGGAGGCAAGGAAACATGCAGTGGCAATGTCGAATAGGTTTCTGATAAACATCGCTGGGTGGTACGCATTGTAATGGTTTCTAACAGGCCTTTCATTAGTATGAGTGAGAACAACATCACGGGGTGGTGTGAAACGGAGGGCCTGTATTAGGATAGGCATTGAGTGGCAATGTAGGATGGAGAAAAGCACCACAGGGTGGTCAGCATGGGGAGGTGAGGAAACATGCAGTGGCAATGTAGGATAGGTTTCCGAAAAAAAAAAAAATAAGCGGAATGGTGCGCAATGTAAGGGTTTCAAACAGGCCATTCACTAGTAGGAGTGAGAAAAACATCACAGCGTGGTTTGAATCAGAGGGCCTGAATCAGGATAGGCAGTGAGTGGCAATGTAGGATGGAGAAAAGCACCACGGTGTGGTCAGCATGGGGAGGCCAGGACACATGCAGTGGCAATGTAGGATAGGTTTCTGAAAAACATCGCGGGTGGTGAGAATTGTAAGGTTTTCTAACAGGGCATTTACTGGTAGGAGTGAGAAAAACATCAAGCAGTGGTGTGAATCGGAGGGCCTGAATTAGGATAGGCAGTGAGTGGCAAAGAAGAATGGAGAAAAGCACCATGGGGTGGTCAACTTGGGAATGTTAGGAAACATGCAGTAGCAATGTAGGATAGGTTTCTGAAAAACATCACGGGGTGGTGCGCATTGTCAGGATTTCTACCAGGCCATTATCTAGTATGAGTGAGAACAACATCAGGGGGTGGTGTAAATCGGAGGTCCTGAATTAGAATAGGCGTTGAGTGGCAATGTAGGATGGAGAAAAGCACCAGAGGGTGATCAGCATGGGGAGGTGAGGAAACATGCAGTGGCAATGTCGGATAGGTTTCTGAAAAAAAAAAGCGGGGTGGTGCGCATTGTAACGGTTTCCAACAGGCCATTCACTTGTAGGAGAGAGAAAAACATCATGAGGTGGTGTGAATCGGAGGGCCATAATTAGGATAGGCAGTGAGTGGCAATGTAGGATGGAGAAAAGCACCATGGGGTGGTCATCATGGGGAGGTCAGGAAACACGCAGTGGCAATATAGGATAGTTTTCTGAAAAACATCATGCGGTGGCGCGCATTGTAAGGGTTTGTAACAGGCCATTCACTAGTAGGAGTGAGAAAAACATTACGGGGTGGTGTGAATCAGATGTTCTGAATTAGGATAGGCAGTGAGTGCAATGTAGGATGGAGAAAAGCACCACAGGATGGTCAGCACGTGGAGGTCATGAAACATGCAATGGCAATGTAGGATAGGTTTCTGAATAACATTGCAGGGCAGTGCTCATTGTAAGGGTTTCTAACAGGCCATTCATTAGTAGGAGTGAGAAATACATCATGTTGTGGTGTGAATCGGAGAGCCTGAATCAAGATAGACAGTGAGTGGCAATGTCGGATGCAGAAAAGCACCACGGGGTGGTCAGCATGGGGAAGTCAGGAAACATGCAGTAGCAATGGAGGATAGGTTTCTGAAAAACATCGCGGGGTGGTGCTCATTGCAAGGGTTTCTAAAAGGCCGTTAACTAGTAGGAGTGAGAAATAAATCATGGTGTGGTGTGAATCGGAGGGCCTGAATTAGAATAAGCATTGAGTGTCAATGTAGGATGGAGAAAAGCACCACAGGGTGGTCAGCATGGGGAGGTGAGCAAACATGCAGTGGCAATGTAGGATAAGTTTCTGGAAAAAAAATTGGGGTGGTTCGCATTGTAAGGGTTTCTAACAGTCCATTGACTAGTAGGAGTGAGAAAAACATCATGTTGTGGTGTGAATCGGAGAGCCTGAATCAAGATAGACAGTGAGTGGCAATGTCGGATGCAGAAAAGCACCACGGGGTGGTCAACATGGGGAGGTCAGGAAACATGCAATGGCAATGTTGGATAGGTTTCTGAAAAACATCGCGGGGTGGTGCGCATTGTAAGGCTTTCTAACAAGCCATTCACAAGGAAGAGTGAAAAAAACATCACGGGGTGGTGTGAATCGGAGGGCCTGAATTAGGATAGGCACTGAGTGGCAATGAAGAATGGAGAAAAGCACCACGGGGTGGTCAACATGGTGAGGTCAGGAAACATGCGATGGCAATGTAGGATAGGTTTCTGAATAACATCACAGGTGTTGAGCATTGTAAGGGTTTCTAACAGGCCATTCACTAGTAGGAGTGAGAAAAACATCACGGGGTCGTGTGAATCAGATGATCTGAATTAGGATAGGCAGGGAGTGGCAATGTAGGATGGAGAAAAGCACCACGTCATGGTCAGCATGGGGAGGTTAGGAAACATTCAGTGGCAATGTAGTATAGGTTTCTGAAAAACATCGCGGGGTTGTACGCATTGTAAGTGTTTCTAACAGGCTATTCACTAGTAGGATTCAGAAAAACATAACGGGGTGGTGTGAATCAGAGGGCCTGATTAAGAATAGGCAGTGAGTGGCAATGTAGGATGTAGAAAAGCACCATGGGGTGGTCGGCATGGGGAGGTCAAGAAATATGCAGTAGCCATGTGGGATAGCTTTCTGAAAAACATTACAGGTTGGTGAGCATTGTAAGGGTTTCTAACAGGCCATTGACTAGGAGGAGTGAGAAAAATATCTCCGGGTCGTTTGAATCGGAGGGCCTGATTTAGGATAGGGAGTGAGTGGCAATGTAGGATGGAGAAAAGCACCATAGGGTGGTCAGCATGGGGAGGTGAGGAAACATGCAGTGGCAATGTAGGATAGGTTTCTGAAAAAAAAAAGTGGGTTGGTGCGCATTGTAAGGATTTCTAACAAGCCATTCACAAGTAGGAGTGAGAAAAACATCACGGGGTGGTGTGAAACGGAGGGACTGAATTAGGATAGTCTGTGAGTGGCAATGTAGGATGGAGAAAACACCACGGGTTTGTCAGCATGGGGAGGCAAGGAAACATGCAGTGGTAATGTCGAATAGGTTTCTGAAAAACATCGCAGGGTGGTGCGCATTGTAAGGCTTTCTAACAAGCCATTCATAAGGAGGAGTGAAAAAAACATCACGGGGTGGTGTGAATCGGAGGGCCTGAATTAGGATAGGCACTGAGTGGCAATGAAGAATGGAGAAAATCACCACGGGTTGGTGAGCATGGTGAGGTCAGGAAACATGAAATGGCAATTTAGGATAGGTTTCTGAAAAAACATCGCGGGGTTGTGCACATTGTAAGGGTTTCTAACAGGCCATTCACTAGTAAGAGTGAGAAATACATCATGGGGTGGTGTGAATCGGAAGGTCTGAATTAGGATAGGCAGTGAGTGGCAATGTAGGATGGAGAAAAGCACCACGGCATGGTCAGCATGGGGAGGTCAGGAAACATTCAGTGGCAATGTAGTATAGGTTTCTGAAAAACTTCGCGGGGTTGTGCGCATTGTAAGTGTTTCTAACAGACTATTCACTAGTAGGATTCAGAAAAACATAAAGGGGTGGTGTGAATCAGAGGGCCTGATTAAAGATAGGCAGTGAGGGGCAATGTAGGATGTAGAAAAGCACCACGGGGTGGTCGGCATGGCAGGTCAGGAAACATGCAGTAGCAATGTGGGATAGCTTTCTGAAAAACATTACAGCTTGGTGCGCATTGTAAGGGTTTCTAACAGGCCATTCATTAGTATGAGTGAGAACAACATCACGGGGTGGTGTGAAACGGAGGGCCTCAATTAGGATAGGCATTGAGTGGCAATGTAGGATGGAGAAAAGCACCACAGGGTGGTCAGCATGCGGATGTGATGAAACATGCGGTGGCAATGTAGGATAGGTTTCTGAAAAACATAGCGGGGTGGTGAGCATTGTAAGGATTTCTAACAAGCCATTCACAAGAAGGAGTGAGAAAAACATCACGGGGTGGTGTGAATCGGAGGGACTGAATTAGGATAGTCTGTGAGTGGCAATGTAGGATGGAGAAAACACCACGGGTTTGTCAGCATGGGGAGGCAAGGAAACATGCAGTGGCAATGTCGAATAGGTTTCTGATAAACATCGCTGGGTGGTACGCATTGTAATGGTTTCTAACAGGCCTTTCATTAGTATGAGTGAGAACAACATCACGGGGTGGTGTGAAACGGAGGGCCTCAATTAGGATAGGCATTGAGTGGCAATGTGGGATGGAGAAAAGCACCACAGGGTGGTCAGCATGGGGAGGTGAGGAAACATGCAGTGGCAATGTAGGATAGGTTTCCGAAAAAAAAAAAAAAAATAAGCGGAATGGTGCGCAATGTAAGGGTTTCAAACAGGCCATTCACTAGTAGGAGTGAGAAAAACATCATGGGGTGGTGTGAATCGGAGGGCCAGAATTATGATTGGCAGTGAGAGGCAATGTAGGATGGAGAAAAGCACCATGGGATGGTCATCATGGGGAGGTCAGGACACATGCAGTGGCAATGTAGGATAGGTTTCTGAAAAACATCACGGGGTGGTGCGAATTGTAAGTGTTTCTAACAGGCCATTCACTAGTAGGAGTGAGAAAACCATCACAGCGTGGTTTGAATCAGAGGGCCTGAATCAGGATAGGCAGTGAGTGGCAATGTAGGATGGAGAAAAGCACCACGGTGTGGTCAGCATGGGGAGGCCAGGACACATGCAGTGGCAATGTAGGATATGTTTCTGAAAAACATCGCGGGTGGTGAGAATTGTAAGGTTTTCTAACAGGGCATTTACTGGTAGGAGTGAGAAAAACATCAAGCAGTGGTGTGAATCGGAGGGCCTGAATTAGGATAGGCAGTGAGTGGCAATGAAGAATGGAGAAAAGCACCACGGGGTGGTCGACTTGGGAATGTTAGGAAACATGCAGTAGCAATGTAGGATAGGTTTCTGAAAAACATCACGGGGTGGTGCGCATTGTAAGGATTTCTACCAGGCCATTATCTAGTACGAGTGAGAACAACATCAGGGGGTGGTGTAAATCGGAGGTCCTGAATTAGAATAGGCGTTGAGTGGCAATGTAGGATGGAGAAAAGCACCAGAGGGTGATCAGCATGGGGAGGTGAGGAAATATGCAGTGGCAATGTCGGATAGGTTTCTGAAAAAAAAAAAGCGGGGTGGTGCGCATTGTAACGGTTTCCAACAGGCCATTCACTTGTAGAGAGAGAAAAACATCATGAGGTGGTGTGAATCGGAGGGCCATAATTAGGATAGGCAGTGAGTGGCAATGTAGGATGGAGAAAAGCACCATGGGGTGGTCATCATGGGGAGGTCAGGAAACACGCTGTGGCAATAGAGGATAGTTTTCTGAAAAACATCATGCGGTGGCGCGCATTGTAAGGGTTTGTAACAGGCCATTCACTAGTAGGAGTGAGAAAAACATTACGGGGTGGTGTGAATCAGATGTTCTGAATTAGGATAGGCAGTGAGTGCAATGTAGGATGGAGAAAAGCACCACAGGATGGTCAGCACGTGGAGGTCATGAAACATGCAATGGCAATGTAGGATAGGTTTCTGAATAACATTGCAGGGCAGTGCTCATTGTAAGGGTTTCTAACAGGCCATTCATTAGTAGGAGTGAGAAATACATCATGTTGTGGTGTGAATCGGAGAGCCTGAATCAAGATAGACAGTGAGTGGCAATGTCGGATGCAGAAAAGCACCACGGGGTGGTCAGCATGGGGAAGTCAGGAAACATGCAGTAGCAATGGAGGATAGGTTTCTGAAAAACATCGCGGGGTGATGCTCATTGCAAGGGTTTCTAAAAGGCCGTTAACTAGTAGGAGTGAGAAATAAATCATGGTGTGGTGTGAATCGGAGGGCCTGAATTAGAATAAGCATTGAGTGTCAATGTAGGATGGAGAAAAGCACCACAGGGTGGTCAGCATGGGGAGGTGAGCAAACATGCAGTGGCAATGTAGGATAAGTTTCTGGAAAAAAAAGTAGGGTGGTTCACATTGTAAGGGTTTCTAACAGTCCATTGAGTAGTAGGAGTGACAAAAACATCATGTTGTGGTGTGAATCGGAGAGCCTGAATCAAGATAGACAGTGAGTGGCAATGTCGGATGCAGAAAAGCACCACGGGGTGGTCAACATGGGGAGGTCAGGAAACATGCAATGGCAATGTTGGATAGGTTTCTGAAAAACATCGCGGGGTGGTGCGCATTGTAAGGCTTTCTAACAAGCCATTCACAAGGAAGAGTGAAAAAAACATCACGGGGTGGTGTTAATCGGAGGGCCTGAATTAGGATAGGCACTGAGTGGCAATGAAGAATGGAGAAAAGCACCACGGGGTGGTCAACATGGTGAGGTCAGGAAACATGCGATGGCAATGTAGGATAGGTTTCTGAATAACATCACAGGTGTTGAGCATTGTAAGGGTTTCTAACAGGCCATTCACTAGTAGGAGTGAGAAAAACATCACGGGGTCGTGTGAATCAGATGATCTGAATTAGGATAGGCAGGGAGTGGCAATGTAGGATGGAGAAAAGCACCACGTCATGGTCAGCATGTGGAGGTTAGGAAACATTCAGTGGCAATGTAGTATAGGTTTCTGAAAAACATCGCGGGGTTGTACGCATTGTAAGTGTTTCTAACAGGCTATTCACTATTAGGATTCAGAAAAACATAAAGGGGTGGTGTGAATCAGAGGGCCTGATTAAGAATAGGCAGTGAGTGGCAATGTAGGATGTAGAAAAGCACCATGGGGTGGTCGGCATGGGGAGGTCAAGAAATATGCAGTAGCCATGTGGGATAGCTTTCTGAAAAACATTACAGGTTGGTGCGCATTGTAAGGGTTTCTAACAGGCCATTGACTAGGAGGAGTGAGAAAAATATCTCTGGGTCGTTTGAATCGGAGGGCCTGATTTAGGATAGGGAGTGAGTGGCAATGTAGGATGGAGAAAAGCACCATAGGGTGGTCAGCATGGGGAGGTGAGGAAACATGCAGTGGCAATGTAGGATAGGTTTCTGAAAAAAAAAAGTGGGGTGGTGCGCATTGTAAGGGTTTCTAACAGGCCAATCACTAGGAGGAGTGAGAAAAACATCACGGGTGGTGTGAATCGGAGGGCCTGAATTAGGATAGGCAGTGAGTGGCAATGTAGGATGGAGAAAAGCACCACGGTGTGGTCAGCATGCGGAGGTCAGGAAACATGCAGTGGCAATGTAGGATAGGTTTCTGAAAAACATAGCGGGGTGGTGGGCATTGTAAGGATTTCTAACAAGCCATTCACAAGTAGGAGTGAGAAAAACATCACGGTTTGGTGTGAAACGGAGGGACTGAATTAGGATAGTCTGTGAGTGGCAATGTAGGATGGAGAAAACACCAGGGTTTGTCAGCATGGGGAGGCAAGGAAACATGCAGTGGCAATGTCGAATAGGTTTCTGATAAACATCGCTGGGTGGTACGCATTGTAAGGGTTTCTAACAGGCCGTTCACTAGTATGAGTGAGAACAACATCACGGGGTGGTGTGAAACGGAGGGCCTCAATTAGGATAGGCATTGAGTGGCAATGTAGGATGGAGAAAAGCTCCACAGGGTGGTCAGCATGGGGAGGTGAGGAAACATGCAGTGGCAATATAGGATAGGTTTCTGAAAAAAAAAAGCGGAATGGTGCGCAATGTAAGGGTTTCAAACAGGCCATTTACTAGTAGGAGTGAGAAAAACATCATGGGTGGTGTGAATCGGAGGGCCAGAATTATGATAGGCAGTGAGTGGCAATGTAGGATGGAGAAAAGCACCATGGGATGGTCATCATGGGGAGGTCAGGACACATGCATTGGCAATGTAGGATAGGTTTCTGAAAAACATCACGGGTGGTGCACATTGTAACGCTTTCTAACAGGCCACTCAGTAGTAGGAGTGAGAAAAACATCATGGGGTGGTGTGAATCGGAGGGCCATAATTTGGATAGGCAGTGAGTGGTAACATAAAATGGAGAAAAGCAACTCGGTTTGGTCAGCATGGGGAGGTGAGGAAACATGCAGTGGCAATGTAGGATAGTTTTCTGGAAAACATCGCGGGGTGGTGCGCATTATAAGGGTTTCTAACAGGCCATTCACTAGTAGGAGCGAAAAAACAATATAACGGAGTGGTTTGAACTAGAGGGCCTGATTCATGATAGGCAGTGAGTGGCAAGGTAGGATGGAGAAAAGCACCTCGGGGTGGTCAGGATTGGGAGGTCAGGAAACTTACAGTGGCAATGTAGGATAGGTTTCTGAAAAACGTTGCAGGGTGGTGCTCATTGTAAGGGTTTCTAAAAGGCCTTTCACTAGTAGGAGTGAGAAAAACATCACGGGGTGGTGTGAATCGGAGGGTCTGAATCAAGTTGGACAGTGATTAGCAATGTAGGAAGGAGAAAAGCAACACGGGGTGGTCAGCATGAGGAAGTCAGGAAACATGCAGTGGCAATGTAGGACAGGTTTCTGAAAAACATCTCGGGGTGGTGCGCATTGTAAGTGTTTCTAAAAGTCCATTCACTAGTAGAAGTGAGAAAAACATCACAGAGTGGTGTGAATCAGAGGGCCTGAATCAGGATAGGCAGTGAGTGGCAATGTAGGATGGAGAAAAGCACCGCAGTGTGGTCAGGATGGTGAGGTCAGGAAACATGCAGTGGCTATGTAGGATAGGTTTCTGAAAAACATCGGGGGGTGGGGCCAATTGTAAGTGTTTCTAACAGGCCATTCACTAGTAGCAGTGAGAAATACATCATGCTGTGGTGTGAATCGGAGGGCCTGAATCAAGATAGAAAGTGAGTGGCAATGTCGGATGGAGAAAAGCACCATGGGGTGGTCAGCATGGGGAGGTCAGGAAACATGCAGTAGCAATGTTGGATAGGTTTCTGAAAAACATCGCAGGGTGGTGCGCATTGTAAGGCTTTCTAACAAGCCATACACAAGGAGGAGTGAAAAAAACATCACGGGGTGGTGTGAATCGGAGGGCCTGAATTACGATAGGCACTGAGTGCCAATGAAGAATGGAGAAAATCACCACGGGTTGGTGAGCATGGTGAGGTCAGGAAACATGAAATGGCAATTTAGGATAGGTTTCTGAAAAAACATCGCGGGGTTGTGCACATTGTAAGGGTTTCTAACAGGCCATTCACTAGTAAGAGTGAGAAATACATCATGGGGTGGTGTGAATCGGAAGGTCTGAATTAGGATAGGCAGTGAGTGGCAATGTAGGATGGAGAAAAGCACCACGGCATGGTCAGCATGGGGAGGTCAGGAAACATTCAGTGGCAATGTAGTATAGGTTTCTGAAAAACATCGCGGGGTTGTGCGCATTGTAAGTGTTTCTAACAGACTATTCACTAGTAGGATTCAGAAAAACATAAAGGGGTGGTGTGAATCAGAGGGCCTGATTAAAGATAGGCAGTGAGGGGCAATGTAGGATGTAGAAAAGCACCACGGGGTGGTCGGCATGGCAGGTCAGGAAACATGCAGTAGCAATGTGGGATAGCTTTCTGAAAAACATTACAGCTTGGTGCGCATTGTAAGGGTTTCTAACAGGCCATTCATTAGTATGAGTGAGAACAACATCACGGGGTGGTGTGAAACGGAGGGCCTCAATTAGGATAGGCATTGAGTGGCAATGTAGGATGGAGAAAAGCACCACAGGGTGGTCAGCATGCGGATGTGATGAAACATGCGGTGGCAATGTAGGATAGGTTTCTGAAAAACATAGCGGGGTGGTGAGCATTGTAAGGATTTCTAACAAGCCATTCACAAGAAGGAGTGAGAAAAACATCACGGGGTGGTGTGAATCGGAGGGACTGAATTAGGATAGTCTGTGAGTGGCAATGTAGGATGGAGAAAACACCACGGGTTTGTCAGCATGGGGAGGCAAGGAAACATGCAGTGGCAATGTCGAATAGGTTTCTGATAAACATCGCTGGGTGGTACGCATTGTAATGGTTTCTAACAGGCCTTACATTAGTATGAGTGAGAACAACATCACGGGGTGGTGTGAAACGGAGGGCCTCAATTAGGATAGGCATTGAGTGGCAATGTGGGATGGAGAAAAGCACCACAGGGTGGTCAGCATGGGGAGGTGAGGAAACATGCAGTGGCAATGTAGGATAGGTTTCCGAAAAAAAAAAAAAAAATAAGCGGAATGGTGCGCAATGTAAGGGTTTCAAACAGGCCATTCACTAGTAGGAGTGAGAAAAACATCATGGGGTGGTGTGAATCGGAGGGCCAGAATTATGATTGGCAGTGAGAGGCAATGTAGGATGGAGAAAAGCACCATGGGATGGTCATCATGCGGAGGTCAGGACTCATGCAGTGGCAATGTAGGATAGGTTTCTGAAAAACATTAAGGGGTGGTGCGAATTGTAAGTGTTTCTAACAGGCCATTCACTAGTAGGAGTGAGAAAAACATCACAGCGTGGTTTGAATCAGAGGGCCTGAATCAGGATAGGCAGTGAGTGGCAATGTAGGATGGAGAAAAGCACCACGGTGTGGTCAGCATGGGGAGGCCAGGACACATGCAGTGGCAATGTAGGATAGGTTTCTGAAAAACATCGCGGGTGGTGAGAATTGTAAGGTTTTCTAACAGGGCATTTACTGGTAGGAGTGAGAAAAACATCAAGCAGTGGTGTGAATCGGAGGGCCTGAATTAGGATAGGCAGTGAGTGGCAATGAAGAATGGAGAAAAGCACCACGGGGTGGTCGACTTGGGAATGTTAGGAAACATGCAGTAGCAATGTAGGATAGGTTTCTGAAAAACATCACGGGGTGGTGCGCATTGTAAGGATTTCTACCAGGCCATTTTCTAGTACGATTGAGAACAACATCAGGGGGTGGTGTAAATCGGAGGTCCTGAATTAGAATAGGCGTTGAGTGGCAATGTAGGATGGAGAAAAGCACCAGAGGGTGATCAGCATGGGGAGGTGAGGAAACATGCAGTGGCAATGTCGGATAGGTTTCTGAAAAAAAAAAAGCGGGGTGGTGCGCATTGTAACGGTTTCCAACAGGCCATTCACTTGTAGAGAGAGAAAAACATCATGAGGTGGTGTGAATCGGAGGGCCATAATTAGGATAGGCAGTGAGTGGCAATGTAGGATGGAGAAAAGAACCATGGGGTGGTCATCATGGGGAGGTCAGGAAACACGCAGTGGCAATATAGTATAGTTTTCTGAAAAACATCATGCGGTGGCGCGCATTGTAAGGGTTTGTAACAGGCCATTCACTAGTAGGAGTGAGAAAAACATTACGGGGTGGTGTGAATCAGATGTTCTGAAATAGGATAGGCAGTGAGTGCAATGTAGGATGGAGAAAAGCACCACAGGATGGTCAGCACGTGGAGGTCATGAAACATGCAATGGCAATGTAGGATAGGTTTCTGAATAACATTGCAGGGCAGTGCTCATTGTAAGGGTTTCTAACAGGCCATTCATTTGGAGGAGTGAGAAATACATCATGTTGTGGTGTGAATCGGAGAGCCTGAATCAAGATAGACAGTGAGTGGCAATGTCGGATGCAGAAAAGCACCACGGGGTGGTCAGCATGGGGAAGTCAGGAAACATGCAGTAGCAATGGAGGATAGGTTTCTGAAAAACATCGCGGGGTGGTGCTCATTCCAAGGGTTTCTAAAAGGCCGTTAACTAGTAGGAGTGAGAAATAAATCATGGTGTGGTGTGAATCGGAGGGCCTGAATTAGAATAAGCATTGAGTGTCAATGTAGGATGGAGAAAAGCACCACAGGGTGGTCAGCATGTGGAGGTGAGCAAACATGCAGTGGCAATGTAGGATAAGTTTCTGGAAAAAAAATTGGGGTGGTTCGCATTGTAAGGGTTTCTAACAGACCATTGACTAGTAGGAGTGAGAAAAACATCACGGGGTGGTGTGAATCGGAGGGCCTGAATTAGGATAGGCAGTGAGTGGCAATGAAGAATGCAGAAAAGCACCACGGGGTGGTCAACATGGGGAGGTCAGGAAACATGCAATGGCAATGTTGGATAGGTTTCTGAAAAACATCGCGGGGTGGTGCGCATTGTAAGGCTTTCTAACAAGCCATTCACAAGGAAGAGTGAAAAAAACATCACGGGGTGGTGTGAATCGGAGGGCCTGAATTAGGATAGGCACTGAGTGGCAATGAAGAATGGAGAAAAGCACCACGGGGTGGTCAACATGGTGAGGTCAGGAAACATGCGATGGCAATGTAGGATATGTTTCTGAATAACATCACAGGTGTTGAGCATTGTAAGGGTTTCTAACAGGCCATTCACTAGTAGGAGTGAGAAAAACATCACGGGGTCGTGTGAATCAGATGATCTGAATTAGGATAGGCAGGGAGTGGCAATGTAGGATGGAGAAAAGCACCACGGCATGGTCAGCATGGGGAGGTTAGGAAACATTCAGTGGCAATGTAGTATAGGTTTCTGAAAAACATCGCGGGGTTGTACGCATTGTAAGTGTTTCTAACAGGCTATTCACTAGTAGGATTCAGAAAAACATAACGGGGTGGTGTGAATCAGAGGGCCTGATTAAGAATAGGCAGTGAGTGGCAATGTAGGATGTAGAAAAGCACCATGGGGTGGTCGGCATGGGGAGGTCAGGAAATATGCAGTAGCCATGTGGGATAGCTTTCTGAAAAACATTACAGGTTGGTGCGCATTGTAAGGGTTTCTAACAGGCCATTGATTACTAGGAGTGAGAAAAATATCTCTGGGTCGTTTGAATCGGAGGGCCTGATTTAGGATAGGGAGTGAGTGGCAATGTAGGATGGAGAAAAGCACCATAGGGTGGTCAGCATGGGGAGGTGAGGAAACATGCAGTGGCAATGTAGGATAGGTTTCTGAAAAAAAAATGTGGGGTGGTGCGCATTGTAAGGGTTTCTAACAGGCCAATCACTAGGAGGAGTGAGAAAAACATCACGGGTGGTGTGAATCGGAGGGCCTGAATTAGGATAGGCAGTGAGTGGCAATGTAGGATGGAGAAAAGCACCACGGTGTGGTCAGCATGCGGAGGTCAGGAAACATGCAGTGGCAATGTAGGATAGGTTTCTGAAAAACATAGCGGGGTGGTGGGCATTGTAAGGATTTCTAACAAGCCATTCACAAGTAGGAGTGAGAAAAACATCACTGGGTGGTGTGAAACGGAGGGACTGAATTAGGATAGTCTGTGAGTGGCAATGTAGGATGGAGAAAACACCACGGGTTTGTCAGCATGGGGAGGCAAGGAAACATGCAGTGGCAATGTCGAATAGGTTTCTGATAAACATCGCTGGGTGGTACGCATTGTAAGGGTTTCTAACAGGCCGTTCACTAGTATGAGTGAGAACAACATCACGGGGTGGTGTGAAACGGAGGGCCTCAATTAGGATAGGCATTGAGTGGCAATGTAGGATGGAGAAAAGCACCACAGGGTGGTCAGCATGGGGAGGTGAGGAAACATGCAGTGGCAATGTAGGATAGGTTTCTGAAAAAAAAAGCGGAATGGTGCGCAATGTAAGGGTTTCAAACAGGCCATTTACTAGTAGGAGTGAGAAAAACATCATGGGTGGTGTGAATCGGAGGGCCAGAATTATGATAGGCAGTGAGTGGCAATGTAGGATGGAGAAAAGCACCATGGGATGGTCATCATGGGGAGGTCAGGACACATGCAGTGGCAATGTAGGATAGGTTTCTGAAAAACATCACGGGTGGTGCACATTGTAACGCTTTCTAACAGGCCACTCAGTAGTAGGAGTGAGAAAAACATCACGGGGTGGTGTGAATCGGAGGGCCATAATTTGGATAGGCAGTGAGTGGTAACATAAAATGGAGAAAAGCAACTCGGTTTGGTCAGCATGGGGAGGTGAGGAAACATGCAGTGGCAATGTAGGATAGGTTTCTGGAAAACATCGCGGGGTGGTGCGCATTATAAGGGTTTCTAACAGGCCATTCACTAGTAGGAGCGAAAAAACAATATAACGGAGTGGTTTGAACTAGAGGGCCTGATTCATGATAGGCAGTGAGTGGCAAGGTAGGATGGAGAAAAGCACCTCGGGGTGGTTAGGATTGGGAGGTCAGGAAACTTACAGTGGCAATGTAGGATAGGTTTCTGAAAAACGTTGCAGGGTGGTGCTCATTGTAAGGGTTTCTAAAAGGCCTTTCACTAGTAGGAGTGAGAAAAACATCACGGGGTGGTGTGAATCGGAGGGTCTGAATCAAGTTGGACAGTGATTAGCAATGTAGGAAGGAGAAAAGCAACACGGGGTGGTCAGCATGAGGAAGTCAGGAAACATGCAGTGGCAATGTAGGACAGGTTTCTGAAAAACATCTCGGGGTGGTGCGCATTGTAAGTGTTTCTAAAAGTCCATTCACTAGTAGAAGTGAGAAAAACATCACAGAGTGGTGTGAATCAGAGGGCCTGAATCAGGATAGGCAGTGAGTGGCAATGTAGGATGGAGAAAAGCACCGCAGTGTGGTCAGGATGGTGAGGTCAGGAAACATGCAGTGGCTATGTAGGATAGGTTTCTGAAAAACATCGGGGGGTGGGGCCAATTGTAAGTGTTTCTAACAGGCCATTCACTAGTAGCAGTGAGAAATACATCATGCTGTGGTGTGAATCGGAGGGCCTGAATCAAGATAGAAAGTGAGTGGCAATGTCGGATGGAGAAAAGCACCATGGGGTGGTCAGCATGGGGAGGTCAGGAAACATGCAGTAGCAATGTTGGATAGGTTTCTGAAAAACATCGCAGGGTGGTGCGCATTGTAAGGCTTTCTAACAAGCCATTCACAAGGAGGAGTGAAAAAAACATCACTAGGTGGTGTGAATCGGAGGGCCTGAATTAGGATAGGCACTGAGTGCCAATGAAGAATGGAGAAAATCACCACGGGTTGGTGAGCATGGTGAGGTCAGGAAACATGAAATGGCAATTTAGGATAGGTTTCTGAAAAAACATCGCGGGGTTGTGCACATTGTAAGGGTTTCTAACAGGCCATTCACTAGTAAGAGTGAGAAATACATCATGGGGTGGTGTGAATCGGAAGGTCTGAATTAGGATAGGCAGTGAGTGGCAATGTAGGATGGAGAAAAGCACCACGGCATGGTCAGCATGGGGAGGTCAGGAAACATTCAGTGGCAATGTAGTATAGGTTTCTGAAAAACATCGCGGGGTTGTGCGCATTGTAAGTGTTTCTAACAGACTATTCACTAGTAGGATTCAGAAAAACATAAAGGGGTGGTGTGAATCAGAGGGCCTGATTAAAGATAGGCAGTGAGGGGCAATGTAGGATGTAGAAAAGCACCACGGGGTGGTCGGCATGGCAGGTCAGGAAACATGCAGTAGCAATGTGGGATAGCTTTCTGAAAAACATTACAGCTTGGTGCGCATTGTAAGGGTTTCTAACAGGCCATTCATTAGTATGAGTGAGAACAACATCACGGGGTGGTGTGAAACGGAGGGCCTCAATTAGGATAGGCATTGAGTGGCAATGTAGGATGGAGAAAAGCACCACAGGGTGGTCAGCATGCGGATGTCATGAAACATGCGGTGGCAATGTAGGATAGGTTTCTGAAAAACATAGCGGGGTGGTGAGCATTGTAAGGATTTCTAACAAGCCATTCACAAGAAGGAGTGAGAAAAACATCACGGGGTGGTGTGAATCGGAGGGACTGAATTAGGATAGTCTGTGAGTGGCAATGTAGGATGGAGAAAACACTACGGGTTTGTCAGCATGGGGAGGCAAGGAAACATGCAGTGGCAATGTCGAATAGGTTTCTGATAAACATCGCTGGGTGGTATGCATTGTAATGGTTTCTAACAGGCCTTTCATTAGTATGAGTGAGAACAACATCACGGGGTGGTGTGAAACGGAGGGCCTCAATTAGGATAGGCATTGAGTGGCAATGTGGGATGGAGAAAAGCACCACAGGGTGGTCAGCATGGGGAGGTGAGGAAACATGCAGTGGCAATGTAGGATAGGTTTCCGAAAAAAAAAAAAAAAAAAAATAAGCGGAATGGTGCGCAATGTAAGGGTTTCAAACAGGCCATTCACTAGTAGGAGTGAGAAAAACATCATGGGGTGGTGTGCATCGGAGGGCCAGAATTATGATTGGCAGTGAGAGGCAATGTAGGATGGAGAAAAGCACCATGGGATGGTCATCATGGGGAGGTCAGGACACATGCAGTGGCAATGTAGGATAGGTTTCTGAAAAACATCACGGGGTGGTGCGAATTGTAAGTGTTTCTAACAGGCCATTCACTAGTAGGAGTGAGAAAAACATCACAGCGTGGTTTGAATCAGAGGGCCTGAATCAGGATAGGCAGTGAGTGGCAATGTAGGATGGAGAAAAGCACCACGGTGTGGTCAGCATGGGGAGGCCAGGACACATGCAGTGGCAATGTAGGATAGGTTTCTGAAAAACATCGCGGGTGGTGAGAATTGTAAGATTTTCTAACAGGGCATTTACTGGTAGGAGTGAGAAAAACATCAAGCAGTGGTGTGAATCGGATGGCCTGAATTAGGATAGGCAGTGAGTGGCAATGTAGGATGGAGTAAAGCACCATAGGGTGGTCAGCATGGGGAGGTGAGGAAACATGCAGTGGCAATGTAGGATAGGTTTCTGAAAAACATCACGGGGTGGTGCGCATTGTAAGGATTTCTACCAGGCCATTATCTAGTACGAGTGAGAACAACATCAGGGTGTGGTGTAAATCGGAGGTCCTGAATTAGAATAGGCGTTGAGTGGCAATGTAGGATGGAGAAAAGCACCAGAGGGTGATCAGCATGGGGAGGTGAGGAAACATGCAGTGGCAATGTCGGATAGGTTTCTGAAAAAAAAAAGCGGGGTGGTGCGCATTGTAACGGTTTCCAACAGGCCATTCACTTGTAGGAGAGAGAAAAACATCATGAGGTGGTGTGAATCGGAGGGCCATAATTAGGATAGGCAGTGAGTGGCAATGTAGGATGGAGAAAAGCACCATGGGGTGGTCATCATGGGGAGGTCAGGAAACACGCAGTGGCAATATAGGATAGTTTTCTGAAAAACATCATGCGGTGGCGCGCATTGTAAGGGTTTGTAACAGGCCATTCACTAGTAGGAGTGAGAAAAACATTACGGGGTGGTGTGAATCAGATGTTCTGAATTAGGATAGGCAGTGAGTGCAATGTAGGATGGAGAAAAGCACCACAGGATGGTCAGCACGTGGAGGTCATGAAACATGCAATGGCAATGTAGGATAGGTTTCTGAATAACATTGCAGGGCAGTGCTCATTGTAAGGGTTTCTAACAGGCCATTCATTAGTAGGAGTGAGAAATACATCATGTTGTGGTGTGAATCGGAGAGCCCGAATCAAGATAGACAGTGAGTGGCAATGTCGGATGCAGAAAAGCACCACGGGGTGGTCAGCATGGGGAAGTCAGGAAACATGCAGTAGCAATGGAGGATAGGTTTCTGAAAAACATCGCGGGGTGGTGCTCATTGCAAGGGTTTCTAAAAGGCCGTTAACTAGTAGGAGTGAGAAATAAATCATGGTGTGGTGTGAATCGGAGGGCCTGAATTAGAATAAGCATTGAGTGTCAAAGTAGGATGGAGAAAAGCACCACAGGGTGGTCAGCATGGGGAGGTGAGCAAACATGCAGTGGCAATGTAGGATAAGTTTCTGGAAAAAAAAGTGGGGTGGTTCGCATTGTAAGGGTTTCTAACAGTCCATTGACTAGTAGGAGTGAGAAAAACATCACGGGGTGGTGTGAATCGGAGGGCCTGAATTAGGATAGGCAGTGAGTGGCAATGAAGAATGCAGAAAAGCACCACGGGGTGGTCAACATGGGGAGGTCAGGAAACATGCAATGGCAATGTTGGATAGGTTTCTGAAAAACATCGCGGGGTGGTGCGCATTGTAAGGCTTTCTAACAAGCCATTCACAAGGAGGAGTGAAAGAAACATCACGGGGTGGTGTGAATCGGAGGGCCTGAATTAGGATAGGTACTGAGTGGCAATGAAGAATGGAGAAAAGCACCACGGGGTGGTCAACATAGTGAGGTCAGGAAACATGCGATAGCAATGTAGGATAGGTTTCTGAATAACATCACAGGTGTTGAGCATTGTAAGGGTTTCTAACAGGCCATTCACTAGTAGGAGTGAGAAAAACATCACGGGGTCGTGTGAATCAGATGATCTGAATTAGGATAGGCAGGGAGTGGCAATGTAGGATGGAGAAAAGCACCACGTCATGGTCAGCATGGGGAGGTTAGGAAACATTCAGTGGCAATGTAGTATAGGTTTCTGAAAAACATCGCGGGGTTGTACGCATTGTAAGTGTTTCTAACAGGCTATTCACTATTAGGATTCAGAAAAACATAACGGGGTGGTGTGAATCAGAGGGCCTGATTAAGAATAGGCAGTGAGTGGCAATGTAGGATGTAGAAAAGCACCATGGGTTGGTCGGCATGGGGACGTCAGGAAATATGCAGTAGCCATGTGGGATAGCTTTCTGAAAAACATTACAGGTTGGTGCGCATTGTAAGGGTTTCTAACAGGCCATTGACTAGGAGGAGTGAGAAAAATATCTCTGGATCGTTTGAATCGGAGGGCCTGATTTAGGATAGGGAGTGAGTGGCAATGTAGGATGGAGAAAAGCACCATAGGGTGGTCAGCATGGGGAGGTGAGGAAACATGCAGTGGCAATGTAGGATAGGTTTCTGAAAAAAAAATGTGGGATGGTGCGCATTGTAAGGGTTTCTAACAGGCCAATCACTAGGAGGAGTGAGAAAAACATCACGGGTGGTGTGAATCGGAGTGCCTGAATTAGGATAGGCAGTGAGTGGCAATGTAGGATGGAGAAAAGCACCACGGTGTGGTCAGCATGCGGAGGTCAGGAAACATGCAGTGGCAATGTAGGATAGGTTTCTGAAAAACATAGCGGGGTGGTGGGCATTGTAAGGATTTCTAACAAGCCATTCACAAGTAGGAGTGAGAAAAACATCACGGGGTGGTGTGAAACGGAGGGACTGAATTAGGGTAGTCTGTGAGTGGCAATGTAGGATGGAGAAAACACCACGGGTTTGTCAGCATGGGGAGGCAAGGAAACATGCAGTGGCAATGTCGAATAGGTTTCTGATAAACATCGCTGGGTGGTACGAATTGTAAGGGTTTCTAACAGGCCGTTCACTAGTATGAGCGAGAAAAACATCACGGGGTGGTGTGAAACGGAGGGCCTCAATTAGGATAGGCATTGAGTGGCAATGTAGGATGGAGAAAAGCACCACAGGGTGGTCAGCATAGGGAGGTGAGGAAACATGCAGTGGCAAGGTAGGATAGGTTTCTGAAAAAAAAAAGCGGAATGGTGCGCAATGTAAGGGTTTCAAACAGGCCATTTACTAGTAGGAGTGAGAAAAACATCATGGGTGGTGTGAATCGGAGGGCCAGAATTATGATAGGAAGTGAGTGGCAATGTAGGATGGAGAAAAGCACCATGGGATGGTCATCATGGGGAGGTCAGGACACATGCAGTGGCAATGTAGGATAGGTTTCTGAAAAACATCACGGGTGGTGCACATTGTAACGCTTTCTAACAGGCCACTCAGTAGTAGGAGTGAGAAAAACATCACGGGGTGGTGTGAATCGGATGGCCTGAATTAGGTTAGAGAAAAGCACCCTGGTGTGGTCAGCATGGTTGATGTCAGGAAACATGCAGTGTCAATGTAGGATATGTTTCTGAAAAACATCGTGGGGTGGTGCGCATTGTAACGATTTCTACCAGCCCGTTATCTAGTACGAGTGAGAACAACATCAGGGGGTGGTGTGAATCGGAGGTCCTGAATTAGGATAGGCGTTGAGTGGCAATGTAGGATGGAGAAAAGCACCAGTGGGTGGTCAGCATGGGGAGGTGAGGAAACATGCAGTGGCAATGTAGGTTAGGTTTCTGAAAAAAAAAAAAGCGGGGTGGTGGGCATTGTAAGGGTTTCCAACAGGCCATTCACTAGTAGGAGAGAGAAAAACATCATGAGGTGGTGTGAATCTGAGGGCCATAATTAGGATAGGCAGTGAGTGGCAATGTAGGATGGAGAAAAGCACCATGGGGTGGTCATCATGGGGAGGTCAGGAAACACGCAGTGGCAATATAGGATAGTTTTCTGAAAACCATCATGCGGTGGTGCGCATTGTAAGGGTTTCTAACAGGCCATTCACTAGTAGGAGTGAGAAAAACATCACGGGGTGGTGTGAATCGGAGGGCCTGAATTAGGATAGGCAGTGAGTGCAATGTAGGATGGAGAAAAGCACCACGAGATGGTCAGCACGGTGAGGTTAGGAAACATGCATTGACAATGTAGGATAGGTTTCTGAAAAACATCGCGGGGTGGTGCTCATTGCAAGGGTTTCTAAAAGGCCCTTAACTAGTAGGAGTGAGAAATACATCATGCTGTGGTGTGAATCGGAGGGCCTGAATTAGAATAAGCATTGAGTGTCAATGTAGGATGGAGAAAAGCACCACAGGGTGGTCAGCATGGGGAGGTGAGGAAACATGCAGTGGCAATGTAGGATTGGTTTCTGAAAAAAAAAAGTGGGGTGGTTCGCATTGTAAGGGTTTCTAACAGTCCATTGACTAGTAGGAGTGAGAAAAACATCACGGGGTGGTGTGAATCGGAGGGCCTGAATTAGGATAGGCAGTGAGTGGCAATGAAGAATGCAGAAAAGCACCACGGGGTGGTCAACATGGGGAGGTCAGGAAACATGCAATGGCAATGTTGGATAGGTTTCTGAAAAACATCGCGGGGTGGTGCGCATTGTAAGGCTTTCTAACAAGCCATTCACAAGGAAGAGTGAAAAAAACATCACGGGGTTGTGTGAATCGGAGGGCCTGAATTAGGATAGGCAGTGAGTGGCAATGTAGGATGGAGAAAAGCACAATGTTGTGGTTAATATGGGGATGTCATGAAACATGCTTTGGCAATGTAGGATAATTTTCTGAAAAACATCACGGGGTGGTGCGGATTGTAAGGGTTTCTAACTGGCAATTCACTAGTAGGAGTGAGAAAAATATCACGGGATCGTGTAAATCAGATGTTCTGAATTAGGATAAGCAGGGAGTGCAATGTAGGATGGAGAAAAGCACCACAGGGTTGTCAGCATGGGGAGGTCGGGAAACATGCTGTGGCAATGTGGGATAGCTTTCTGAAAAACATTACAGGTTGGTGCGCATTGTAAGGGTTTCTAACACGCCATTGACTAGTAGGATTGAGAAAAATATCTCCGGGTGGTGTGAATCGGAGGGCCTGATTTAGGATAGGCAGTGAGTGGCAATGTAGGATGGAGTAAAGCACCATAGGGTGGTCAGCATGGGGAGGTGAGGAAACATGCAGTGGCAATGTAGGATAGGTTTCTGAAAAAAAAAAGTGGGGTTGTGCGCATTGTAAGGGTTTCTAACAGGCCATTCACTAGTAGGAGTGCGAAAAACATCACGGGGTGGTGTGAATCGGAGGGCCTGAATTAGGATAGGCAGTGAGTGGCAATGTAGGATGGAGAAAAGCACCACCGGGTGGTTATCATGGGGATGTCAGGAAACATGCAGTGGCAAGGTAGGATAATTTTATGAAAAACATCACGGAGTGGTGCGGATTGTTAGGGTTTCTAACTGGCCATTCACAAGTAGGAGTGAGAAAAACATAACGGGGTAGTGCGAAACAGATGTTCTGAATTAGGATAGGCAGTGAGTGCAATGTAGGATGGAGAAAAGCACCATGGGGTAGTCAGCATGGGGAGGTCAGGAAACATGCATTGGAAATGTAGGATAGGTTTCTGAAAAGCATCGCAGGTGTTGAGCATTGTAAGGGTTTCTAACAGGCCATTCACTAGAAGGAGTGATAAAAATATCACGGGGTCGTGTGAATCAGATTTTGTGAATTAGGATAGGCAGTGAGCGGCAATGTAGGATGCAGAAAACCACCCTGGGTTGGTCAGCATGGGGAGGTCAGGAAACATGCAATACCAATGTGGGATAACTTTCTGAAAAACATTACGGGTTGGTGCGCATTGTAAGGGTTTCTAACAGGCCACTGACTCGTAGGAGTGAGAAAAATATCACCGGGTGGTGTGAATCGGAGGGCCCGAATTAGGATAGGCACTGAGTGGCATTGAAGAATGGAGAAAATCTCAACGGGTTGGTGAGCATTGTGAGGTCAGGAAACATGAAATGGCAATGTAGGATAGGTTTCTGAAAAACATCGCAGGGTTGTGCACATTGCAAGGGTTTCTAGCAGGCCATTCACTAGTAGGAGTGAGAAAATCATCTCGGGGTGGTGTGAATCTGAGGGCCTGAATTAGGATAGGCACTGAATGGCTATGAAGAATGGTGAAAAGCACCACGGGGTGGTCAACATGGGGAGGTCAGGAAACATGCAATGGCAAAGTAGGATAGGTTTCTGAAAAACATCGAGGGGTGGTGCGCATTGTAAGGGTTTCTAACAGGCCATTCACTAGTAGTCGTGAGCAAAACATCACGGAATGGTGTGAATCGGAGGGCCTGAATTACGATAGGCAGTGAGTGGCAATGTAGGATGGAGAAAAGCACCACGGGTTGGTGAGCATGGTGAGGTCAGGAAACATGTGATGGCAATGTAGGATAGGTTTCTGAAAAACATCGCAGGTGTTGAGCATTGTAAGGGTTTCTAACAGGCCATTAACTAGTAGGAGTGAGAAAAACATCACGGGGTCGTGTGAATCAGATGTTCTGAATTAGGATTTGCAGGGAGTGGCAATGTAGGATGGAGAAATGCACCACAGGGTGGTCAGCATGAGGAGGTCAGGAAACATGCTGTGGCAATGTTGAAGAGTTTTCAGAAAAACATCATGGGTTGGTGTGCATTGTAAGGGTTTCTAACAGGCCATTCACTAGTAGGAGTGAGAAAAACATCAAGGGGTGGTTTGAATCAGATGCTCTGAATTAGGACAGGCAGTGAGTGGCAATGGAAAATGGAAAAAACACCACGGAGTGGTCAGCATGGGGTGGTCAGGAAACATGCGGTGGCAATGTAGGATAGGTTTCTGAAAAACATCGCGGAGTGGTGCACAATGTAAGTGTTTCTAACAGGCCATTCACTAGTAGGAGTGAGAAATACATCATGGGGTGGTGTGAATCGGAAGGTCTGAATCAGGTTAGGCAGTGAGTGGCAATGTAGGATGGTGAAAAGCACCACAGCATGGTCAGCATGGGGAGGTCAGGAAACATTCAGTGGCAATGTAGTATAGGTTTCTAAAAAACATCGCGGGGTTGTGCGCATTGTAAGGGTTTCTAACAGGCTATTCACTAGTAGGATTGAGAAAAACATAATGGGGTGGTGTGAATCAGAGGGCCTGATTAAGGATAGGCAGTGAGTGGCAATGTAGGATGTAGAAAAGCACCACGGAGTGGTCAGCATGGGGAGGTCAGGAAACATGCAGGAGCAATGTGGGATAGCTTTCTGAAAAACATTACAGATTGGTGCGCATTGTAAGGGTTTCTAACAGGCCATTGACAAGTAGGTGTGAGAAAAATATCTCTGGGTGTTGTGAATCGGAGGGTCTGATTTAGAATAGGCAGTGAGTGTCAATGTAGGATGGAGAAAAGCACCATAGGGTGGTCAGTATGGGGAGGTGAGGAAACATGCAGTAGCAATGTAGAATAGGTTTCTGAAAAAAAAAGTGGGGTGGTGCGCATTGTAATGGTTTCTAACAGGCCATTCACTAGTAGGAGTGAGAAAAACATCAAGGGGTGGTGTGAAGTGGAGGGCCTGATTTTCGATAGGCAGTGAGTGGCACTGTATGTTGGTGAAAAGCACCATGGGGTGGTTATCATAGGGATGTCAGGAAACATGCAGTGACAATGTAGTATAATTTTCTGAAAAACATCACGGGTGGTGCAGATTGCAATGGTTTCTAACTGGCCATTCACTACTAGGAGTGAGAAAAACATCACGGGGTCGAGTGAATCAGATGTTCTGAATTAGGATAGGCAGTGAGTGCAATGTAGGATGGAGAAAAGCACCACGGGGTGGTCAGCATGGGGAGGTCAAGAAACATGCATTGGCAATATAGGATAGGTTTCTGAAAAACATCGCCGGGTGTGGCGCATTGTAAGTCTTTCTAACAAGCCATTCAGAAGGAGGAGTGAAAAAAACATCACGGGGTGGTGTGAATCGGAGGGCCTGAATTAGGATAGGCACTGAGTGGCAATGAAGAATAGAGAAAAGCACCACGGGGTGGTCAACATGGGGAGGTCAGGAAACATGCAATGGCAATTTAGAATAGGTTTCTGAAAAAAAAAGTGGGGTGGTGCGCATTGTAAGTGTTTCTAACAGGCCATTCACTAGTAGGAGTGAGAAAAACATCAAGGGGTGGTGAGAAGTGGAGGGCCTGATTTTCGATAGGCAGTGAGTGGCACTGTATGATGGTGAAAAGCACCACGGGGTGGTTATCATAGGGATGTCAGGAAACATGCAGTGACAATGTAGTATAATTTTCTGAAAAACATCACGGGTGGTGCAGATTGCAATGGTTTCTAACTGGCCATTCACTACTAGGAGTGAAAAAAACATCACGGGGTCGAGTGAATCAGATGTTCTGAATTAGGATAGGCAGTGAGTGCAATGTAGGATGGAGAAAAGCACCACGGGGTGGTCAGCATGGGGAGGTCAAGAAACATGCATTGGCAATATAGGATAGGTTTCTGAAAAACATCGCCGGGTGTTGCGCATTGTAAGTCTTTCTAACAAGCCATTCAGAAGGAGGAGTGAAAAAAACATCACGGGGTGGTGTGAATCGGAGGGCCTGAATTAGGATAGGCACTGAGTGGCAAAGAAGAATAGAGAAAAGCACTACGGGGTGGTCAACATGGGGAGGTCAGGAAACATGCAATGGCAATGTAGGATAGGTTTCTGAAAAACATCGAGGGGTGGTGTGAATCGGAGTGCCTGAATTAGGATAGGCAGTGAGTGGCAATGTAGAATGGAGAAAAGCACCACGGGTTGGTGAGCATGGTGAGGTCAGGAAACATGCGATGGCAATGTAGGATAGGTTTCTGAAAAACATTGCAGGTGTTGAGCATTGTAACGTTTTCTAACAGGCCATTCACTAGAAGCAGTGAGAGAAACATCACGGGGTCGTGTGAATCAGATGTTCTGAATTAGGATAGGCAGGGAGTGGCAATGTAGGATGGAGAAAAGCACCACAGTGTGGTCAGCATGAGGAGGTCAGGAAACATGCTGTGGCAATGTAGAAGAGTTTTCAGAAAAACATCATGCGCTGGTGCGCATTGTAAGGGTTTCTAACAGGCCATTGACAAGTAGGATTGAGAAAAATATCTCCGGGTGTTGTGAATCGGAGGGCCTGATTTAGGATAGGCAGTGAGTGGCAATGTAGGATGGTGAAAAGCACCACGGGGTGGTTATCATAGGGATGTCAGGAAACATGCAGTGGCAATGTAGTATAATTTTCTGAAAAACATCACGGGTGGTGCAGATTGTAATGCTTTCTAACTGGCCATTCACTAATAGGAGTGAGAAAAACATCACGGGGTCGTGTGAATCAGATGTTCTGAATTAGGATAGGCAGTGAGTGCAATGTAGGATGGAGAAAAGCACCACGGGGTGGTCAGCATGGGGATGTCAGGAAACATGCATTGGCAATGTTGGATAGGTTTCTGAAAAACTTCGCCGGGTGTTTCGCATTGTAAGGATTTCTAACAGGCCATTCACTAGTAGGAGTGAGAAAAACATCACGGGGTGGTGTAAATTAGAGGGCCTGAATTAGGATAGGCAGTGAGTGGCAATGAAGAATGCAGGAAAGCACCACGGGGTGGTCAACATGGGGAGGTCAGGAAACATGCAATGGCAATGTAGGATAGGTTTCTGAAAAACATCGAGGGGTGGTGCGCATTGTAAGGGTTGCAAACAGGCCATTCACTAGTGGGAGTGAGAAAAACATCACGGGGTGGTGTTAATCGGAGTGCCTAAATTAGGATAGGCAGTGAGTGGCAATGTAGAATGGAGAAAAGCACCACGGGTTGGTGAGCTTGTTTAGGTCAGGAAACATGCAATGGCAATGTAGGATAGGTTTCTGAAATACATCGCAGGTGTTGAGCATTGTAAGGGTTTCTAACAGGCCATTCACTAGTAGGAGTGAGAAAAACATCATGGGGTCGTGTGAATCAGATGTTCTGAATTAGTATAGGCAGTGAGTGCAATGTAGGATGGAGAAAAGCACCACGGGGTGGTCAGCATGGGGAGGTCAGAAAACATGCTTTGGCAATGTAGGATAGGTTACTGAAAAACATCACCTGGTGTTGCACATTGTAAGGCTTTTAACAAGCCATTCACAAGTAGGAGTGAAGAAAACATCACAGGGTTGTGTGAATCAGAGGGCCTGAAATAGGATAGGCACTGAGTGGCAATAAAGAATGGAGAAAAGCACCACGGGTTGGTGAGCCTGGTGAGGTCAGGAAACATGAAATGGCAATGTAGGATAGGTTTCTGAAAAACATTACAGGGTTTTGCACATTGTAAGGGTTTGTAGCAGGCCATTCACTAGTAGGAGTGAGAAAATCATCTCGGGGTGGTGTGAATCGGAGGGTCAGAATTAGGATAGGCACTGAGTGGCAATGAAGAATGGAGAAAAGCACCACGGGTTGGTCAAGATGGTGAGGTCAGGAAACATGCGATGGCAATGTAGGATAGGTTTCTGAAAATCATCGTAGGTGGTGCGCATTGTAACGCTTTCTAACAGGCCATTCACTAGTAGGAGTGAGAAAAACATAACGAGGTCGTGTAAATTGCAGGGCCTGAATTAGAATAGGCAGTGAGTGGCAATGGAGAATGCAGGAAAGCACCACGGGGTGGTCAACATGCGGAGGTTAGGAAACATGCAATGGCAATGTTGGAGAGGTTTCTGAAAAACATCGCGGGGTGGTGCGCATTTTAAGGCTTTGTAACAAGCCATTCACAAGTAGGAATGAAAAAAACATCACCGGGTGGTGTTAATTGGAGGGCCTGAATTAGGATAGGCACTGAGTGGCAATGAAAAATGGAAAAAAGCACCACGGGTTGGTGAGCATGGTGATGTCAGGAAACATGAAATGGCAATGTAGGATAGGTTTCTCAAAAACATTGCAGGGTTGTGCACATTGTAAGGAGGCCATTCACTAGTAGGAGTGAGAACATCTTCTCGAGATGGTGTGAATCGGAGGGCCTGAATTAGGATAGGCATTGAGTGGCAATGAAGAATAGAGAAAAGCACCACGGGGTGGTCAACATGGGGAGGTCAGGAAACATGCAATGGCAATGTAGGATAGGTTTCTGAAAAACATCGAGGGGTGGTGCGCATTGTAAGGGTTGCAAACAGGCCATTCACTAGTACGAGTGAGAAAAACATCACGAGGTGGTGTGAATCGGAGTGCCTGAATTAGGATAGGCAGTGAGTGGCAATGTAGAATGGAGAAAAGCACCACGGGTTGGTGAGCATGGTGAGGTCAGGAAACATGCGATGGCAATGTAGGTTAGGTTTCTGAAAAACATCGAGGTGTTGAGCATTGTAAGGTGTTCTAAAAGGCCATTCACTAGAAGGAGTGGGAAAAACATCACGGGGTCGTGTGAATCAGATATTCTGAATTAGGATAGGCAGTGAGTGGCAATGTAGGATGGAGAAAAGCACCACAGGGTGGTCAGCATGAGGAAGTCAGGAAACATGCTGTGGCAATGTACAAGAGTTTTCAGAAAAACATAATGGGCTGGTGCGCATTGTAAGGGTTTCTAACAGGCCATACACTAGTAGGACTGAAAACATCACGGGGGAGTTTGAATCAGATGCTCTGAATTAGGATAGGCAGTGAGTGCCAATGTAAAATGGAAAAAACACCACGGAGTGGTCAACATGGGGAGGTCAGGAAACTTGCGGTGGCAATGTAGGATAGGTTTCCGAAAAACATGGCGGGGTGGTGCGCAATGTAAGGGTTTCTAACAGGCCATTCACTGGTAGGAGTGAGAAATACATCATTTGGTGGTGTGAATCGTAAGGCCTGAATCAGGATAGGCAGTGAGTGGCAATGTAGGATGAAGAAAAGCACCACGGCATGGTCAGCATGGGGAGGTCAAGAAACATTCAGTTGCAATGTAGTATAGGTTTCTGAAAAACATCGCGGGGTGGTGCGCATTGTAAGGGTTTCTAACAGCCTATTCACTAGTAGGATTCAGAAAATCATAAAGGGGTGGTGTGAATCTGAGGGACTGATTAAGGATAGGCAGTGAGTGGCAATGTAGGATGGTGAAAAGCACCACGGGGTGGTTATCATAGGGATGTCAGGAAACATGCAGTGGCAATGTAGTATAATTTTCTGAAAAACATCACGGGTGGTGCAGATTGTAATGCTTTCTAACTGGCCATTCACTAATAGGAGTGAGAAAAACATCACAGGGTCGTGTGAATCAGATGTTCTGAATTAGGATAGGCAGTGAGTGCAATGTAGGATGGAGAAAAGCACCACGGGGTGGTCAGCATGGGGAGGTCAGGAAACATGCATTGGCAATGTAGGATAGGTTTCTGAAAAACATCGCCGGGTGTTTCGCATTGTAAGGCTTTCTAACAGGCCATTCACTAGTAGGAGTGAGAAAAACATCACGGGGTGGTGTAAATTGGAGGGCCTGAATTAGGATAGGCAGTGAGTGGCAATGAAGAATGCAGGAAAGCACCACGGGGTGGTCAACATGGGGAGGTCAGGAAACATGCAATGGCAATGTAGGATAGGTTTCTGAAAAACATCGCAGGTGTTGAGCATTGTAAGGGTTTCTAACAGGCCATTCACTAGTAGGAGTGAAGAAAACATCACAGGGTTGTGTGAATCAGAGGGCCTGAAATAGGATAGGCACTGAGTGGCAATAAAGAATGGAGAAAAGCACCACGGGTTGGTGAGCCTGGTGAGGTCAGGAAACATGAAATGGCAATGTAGGATAGGTTTCTGAAAACATCATGGGGTCGTGTGAATCAGATGTTCTGAATTAGTATAGGCAGTGAGTGCAATGTAGGATGGAGAAAAGCACCACGGGGTGGTCAGCATGGGGAGGTCAGAAAACATGCATTGGCAATGTAGGATAGGTTTCTGAAAAACATCACCTGGTGTTGCACATTGTAAGGCTTTTAACAAGCCATTCACAAGTAGGAGTGAAGAAAACATCACAGGGTTGTGTGAATCAGAGGGCCTGAAATAGGATAGGCACTGAGTGGCAATAAAGAATGGAGAAAAGCACCACGGGTTGGTGAGCCTGGTGAGGTCAGGAAACATGAAATGGCAATGTAGGATAGGTTTCTGAAAAACATTACAGGGTTTTGCACATTGTAAGGGTTTGTAGCAGGCCATTCACTAGTAGGAGTGAGAAAATCATCTCGGGGTGGTGTGAATCGGAGGGTCAGAATTAGGATAGGCACTGAGTGGCAATGAAGAATGGAGAAAAGCACCACGGGTTGGTCAAGATGGTGAGGTCAGGAAACATGCGATGGCAATGTAGGATAGGTTTCTGAAAATCATCGTAGGTGGTGCGCATTGTAACGCTTTCTAACAGGCCATTCACTAGTAGGAGTGAGAAAAACATAACGAGGTCGTGTAAATTGCAGGGCCTGAATTAGAATAGGCAGTGAGTGGCAATGGAGAATGCAGGAAAGCACCACGGGGTGGTCAACATGCGGAGGTTAGGAAACATGCAATGGCAATGTTGGAGAGGTTTCTGAAAAACATCGCGGGGTGGTGCGCATTTTAAGGCTTTGTAACAAGCCATTCACAAGTAGGAATGAAAAAAACATCACCGGGTGGTGTTAATTGGAGGGCCTGAATTAGGATAGGCACTGAGTGGCAATGAAAAATGGAAAAAAGCACCACGGGTTGGTGAGCATGGTGATGTCAGGAAACATGAAATGGCAATGTAGGATAGGTTTCTCAAAAACATTGCAGGGTTGTGCACATTGTAAGGAGGCCATTCACTAGTAGGAGTGAGAACATCTTCTCGAGGTGGTGTGAATCGGAGGGCCTGAATTAGGATAGGCATTGAGTGGCAATGAAGAATAGAGAAAAGCACCACGGGGTGGTCAACATGGGGAGGTCAGGAAACATGCAATGGCAATGTAGGATAGGTTTCTGAAAAACATCGAGGGGTGGTGCGCATTGTAAGGGTTGCAAACAGGCCATTCACTAGTACGAGTGAGAAAAACATCACGAGGTGGTGTGAATCGGAGTGCCTGAATTAGGATAGGCAGTGAGTGGCAATGTAGAATGGAGAAAAGCACCACGGGTTGGTGAGCATGGTGAGGTCAGGAAACATGCGATGGCAATGTAGGTTAGGTTTCTGAAAAACATCGAGGTGTTGAGCATTGTAAGGTGTTCTAAAAGGCCATTCACTAGAAGGAGTGGGAAAAACATCACGGGGTCGTGTGAATCAGATATTCTGAATTAGGATAGGCAGTGAGTGGCAATGTAGGATGGAGAAAAGCACCACAGGGTGGTCAGCATGAGGAAGTCAGGAAACATGCTGTGGCAATGTACAAGAGTTTTCAGAAAAACATAATGGGCTGGTGCGCATTGTAAGGGTTTCTAACAGGCCATACACTAGTAGGACTGAAAACATCACGGGGGAGTTTGAATCAGATGCTCTGAATTAGGATAGGCAGTGAGTGCCAATGTAAAATGGAAAAAACACCACGGAGTGGTCAACATGGGGAGGTCAGGAAACATGCGGTGGCAATGTAGGATAGGTTTCCGAAAAACATGGCGGGGTGGTGCGCAATGTAAGGGTTTCTAACAGGCCATTCACTGGTAGGAGTGAGAAATACATCATTTGGTGGTGTGAATCGTAAGGCCTGAATCAGGATAGGCAGTGAGTGGCAATGTAGGATGGAGAAAAGCACCACGGCATGGTCAGCATGGGGAGGTCAAGAAACATTCAGTTGCAATGTAGTATAGGTTTCTGAAAAACATCGCGGGGTGGTGCGCATTGTAAGGGTTTCTAACAGCCTATTCACTAGTAGGATTCAGAAAAACATAAAGGGGTGGTGTGAATCTGAGGGACTGATTAAGGATAGGCAGTGAGTGGCAATGTAGGATGGTGAAAAGCACCACGGGGTGGTTATCATAGGGATGTCAGGAAACATGCAGTGGCAATGTAGTATAATTTTCTGAAAAACATCACGGGTGGTGCAGATTGTAATGCTTTCTAACTGGCCATTCACTAATAGGAGTGAGAAAAACATCACAGGGTCGTGTGAATCAGATGTTCTGAATTAGGATAGGCAGTGAGTGCAATGTAGGATGGAGAAAAGCACCACGGGGTGGTCAGCATGGGGAGGTCAGGAAACATGCATTGGCAATGTAGGATAGGTTTCTGAAAAACATCGCCGGGTGTTTCGCATTGTAAGGCTTTCTAACAGGCCATTCACTAGTAGGAGTGAGAAAAACATCACGGGGTGGTGTAAATTGGAGGGCCTGAATTAGGATAGGCAGTGAGTGGCAATGAAGAATGCAGGAAAGCACCACGGGGTGGTCAACATGGGGAGGTCAGGAAACATGCAATGGCAATGTAGGATAGGTTTCTGAAAAACATCGCAGGTGTTGAGCATTGTAAGGGTTTCTAACAGGCCATTCACTAGTAGGAGTGAAGAAAACATCACAGGGTTGTGTGAATCAGAGGGCCTGAAATAGGATAGGCACTGAGTGGCAATAAAGAATGGAGAAAAGCACCACGGGTTGGTGAGCCTGGTGAGGTCAGGAAACATGAAATGGCAATGTAGGATAGGTTTCTGAAAACATCATGGGGTCGTGTGAATCAGATGTTCTGAATTAGTATAGGCAGTGAGTGCAATGTAGGATGGAGAAAAGCACCACGGGGTGGTCAGCATGGGGAGGTCAGAAAACATGCATTGGCAATGTAGGATAGGTTTCTGAAAAACATCACCTGGTGTTGCACATTGTAAGGCTTTTAACAAGCCATTCACAAGTAGGAGTGAAGAAAACATCACAGGGTTGTGTGAATCAGAGGGCCTGAAATAGGATAGGCACTGAGTGGCAATAAAGAATGGAGAAAAGCACCACGGGTTGGTGAGCCTGGTGAGGTCAGGAAACATGAAATGGCAATGTAGGATAGGTTTCTGAAAAACATTACAGGGTTTTGCACATTGTAAGGGTTTGTAGCAGGCCATTCACTAGTAGGAGTGAGAAAATCATCTCGGGGTGGTGTGAATCGGAGGGTCAGAATTAGGATAGGCACTGAGTGGCAATGAAGAATGGAGAAAAGCACCACGGGTTGGTCAAGATGGTGAGGTCAGGAAACATGCGATGGCAATGTAGGATAGGTTTCTGAAAATCATCGTAGGTGGTGCGCATTGTAACGCTTTCTAACAGGCCATTCACTAGTAGGAGTGAGAAAAACATAACGAGGTCGTGTAAATTGCAGGGCCTGAATTAGAATAGGCAGTGAGTGGCAATGGAGAATGCAGGAAAGCACCACGGGGTGGTCAACATGCGGAGGTTAGGAAACATGCAATGGCAATGTTGGAGAGGTTTCTGAAAAACATCGCGGGGTGGTGCGCATTTTAAGGCTTTGTAACAAGCCATTCACAAGTAGGAATGAAAAAAACATCACCGGGTGGTGTTAATTGGAGGGCCTGAATTAGGATAGGCACTGAGTGGCAATGAAAAATGGAAAAAAGCACCACGGGTTGGTGAACATGGTGATGTCAGGAAACATGAAATGGCAATGTAGGATAGGTTTCTCAAAAACATTGCAGGGTTGTGCACATTGTAAGGAGGCCATTCACTAGTAGGAGTGAGAACATCTTCTCGAGGTGGTGTGAATCGGAGGGCCTGAATTAGGATAGGCATTGAGTGGCAATGAAGAATAGAGAAAAGCACCACGGGGTGGTCAACATGGGGAGGTCAGGAAACATGCAATGGCAATGTAGGATAGGTTTCTGAAAAACATCGAGGGGTGGTGCGCATTGTAAGGGTTGCAAACAGGCCATTCACTAGTACGAGTGAGAAAAACATCACGAGGTGGTGTGAATCGGAGTGCCTGAATTAGGATAGGCAGTGAGTGGCAATGTAGAATGGAGAAAAGCACCACGGGTTGGTGAGCATGGTGAGGTCAGGAAACATGCGATGGCAATGTAGGTTAGGTTTCTGAAAAACATCGAGGTGTTGAGCATTGTAAGGTGTTCTAAAAGGCCATTCACTAGAAGGAGTGGGAAAAACATCACGGGGTCGTGTGAATCAGATATTCTGAATTAGGATAGGCAGTGAGTGGCAATGTAGGATGGAGAAAAGCACCACAGGGTGGTCAGCATGAGGAAGTCAGGAAACATGCTGTGGCAATGTACAAGAGTTTTCAGAAAAACATAATGGGCTGGTGCGCATTGTAAGGGTTTCTAACAGGCCATACACTAGTAGGACTGAAAACATCACGGGGGAGTTTGAATCAGATGCTCTGAATTAGGATAGGCAGTGAGTGCCAATGTAAAATGGAAAAAACACCACGGAGTGGTCAACATGGGGAGGTCAGGAAACATGCGGTGGCAATGTAGGATAGGTTTCCGAAAAACATGGCGGGGTGGTGCGCAATGTAAGGGTTTCTAACAGGCCATTCACTGGTAGGAGTGAGAAATACATCATTTGGTGGTGTGAATCGTAAGGCCTGAATCAGTATAGGCAGTGAGTGGCAATGTAGGATGGAGAAAAGCACCACGGCATGGTCAGCATGGGGAGGTCAAGAAACATTCAGTTGCAATGTAGTATAGGTTTCTGAAAAACATCGCGGGGTGGTGCGCATTGTAAGGGTTTCTAACAGCCTATTCACTAGTAGGATTCAGAAAAACATAAAGGGGTGGTGTGAATCTGAGGGACTGATTAAGGATAGGCAGTGAGTGGCAATGTAGGATGGTGAAAAGCACCACGGGGTGGTTATCATAGGGATGTCAGGAAACATGCAGTGGCAATGTAGTATAATTTTCTGAAAAACATCACGGGTGGTGCAGATTGTAATGCTTTCTAACTGGCCATTCACTAATAGGAGTGAGAAAAACATCACAGGGTCGTGTGAATCAGATGTTCTGAATTAGGATAGGCAGTGAGTGCAATGTAGGATGGAGAAAAGCACCACGGGGTGGTCAGCATGGGGAGGTCAGGAAACATGCATTGGCAATGTAGGATAGGTTTCTGAAAAACATCGCCGGGTGTTTCGCATTGTAAGGCTTTCTAACAGGCCATTCACTAGTAGGAGTGAGAAAAACATCACGGGGTGGTGTAAATTGGAGGGCCTGAATTAGGATAGGCAGTGAGTGGCAATGAAGAATGCAGGAAAGCACCACGGGGTGGTCAACATGGGGAGGTCAGGAAACATGCAATGGCAATGTAGGATAGGTTTCTGAAAAACATCGCAGGTGTTGAGCATTGTAAGGGTTTCTAACAGGCCATTCACTAGTAGGAGTGAAGAAAACATCACAGGGTTGTGTGAATCAGAGGGCCTGAAATAGGATAGGCACTGAGTGGCAATAAAGAATGGAGAAAAGCACCACGGGTTGGTGAGCCTGGTGAGGTCAGGAAACATGAAATGGCAATGTAGGATAGGTTTCTGAAAACATCATGGGGTCGTGTGAATCAGATGTTCTGAATTAGTATAGGCAGTGAGTGCAATGTAGGATGGAGAAAAGCACCACGGGGTGGTCAGCATGGGGAGGTCAGAAAACATGCATTGGCAATGTAGGATAGGTTTCTGAAAAACATCACCTGGTGTTGCACATTGTAAGGCTTTTAACAAGCCATTCACAAGTAGGAGTGAAGAAAACATCACAGGGTTGTGTGAATCAGAGGGCCTGAAATAGGATAGGCACTGAGTGGCAATAAAGAATGGAGAAAAGCACCACGGGTTGGTGAGCCTGGTGAGGTCAGGAAACATGAAATGGCAATGTAGGATAGGTTTCTGAAAAACATTACAGGGTTTTGCACATTGTAAGGGTTTGTAGCAGGCCATTCACTAGTAGGAGTGAGAAAATCATCTCGGGGTGGTGTGAATCGGAGGGTCAGAATTAGGATAGGCACTGAGTGGCAATGAAGAATGGAGAAAAGCACCACGGGTTGGTCAAGATGGTGAGGTCAGGAAACATGCGATGGCAATGTAGGATAGGTTTCTGAAAATCATCGTAGGTGGTGCGCATTGTAACGCTTTCTAACAGGCCATTCACTAGTAGGAGTGAGAAAAACATAACGAGGTCGTGTAAATTGCAGGGCCTGAATTAGAATAGGCAGTGAGTGGCAATGGAGAATGCAGGAAAGCACCACGGGGTGGTCAACATGCGGAGGTTAGGAAACATGCAATGGCAATGTTGGAGAGGTTTCTGAAAAACATCGCGGGGTGGTGCGCATTTTAAGGCTTTGTAACAAGCCATTCACAAGTAGGAATGAAAAAAACATCACCGGGTGGTGTTAATTGGAGGGCCTGAATTAGGATAGGCACTGAGTGGCAATGAAAAATGGAAAAAAGCACCACGGGTTGGTGAGCATGGTGATGTCAGGAAACATGAAATGGCAATGTAGGATAGGTTTCTCAAAAACATTGCAGGGTTGTGCACATTGTAAGGAGGCCATTCACTAGTAGGAGTGAGAACATCTTCTCGAGGTGGTGTGAATCGGAGGGCCTGAATTAGGATAGGCATTGAGTGGCAATGAAGAATAGAGAAAAGCACCACGGGGTGGTCAACATGGGGAGGTCAGGAAACATGCAATGGCAATGTAGGATAGGTTTCTGAAAAACATCGAGGGGTGGTGCGCATTGTAAGGGTTGCAAACAGGCCATTCACTAGTACGAGTGAGAAAAACATCACGAGGTGGTGTGAATCGGAGTGCCTGAATTAGGATAGGCAGTGAGTGGCAATGTAGAATGGAGAAAAGCACCACGGGTTGGTGAGCATGGTGAGGTCAGGAAACATGCGATGGCAATGTAGGTTAGGTTTCTGAAAAACATCGAGGTGTTGAGCATTGTAAGGTGTTCTAAAAGGCCATTCACTAGAAGGAGTGGGAAAAACATCACGGGGTCGTGTGAATCAGATATTCTGAATTAGGATAGGCAGTGAGTGGCAATGTAGGATGGAGAAAAGCACCACAGGGTGGTCAGCATGAGGAAGTCAGGAAACATGCTGTGGCAATGTACAAGAGTTTTCAGAAAAACATAATGGGCTGGTGCGCATTGTAAGGGTTTCTAACAGGCCATACACTAGTAGGACTGAAAACATCACGGGGGAGTTTGAATCAGATGCTCTGAATTAGGATAGGCAGTGAGTGCCAATGTAAAATGGAAAAAACACCACGGAGTGGTCAACATGGGGAGGTCAGGAAACATGCGGTGGCAATGTAGGATAGGTTTCCGAAAAACATGGCGGGGTGGTGCGCAATGTAAGGGTTTCTAACAGGCCATTCACTGGTAGGAGTGAGAAATACATCATTTGGTGGTGTGAATCGTAAGGCCTGAATCAGGATAGGCAGTGAGTGGCAATGTAGGATGGAGAAAAGCACCACGGCATGGTCAGCATGGGGAGGTCAAGAAACATTCAGTTGCAATGTAGTATAGGTTTCTGAAAAACATCGCGGGGTGGTGCGCATTGTAAGGGTTTCTAACAGCCTATTCACTAGTAGGATTCAGAAAAACATAAAGGGGTGGTGTGAATCTGAGGGACTGATTAAGGATAGGCAGTGAGTGGCAATGTAGGATGGTGAAAAGCACCACGGGGTGGTTATCATAGGGATGTCAGGAAACATGCAGTGGCAATGTAGTATAATTTTCTGAAAAACATCACGGGTGGTGCAGATTGTAATGCTTTCTAACTGGCCATTCACTAATAGGAGTGAGAAAAACATCACAGGGTCGTGTGAATCAGATGTTCTGAATTAGGATAGGCAGTGAGTGCAATGTAGGATGGAGAAAAGCACCACGGGGTGGTCAGCATGGGGAGGTCAGGAAACATGCATTGGCAATGTAGGATAGGTTTCTGAAAAACATCGCCGGGTGTTTCGCATTGTAAGGCTTTCTAACAGGCCATTCACTAGTAGGAGTGAGAAAAACATCACGGGGTGGTGTAAATTGGAGGGCCTGAATTAGGATAGGCAGTGAGTGGCAATGAAGAATGCAGGAAAGCACCACGGGGTGGTCAACATGGGGAGGTCAGGAAACATGCAATGGCAATGTAGGATAGGTTTCTGAAAAACATCGCAGGTGTTGAGCATTGTAAGGGTTTCTAACAGGCCATTCACTAGTAGGAGTGAAGAAAACATCACAGGGTTGTGTGAATCAGAGGGCCTGAAATAGGATAGGCACTGAGTGGCAATAAAGAATGGAGAAAAGCACCACGGGTTGGTGAGCCTGGTGAGGTCAGGAAACATGAAATGGCAATGTAGGATAGGTTTCTGAAAACATCATGGGGTCGTGTGAATCAGATGTTCTGAATTAGTATAGGCAGTGAGTGCAATGTAGGATGGAGAAAAGCACCACGGGGTGGTCAGCATGGGGAGGTCAGAAAACATGCATTGGCAATGTAGGATAGGTTTCTGAAAAACATCACCTGGTGTTGCACATTGTAAGGCTTTTAACAAGCCATTCACAAGTAGGAGTGAAGAAAACATCACAGGGTTGTGTGAATCAGAGGGCCTGAAATAGGATAGGCACTGAGTGGCAATAAAGAATGGAGAAAAGCACCACGGGTTGGTGAGCCTGGTGAGGTCAGGAAACATGAAATGGCAATGTAGGATAGGTTTCTGAAAAACATTACAGGGTTTTGCACATTGTAAGGGTTTGTAGCAGGCCATTCACTAGTAGGAGTGAGAAAATCATCTCGGGGTGGTGTGAATCGGAGGGTCAGAATTAGGATAGGCACTGAGTGGCAATGAAGAATGGAGAAAAGCACCACGGGTTGGTCAAGATGGTGAGGTCAGGAAACATGCGATGGCAATGTAGGATAGGTTTCTGAAAATCATCGTAGGTGGTGCGCATTGTAACGCTTTCTAACAGGCCATTCACTAGTAGGAGTGAGAAAAACATAACGAGGTCGTGTAAATTGCAGGGCCTGAATTAGAATAGGCAGTGAGTGGCAATGGAGAATGCAGGAAAGCACCACGGGGTGGTCAACATGCGGAGGTTAGGAAACATGCAATGGCAATGTTGGAGAGGTTTCTGAAAAACATCGCGGGGTGGTGCGCATTTTAAGGCTTTGTAACAAGCCATTCACAAGTAGGAATGAAAAAAACATCACCGGGTGGTGTTAATTGGAGGGCCTGAATTAGGATAGGCACTGAGTGGCAATGAAAAATGGAAAAAAGCACCACGGGTTGGTGAACATGGTGATGTCAGGAAACATGAAATGGCAATGTAGGATAGGTTTCTCAAAAACATTGCAGGGTTGTGCACATTGTAAGGAGGCCATTCACTAGTAGGAGTGAGAACATCTTCTCGAGGTGGTGTGAATCGGAGGGCCTGAATTAGGATAGGCATTGAGTGGCAATGAAGAATAGAGAAAAGCACCACGGGGTGGTCAACATGGGGAGGTCAGGAAACATGCAATGGCAATGTAGGATAGGTTTCTGAAAAACATCGAGGGGTGGTGCGCATTGTAAGGGTTGCAAACAGGCCATTCACTAGTACGAATGAGAAAAACATCACGAGGTGGTGTGAATCGGAGTGCCTGAATTAGGATAGGCAGTGAGTGGCAATGTAGAATGGAGAAAAGCACCACGGGTTGGTGAGCATGGTGAGGTCAGGAAACATGCGATGGCAATGTAGGTTAGGTTTCTGAAAAACATCGAGGTGTTGAGCATTGTAAGGTGTTCTAAAAGGCCATTCACTAGAAGGAGTGGGAAAAACATCACGGGGTCGTGTGAATCAGATATTCTGAATTAGGATAGGCAGTGAGTGGCAATGTAGGATGGAGAAAAGCACCACAGGGTGGTCAGCATGAGGAAGTCAGGAAACATGCTGTGGCAATGTACAAGAGTTTTCAGAAAAACATAATGGGCTGGTGCGCATTGTAAGGGTTTCTAACAGGCCATACACTAGTAGGACTGAAAACATCACGGGGGAGTTTGAATCAGATGCTCTGAATTAGGATAGGCAGTGAGTGCCAATGTAAAATGGAAAAAACACCACGGAGTGGTCAACATGGGGAGGTCAGGAAACATGCGGTGGCAATGTAGGATAGGTTTCCGAAAAACATGGCGGGGTGGTGCGCAATGTAAGGGTTTCTAACAGGCCATTCACTGGTAGGAGTGAGAAATACATCATTTGGTGGTGTGAATCGTAAGGCCTGAATCAGTATAGGCAGTGAGTGGCAATGTAGGATGGAGAAAAGCACCACGGCATGGTCAGCATGGGGAGGTCAAGAAACATTCAGTTGCAATGTAGTATAGGTTTCTGAAAAACATCGCGGGGTGGTGCGCATTGTAAGGGTTTCTAACAGCCTATTCACTAGTAGGATTCAGAAAAACATAAAGGGGTGGTGTGAATCTGAGGGACTGATTAAGGATAGGCAGTGAGTGGCAATGTAGGATGGTGAAAAGCACCACGGGGTGGTTATCATAGGGATGTCAGGAAACATGCAGTGGCAATGTAGTATAATTTTCTGAAAAACATCACGGGTGGTGCAGATTGTAATGCTTTCTAACTGGCCATTCACTAATAGGAGTGAGAAAAACATCACAGGGTCGTGTGAATCAGATGTTCTGAATTAGGATAGGCAGTGAGTGCAATGTAGGATGGAGAAAAGCACCACGGGGTGGTCAGCATGGGGAGGTCAGGAAACATGCATTGGCAATGTAGGATAGGTTTCTGAAAAACATCGCCGGGTGTTTCGCATTGTAAGGCTTTCTAACAGGCCATTCACTAGTAGGAGTGAGAAAAACATCACGGGGTGGTGTAAATTGGAGGGCCTGAATTAGGATAGGCAGTGAGTGGCAATGAAGAATGCAGGAAAGCACCACGGGGTGGTCAACATGGGGAGGTCAGGAAACATGCAATGGCAATGTAGGATAGGTTTCTGAAAAACATCGCAGGTGTTGAGCATTGTAAGGGTTTCTAACAGGCCATTCACTAGTAGGAGTGAGAAAAACATCATGGGGTCGTGTGAATCAGATGTTCTGAATTAGTATAGGCAGTGAGTGCAATGTAGGATGGAGAAAAGCACCACGGGGTGGTCAGCATGGGGAGGTCAGAAAACATGCATTGGCAATGTAGGATAGGTTTCTGAAAAACATCACCTGGTGTTGCACATTGTAAGGCTTTTAACAAGCCATTCACAAGTAGGAGTGAAGAAAACATCACAGGGTTGTGTGAATCAGAGGGCCTGAAATAGGATAGGCACTGAGTGGCAATAAAGAATGGAGAAAAGCACCACGGGTTGGTGAGCCTGGTGAGGTCAGGAAACATGAAATGGCAATGTAGGATAGGTTTCTGAAAAACATTACAGGGTTTTGCACATTGTAAGGGTTTGTAGCAGGCCATTCACTAGTAGGAGTGAGAAAATCATCTCGGGGTGGTGTGAATCGGAGGGTCAGAATTAGGATAGGCACTGAGTGGCAATGAAGAATGGAGAAAAGCACCACGGGTTGGTCAAGATGGTGAGGTCAGGAAACATGCGATGGCAATGTAGGATAGGTTTCTGAAAATCATCGTAGGTGGTGCGCATTGTAACGCTTTCTTACAGGCCATTCACTAGTAGGAGTGAGAAAAACATAACGAGGTCGTGTAAATTGCAGGGCCTGAATTAGAATAGGCAGTGAGTGGCAATGGAGAATGCAGGAAAGCACCACGGGGTGGTCAACATGCGGAGGTTAGGAAACATGCAATGGCAATGTTGGAGAGGTTTCTGAAAAACATCGCGGGGTGGTGCGCATTTTAAGGCTTTGTAACAAGCCATTCACAAGTAGGAATGAAAAAAACATCACCGGGTGGTGTTAATTGGAGGGCCTGAATTAGGATAGGCACTGAGTGGCAATGAAAAATGGAAAAAAGCACCACGGGTTGGTGAGCATGGTGATGTCAGGAAACATGAAATGGCAATGTAGGATAGGTTTCTCAAAAACATTGCAGGGTTGTGCACATTGTAAGGAGGCCATTCACTAGTAGGAGTGAGAACATCTTCTCGAGGTGGTGTGAATCGGAGGGCCTGAATTAGGATAGGCATTGAGTGGCAATGAAGAATAGAGAAAAGCACCACGGGGTGGTCAACATGGGGAGGTCAGGAAACATGCAATGGCAATGTAGGATAGGTTTCTGAAAAACATCGAGGGGTGGTGCGCATTGTAAGGGTTGCAAACAGGCCATTCACTAGTACGAGTGAGAAAAACATCACGAGGTGGTGTGAATCGGAGTGCCTGAATTAGGATAGGCAGTGAGTGGCAATGTAGAATGGAGAAAAGCACCACGGGTTGGTGAGCATGGTGAGGTCAGGAAACATGCGATGGCAATGTAGGTTAGGTTTCTGAAAAACATCGAGGTGTTGAGCATTGTAAGGTGTTCTAAAAGGCCATTCACTAGAAGGAGTGGGAAAAACATCACGGGGTCGTATGAATCAGATATTCTGAATTAGGATAGGCAGTGAGTGGCAATGTAGGATGGAGAAAAGCACCACAGGGTGGTCAGCATGAGGAAGTCAGGAAACATGCTGTGGCAATGTACAAGAGTTTTCAGAAAAACATAATGGGCTGGTGCGCATTGTAAGGGTTTCTAACAGGCCATACACTAGTAGGACTGAAAACATCACGGGGGAGTTTGAATCAGATGCTCTGAATTAGGATAGGCAGTGAGTGCCAATGTAAAATGGAAAAAACACCACGGAGTGGTCAACATGGGGAGGTCAGGAAACATGCGGTGGCAATGTAGGATAGGTTTCCGAAAAACATGGCGGGGTGGTGCGCAATGTAAGGGTTTCTAACAGGCCATTCACTGGTAGGAGTGAGAAATACATCATTTGGTGGTGTGAATCGTAAGGCCTGAATCAGGATAGGCAGTGAGTGGCAATGTAGGATGGAGAAAAGCACCACGGCATGGTCAGCATGGGGAGGTCAAGAAACATTCAGTTGCAATGTAGTATAGGTTTCTGAAAAACATCGCGGGGTGGTGCGCATTGTAAGGGTTTCTAACAGCCTATTCACTAGTAGGATTCAGAAAAACATAAAGGGGTGGTGTGAATCTGAGGGACTGATTAAGGATAGGCAGTGAGTGGCAATGTAGGATGGTGAAAAGCACCACGGGGTGGTTATCATAGGGATGTCAGGAAACATGCAGTGGCAATGTAGTATAATTTTCTGAAAAACATCATGGGTGGTGCAGATTGTAATGCTTTCTAACTGGCCATTCACTAATAGGAGTGAGAAAAACATCACAGGGTCGTGTGAATCAGATGTTCTGAATTAGGATAGGCAGTGAGTGCAATGTAGGATGGAGAAAAGCACCACGGGGTGGTCAGCATGGGGAGGTCAGGAAACATGCATTGGCAATGTAGGATAGGTTTCTGAAAAACATCGCCGGGTGTTTCGCATTGTAAGGCTTTCTAACAGGCCATTCACTAGTAGGAGTGAGAAAAACATCACGGGGTGGTGTAAATTGGAGGGCCTGAATTAGGATAGGCAGTGAGTGGCAATGAAGAATGCAGGAAAGCACCACGGGGTGGTCAACATGGGGAGGTCAGGAAACATGCAATGGCAATGTAGGATAGGTTTCTGAAAAACATCGCAGGTGTTGAGCATTGTAAGGGTTTCTAACAGGCCATTCACTAGTAGGAGTGAAGAAAACATCACAGGGTTGTGTGAATCAGAGGGCCTGAAATAGGATAGGCACTGAGTGGCAATAAAGAATGGAGAAAAGCACCACGGGTTGGTGAGCCTGGTGAGGTCAGGAAACATGAAATGGCAATGTAGGATAGGTTTCTGAAAACATCATGGGGTCGTGTGAATCAGATGTTCTGAATTAGTATAGGCAGTGAGTGCAATGTAGGATGGAGAAAAGCACCACGGGGTGGTCAGCATGGGGAGGTCAGAAAACATGCATTGGCAATGTAGGATAGGTTTCTGAAAAACATCACCTGGTGTTGCACATTGTAAGGCTTTTAACAAGCCATTCACAAGTAGGAGTGAAGAAAACATCACAGGGTTGTGTGAATCAGAGGGCCTAAAATAGGATAGGCACTGAGTGGCAATAAAGAATGGAGAAAAGCACCACGGGTTGGTGAGCCTGGTGAGGTCAGGAAACATGAAATGGCAATGTAGGATAGGTTTCTGAAAAACATTACAGGGTTTTGCACATTGTAAGGGTTTGTAGCAGGCCATTCACTAGTAGGAGTGAGAAAATCATCTCGGGGTGGTGTGAATCGGAGGGTCAGAATTAGGATAGGCACTGAGTGGCAATGAAGAATGGAGAAAAGCACCACGGGTTGGTCAAGATGGTGAGGTCAGGAAACATGCGATGGCAATGTAGGATAGGTTTCTGAAAATCATCGTAGGTGGTGCGCATTGTAACGCTTTCTAACAGGCCATTCACTAGTAGGAGTGAGAAAAACATAACGAGGTCGTGTAAATTGCAGGGCCTGAATTAGAATAGGCAGTGAGTGGCAATGGAGAATGCAGGAAAGCACCACGGGGTGGTCAACATGCGGAGGTTAGGAAACATGCAATGGCAATGTTGGAGAGGTTTCTGAAAAACATCGCGGGGTGGTGCGCATTTTAAGGCTTTGTAACAAGCCATTCACAAGTAGGAATGAAAAAAACATCACCGGGTGGTGTTAATTGGAGGGCCTGAATTAGGATAGGCACTGAGTGGCAATGAAAAATGGAAAAAAGCACCACGGGTTGGTGAGCATGGTGATGTCAGGAAACATGAAATGGCAATGTAGGATAGGTTTCTCAAAAACATTGCAGGGTTGTGCACATTGTAAGGAGGCCATTCACTAGTAGGAGTGAGAACATCTTCTCGAGATGGTGTGAATCGGAGGGCCTGAATTAGGATAGGCATTGAGTGGCAATGAAGAATAGAGAAAAGCACCACGGGGTGGTCAACATGGGGAGGTCAGGAAACATGCAATGGCAATGTAGGATAGGTTTCTGAAAAACATCGAGGGGTGGTGCGCATTGTAAGGGTTGCAAACAGGCCATTCACTAGTACGAGTGAGAAAAACATCACGAGGTGGTGTGAATCGGAGTGCCTGAATTAGGATAGGCAGTGAGTGGCAATGTAGAATGGAGAAAAGCACCACGGGTTGGTGAGCATGGTGAGGTCAGGAAAAATGCGATGGCAATGTAGGTTAGGTTTCTGAAAAACATCGAGGTGTTGAGCATTGTAAGGTGTTCTAAAAGGCCATTCACTAGAAGGAGTGGGAAAAACATCACGGGGTCGTGTGAATCAGATATTCTGAATTAGGATAGGCAGTGAGTGGCAATGTAGGATGGAGAAAAGCACCACAGGGTGGTCAGCATGAGGAAGTCAGGAAACATGCTGTGGCAATGTACAAGAGTTTTCAGAAAAACATAATGGGCTGGTGCGCATTGTAAGGGTTTCTAACAGGCCATACACTAGTAGGACTGAAAACATCACGGGGGAGTTTGAATCAGATGCTCTGAATTAGGATAGGCAGTGAGTGCCAATGTAAAATGGAAAAAACACCACGGAGTGGTCAACATGGGGAGGTCAGGAAACTTGCGGTGGCAATGTAGGATAGGTTTCCGAAAAACATGGCGGGGTGGTGCGCAATGTAAGGGTTTCTAACAGGCCATTCACTGGTAGGAGTGAGAAATACATCATTTGGTGGTGTGAATCGTAAGGCCTGAATCAGGATAGGCAGTGAGTGGCAATGTAGGATGAAGAAAAGCACCACGGCATGGTCAGCATGGGGAGGTCAAGAAACATTCAGTTGCAATGTAGTATAGGTTTCTGAAAAACATCGCGGGGTGGTGCGCATTGTAAGGGTTTCTAACAGCCTATTCACTAGTAGGATTCAGAAAAACATAAAGGGGTGGTGTGAATCTGAGGGACTGATTAAGGATAGGCAGTGAGTGGCAATGTAGGATGGTGAAAAGCACCACGGGGTGGTTATCATAGGGATGTCAGGAAACATGCAGTGGCAATGTAGTATAATTTTCTGAAAAACATCACGGGTGGTGCAGATTGTAATGCTTTCTAACTGGCCATTCACTAATAGGAGTGAGAAAAACATCACAGGGTCGTGTGAATCAGATGTTCTGAATTAGGATAGGCAGTGAGTGCAATGTAGGATGGAGAAAAGCACCACGGGGTGGTCAGCATGGGGAGGTCAGGAAACATGCATTGGCAATGTAGGATAGGTTTCTGAAAAACATCGCCGGGTGTTTCGCATTGTAAGGCTTTCTAACAGGCCATTCACTAGTAGGAGTGAGAAAAACATCACGGGGTGGTGTAAATTGGAGGGCCTGAATTAGGATAGGCAGTGAGTGGCAATGAAGAATGCAGGAAAGCACCACGGGGTGGTCAACATGGGGAGGTCAGGAAACATGCAATGGCAATGTAGGATAGGTTTCTGAAAAACATCGCAGGTGTTGAGCATTGTAAGGGTTTCTAACAGGCCATTCACTAGTAGGAGTGAGAAAAACATCATGGGGTCGTGTGAATCAGATGTTCTGAATTAGTATAGGCAGTGAGTGCAATGTAGGATGGAGAAAAGCACCACGGGGTGGTCAGCATGGGGAGGTCAGAAAACATGCATTGGCAATGTAGGATAGGTTTCTGAAAAACATCACCTGGTGTTGCACATTGTAAGGCTTTTAACAAGCCATTCACAAGTAGGAGTGAAGAAAACATCACAGGGTTGTGTGAATCAGAGGGCCTGAAATAGGATAGGCACTGAGTGGCAATAAAGAATGGAGAAAAGCACCACGGGTTGGTGAGCCTGGTGAGGTCAGGAAACATGAAATGGCAATGTAGGATAGGTTTCTGAAAAACATTACAGGGTTTTGCACATTGTAAGGGTTTGTAGCAGGCCATTCACTAGTAGGAGTGAGAAAATCATCTCGGGGTGGTGTGAATCGGAGGGTCAGAATTAGGATAGGCACTGAGTGGCAATGAAGAATGGAGAAAAGCACCACGGGTTGGTCAAGATGGTGAGGTCAGGAAACATGCGATGGCAATGTAGGATAGGTTTCTGAAAATCATCGTAGGTGGTGCGCATTGTAACGCTTTCTAACAGGCCATTCACTAGTAGGAGTGAGAAAAACATAACGAGGTCGTGTAAATTGCAGGGCCTGAATTAGAATAGGCAGTGAGTGGCAATGGAGAATGCAGGAAAGCACCACGGGGTGGTCAACATGCGGAGGTTAGGAAACATGCAATGGCAATGTTGGAGAGGTTTCTGAAAAACATCGCGGGGTGGTGCGCATTTTAAGGCTTTGTAACAAGCCATTCACAAGTAGGAATGAAAAAAACATCACCGGGTGGTGTTAATTGGAGGGCCTGAATTAGGATAGGCACTGAGTGGCAATGAAAAATGGAAAAAAGCACCACGGGTTGGTGAGCATGGTGATGTCAGGAAACATGAAATGGCAATGTAGGATAGGTTTCTCAAAAACATTGCAGGGTTGTGCACATTGTAAGGAGGCCATTCACTAGTAGGAGTGAGAACATCTTCTCGAGGTGGTGTGAATCGGAGGGCCTGAATTAGGATAGGCATTGAGTGGCAATGAAGAATAGAGAAAAGCACCACGGGGTGGTCAACATGGGGAGGTCAGGAAACATGCAATGGCAATGTAGGATAGGTTTCTGAAAAACATCGAGGGGTGGTGCGCATTGTAAGGGTTGCAAACAGGCCATTCACTAGTACGAGTGAGAAAAACATCACGAGGTGGTGTGAATCGGAGTGCCTGAATTAGGATAGGCAGTGAGTGGCAATGTAGAATGGAGAAAAGCACCACGGGTTGGTGAGCATGGTGAGGTCAGGAAACATGCGATGGCAATGTAGGTTAGGTTTCTGAAAAACATCGAGGTGTTGAGCATTGTAAGGTGTTCTAAAAGGCCATTCACTAGAAGGAGTGGGAAAAACATCACGGGGTCGTGTGAATCAGATATTCTGAATTAGGATAGGCAGTGAGTGGCAATGTAGGATGTAGAAAAGCACCACAGGATGGTCAGCATGAGGAAGTCAGGAAACATGCTGTGGCAATGTACAAGAGTTTTCAGAAAAACATAATGGGCTGGTGCGCATTGTAAGGGTTTCTAACAGGCCATACACTAGTAGGACTGAAAACATCACGGGGGAGTTTGAATCAGATGCTCTGAATTAGGATAGGCAGTGAGTGCCAATGTAAAATGGAAAAAACACCACGGAGTGGTCAACATGGGGAGGTCAGGAAACATGCGGTGGCAATGTAGGATAGGTTTCCGAAAAACATGGCGGGGTGGTGCGCAATGTAAGGGTTTCTAACAGGCCATTCACTGGTAGGAGTGAGAAATACATCATTTGGTGGTGTGAATCGTAAGGCCTGAATCAGGATAGGCAGTGAGTGGCAATGTAGGATGGAGAAAAGCACCACGGCATGGTCAGCATGGGGAGGTCAAGAAACATTCAGTTGCAATGTAGTATAGGTTTCTGAAAAACATCGCGGGGTGGTGCGCATTGTAAGGGTTTCTAACAGCCTATTCACTAGTAGGATTCAGAAAAACATAAAGGGGTGGTGTGAATCTGAGGGACTGATTAAGGATAGGCAGTGAGTGGCAATGTAGGATGGTGAAAAGCACCACGGGGTGGTTATCATAGGGATGTCAGGAAACATGCAGTGGCAATGTAGTATAATTTTCTGAAAAACATCACGGGTGGTGCAGATTGTAATGCTTTCTAACTGGCCATTCACTAATAGGAGTGAGAAAAACATCACAGGGTCGTGTGAATCAGATGTTCTGAATTAGGATAGGCAGTGAGTGCAATGTAGGATGGAGAAAAGCACCACGGGGTGGTCAGCATGGGGAGGTCAGGAAACATGCATTGGCAATGTAGGATAGGTTTCTGAAAAACATCGCCGGGTGTTTCGCATTGTAAGGCTTTCTAACAGGCCATTCACTAGTAGGAGTGAGAAAAACATCACGGGGTGGTGTAAACTGGAGGGCCTGAATTAGGATAGGCAGTGAGTGGCAATGAAGAATGCAGGAAAGCACCACGGGGTGGTCAACATGGGGAGGTCAGGAAACATGCAATGGCAATGTAGGATAGGTTTCTGAAAAACATCGCAGGTGTTGAGCATTGTAAGGGTTTCTAACAGGCCATTCACTAGTAGGATTCAGAAAAACATAAAGGGGTGGTGTGAATCTGAGGGCCTGATTAAGGATAGGCAGTGAGTGGCAATGTAGGATGTAGAAAAGCATCACGGGGTGGTCAGCATGGGGAGGTCAGGAAACATGCAGTAGCAATGTGGGATAGCTTTCTGAAAAACATTACAGATTGCTGCGCATTGCAAGGGTTTCTACCAGGCCATTGACAAGTAGGATTGAGAAAAATATCTCCGGGTGTTGTGAATCAGAGGGCCTGATTTTGGATAGGCAGTGAGTGGCAATGTAGGATGGTGAAAAGCACCACGGGGTGGTTATCATAGGGATATCAGGAAACATGCAGTGGCAATGTAGTATAATTTTCTGAAAAACATCACGGGTGGTGCAGATTGTAATGGTTTCTAAATGGCAATTCACTAATAGGAGTGAGAAAAACATCACGGGGTCGTGTGAATCAGATGCTCTGAATGAGGATAGGCAGTGAGTGCAATGTAGGATGGAGAAAAGCACCACGGGGTGGTCAGCATGGGGAGGTCAGGAAACATGCATTGGCAATGTAGGATAGGTTTCTGAAAAACATCGCCGGGTGTTTCGCATTGTAAGGCTTTCTAACAGGCCATTCACTAGTAGGAGTGAGAAAAACATCATGGGGTGGTGTAAATTGGAGGGCCTGAATTAGGATAGGCACTGAGTGGCAATGAAGAATGCAGGAAAGCACCACGGGGTGGTCAACATGGGGAGGTCAGGAAACATGCAATGGCAATGTTGGATAGGTTTCTGAAAAACATCACGGGGTGGTGCGCATTGTAAGGATTTCTAACAAGCCATTCACAAGTAGGAGTGAAAAAAACATCTTGGGGTGGTGTGAATCGGAAGGGCCTGAATTAGGATAGGCACTGAGTGGCAATGAAGAATGGAGAAAAGCACCACGGGTTGGTGAGCATGATGAGGTCAGGAAACATGAAATGGCAATGTAGGATAGGTTTCTGAAAAACATCGCAGGGTTGTGCATATTGTAAGGGTTTGTAGCAGGCCATTCACTAGTAGGAGTTAGAAAATAATCTCGGGGTGGTGTGAATCGGAGGGCCTGAACTAGGATAGGCACTGAGTGGCAAAGAAGAATAGAGAAAAGCACCACGGGGTGGTCAACATGGGGAGGTCAGGAAACATGCAGTGGCAATGTAGGATAGGTTTCTGAAAAACATCTAGGGGTGGTGCGCATTGTAAGGGTTGCAAACAGGCCATTCACTAGTGGGAGTGAGAAAAACATCACGGGGTGGTGTTAATCGGAGTGCCTAAATTAGGATAGGCAGTGAGTGGCAATTTAGAATGAAGAAAAGCACAACGGGTTGGTGAGCATGGTTAGGTCAGGAAACATGCCATGGCAATGTAGGATAGGTTTCTGAAAAACATCGAGGTGTTGAGCATTGTAAGGGTTTCTAACAGGCCATTCACTAGTAGGAGTGAGAGAAATATCACGGGGTCATGTGAATCAGATGTTCTGAATTAGGATAGGCAGTGAGTGGCAATGTAGGATGGAGAAAAGCACCACAGTGTGGTCAGCATGAGGAGGTCAGGAAACATTCAGTGGCAATGTAGTATAGGTTTCTCAAAAACATCGCGGGGTTGTGCACATTGTAAGGGTTTCTAACAGGCTACTCACTAGTAGGATTGAAAAAAACATAACGGGGTGGTGTGAATCAGAGGGCCTGATTAAGGATAGGCAGTTAGTGGCAATGTAGGATGTAGAAAAGCACCATGGGTTGGTCAGCATGGGGAGGGCAGGAAACATGCAGTATAAATGTGGATAACTTTCTGAAAATCATTACAGTTTGGTGCACATTGTAAGGGTTTCTAACAGGCCATTGACTAGTAGGAGTGAGAAAACTATCACCGGGTGGTGTGAATCGGATGGCCTGAATCAGGATAGGCAGTGAGTGGCAATGTAGGATGGAGAAATGCAGCACAGGGTGATCAGCATGGGGAAGTGAGGAAACATGCAGTGGCAATGTAGAATAGGTTTCTGAAAAAAAAATTGGGGCGGTGTGCATTGTAAGGGTTTCTAACAGGCCATTCACTAGTAGGAGTGAGAAAAACATCATGGGGTCGTGTGAATCAGATGTTCTGAATTAGTATAGGCAGTGAGTGCAATGTAGGATGGAGAAAAGCACCACGGGGTGGTCAGCATGGGGAGGTCAGAAAACATGCATTGGCAATGTAGGACAGGTTTCTGAAAAACGTCGCCCGGTGTTGCACATTGTAAGGCTTTTAACAAGCCATTCACAAGTAGGAGTGAAGAAAACATCACAGGGTTGTGTGAATCGGAGGGCCTGAATTAGGATAGGCACTGAGTGGCAATGAAGAATGGAGAAAAGCACCACGGGGTGGTCAACATGGTGAGGTCAGGAAACATGCGATGGCAATGTAGGATAGGTTTCTGAAAATCATCGTAGGTGGTGCGCATTGTAACGCTTTCTAACAGGCCATTCACTAGTAGGAGTGAGAAAAACATAACGAGGTCGTGTAAATTGCAGGGCCTGAATTAGAATAGGCAGTGAGTGGCAATGGAGAATGCAGGAAAGCACCACGGGGTGGTCAACATGCGGAGGTTAGGAAACATGCAATGGCAATGTTGGAGAGGTTTCTGAAAAACATCGCGGGGTGGTGCGCATTTTAAGGCTTTGTAACAAGCCATTCACAAGTAGGAATGAAAAAAACATCACCGGGTGGTGTTAATTGGAGGGCCTGAATTAGGATAGGCACTGAGTGGCAATGAAAAATGGAAAAAAGCACCACGGGTTGGTGAGCATGGTGATGTCAGGAAACATGAAATGGCAATGTAGGATAGGTTTCTCAAAAACATTGCAGGGTTGTGCACATTGTAAGGAGGCCATTCACTGGTAGGAGTGAGAAAATCATCTCAAGGTGGTGTGAATCGGAGGGCCTGAATTAGGATAGGCATTGAGTGGCAATGAAGAATAGAGAATAGCACCACGGGGTGGTCACCATGGCGAGGTCAGGAAACATGCAATGGCAATGTATGATAGGTTTCTGAAAAACATCGAGGGGTGGTGCGCATTGTAAGGGTTGCAAACAGGCCATTCACTAGTAGGAGTGAGAAAAACATCACGAGGTGGTGTGAATCGGAGTGCCTGAATTAGGATAGGCAGTGAGGGGCAATGTAGAATGGAGAAAAGCACCACGGGTTGGTGAGCACGGTGAGGTCAGGAAACATGCGATGGCAATGTAGGATAGGTTTCTGAAAAACATCGAGGTGTTGAGCATTGTAAGGTGTTCTAAAAGGCCATTCACTAGAAGGAGTGGGAAAAACATCACGGGGTCGTGTGAATCAGATATTCTGAATTAGGATAGGCAGTGAGTGGCAATGTAGGATGGAGAAAAGCACCACAGGGTGGTCAGCATGAGGAAGTCAGGAAACATGCTGTGGCAATGTAGAAGTATTTTCAGAAAAACATCATGGGCTGGTGCGCATTGTAAGGGTTTCTAACAGGCCATTCACTAGTAGGACTGAAAACATCAAGGGGGGGTTTTGAATCAGATGCTCTGAATCAGGATAGGCAGTGAGTGGCAATGTAAAATGGAAAAAACACCACGGAGTGGTCAACATGGGGAGGTCAGGAAACATGCGTTGGCAATGTAGGATAGGTTTCTGAAAAACATCGCGGGGTGGTGCGCAATGTAAGGGTTTCTAACAGGCCATTGACTCGTAGGAGTGAGAAAAATATCACCGGGTGGTGTGAATCGGAGGGCCTGAATTAGTATAGGCACTGAATGGCTATGAAGAATAGAGAAAACAACACAGGTTGGTCACCTTGAGGAGGTCAGGAAACATGCTGTGGCAATGTAGAAGAGTTTTCAGAAAAACATCATGGGGTGGTGCGCATTGTAAGGGTTTCTAACAGGCCATTCACTAGTAGGAGTGAGAAAAACATAACAAGGTCGTGTAAATTGTAGGGCCTGAATTTGGATAGGCAGGGAGTGGCAATGAAGAATGCAGGAAAGCACCACGGGGTGGTCAACATGGGGAGGTTAGGAAACATGCAATGGCAATGTTGGAGAGGTTTCTGAAAAACATTGCGGGTTGGTGCGCATTGTAAGGCTTTCTAACAAGCCATTCACAAGTAGGAGTGAAAAAAACATCACGGGGTGGTGTGAATCGGACGGCCTGAACTAGGATAGGCACTGAGTGGCAATGAAGAATAGAGAAAAGCACCACGGGCTGGTCAACATGGGGAGGTCAGGAAACATGCAATGGCAATGTAGGATAGGTTTCTGAAAAACATCGAGGGGTGGTGCGCATTGTAAGGGTTGCAAACAGGCCATTCACTAGTAGGAGTGAGAAAAACATCACAGGGTGGTGTTAATCGGAGTGCCTGAATTAGGATAGGCAGTGAGTGGCAATGTAGAATGGAGAAAAGCACCACGGGTTGGTGAGCATGGTGAGGTCAGGAAACATGCAATGGCAATGTAGGATAGGTTTCTGAAAAACATCGCAGGTGTTGAGCATTGTAAGGGTTTCTAACAGGCCATTCACTAGAAGGAGTGAGAGAAATATCACGGGGTCCTGTGAATCAGATGTTCTGAATTAGGGTAGGCAGTGAGTGGCAATGTAGGATGGAGAAAAGCACCACAGTGTGGTCAGCATGAGGAGGTCAGGAAACATGCTGTGGCAATGTAGAAGAGTTTTCAGAAAAACATCATGCGCTGGTGCACATTGTAAGGGTTTCTAACAGGCCATTCACTAGTAGGAGTGAGAAAAATATCACAGGGTGGTTTGAATCAGATGCTCTGAATTAGGATAGGCAGTGAGTGGCAATGCAAAATGGAAAAAACACCACGGAGTGGTCAGCATGTGGAGGTCAGGAAACATGCGGTGGCAATGTAGGATAGGTTTCTGAAAAACATCGTGGGGTGGTGCGCAATGTAAGTGTTTCTAACAGGCCATTCACTAGTAGGAGTGAGAAATACATCATTTGGTGGTGTGAATCGGAAGGCCTGAATCAGGATAGGCAGTGAGTGGCAATGTAGGATGGAGAAAAGCACCACGGCATGGTCAGCATGGGGAGGTCAGGAAACATTCAGTGGCAATGTAGTATAGGTTTCTGAAAAAAATCGCGGGGTTGTGCACATTGTAAGGGTTTCTAACAGGCTACTCACTAGTAGGATTGAGAAAAACATAACGGGGTGGTGTGAATCAGAGGGCCTGATTAAGCATAGGCAGTGAGTGGCAATGTAGGATGTAGAAAAGCACCACGGGTTGGTCAGCATGGGGAGGTCAGGAAACATGCAGTATCAATGTGGATAGCTTTCTGAAAATCATTACGGGTTGGTGCACATTGTAAGGGTTTCTAACAGGCCATTGAGTAGTAGGAGTGAGAAAAATATCACCGGGTGGTGTGAATCGGGTGGCCTGAATCAGGATAGGCAGTGAGTGGCAATGTAGGATGGAGAAAAGCACCACAGGGTGGTCAGCATGGGGAGGTGAGGAAACATGCAGTGGCAATGTAGAATAGGTTTCTGAAAAAAAAATTGGGGCGGTGTGCATTGTAAGGGTTTCTAACAGGCCATTCATTAGTAGGAGTGAGAAAAACATCATGGGGTCGTGTGAATCAGATGTTCTGAATTAGGCTAGGCAGTTATTGCAATGTAGGATTGAGAAAAGCACCACGGGGTGGTCAGCATGGGGAGGTCATAAAACATGCATTGGCAATTTAGGATAGGTTTCTGAAAATCATCGAGGGGTGGTGCGCATTGTAAGGGTTGCAAACAGGCCATTCACTAGTAGGAGTGAGAAAAACATCACGAGGTGGTGTTAATCGGAGTGCCTGAATTAGGATAGGCAGTGAGTGGCAATGTAGAATGGAGAAAAGCACCATGGGTTGGTGAGCATGGTGAGGTCAGAAAACATGCAATGGCAATGTAGGATAGGTTTCTTAAAAACATCGCAGGTGTTGAGCATTGTAAGGGTTTCTAACAGGCCATTCACTAGAAGGAGTCAGAGAAATATCACGGGGTCGTGTGAATCAGATGTTCTGAATTAGGATAGGCAGTGAGTGGCAATGTAGGATGGAGAAAAGCACCACAGTGTGGTCAGCATGAGGAGGTCAGGAAACATGCTGTGGCAATGTAGAAGAGTTTTCAGAAAAACATCATGCGCTGGTGCGCATTGTAAGGGTTTCTAACAGGCCATTCACTAGTAGGAGTGAGAAAATCATCACCCGGTGGTTTGAATCAGATGCTCTGAATTAGGATAGGCAGTGAGTGGCAATGTAAAATGGAAAAAACACCACGGAGTGGTCAGCATGTGGAGGTCAGGAAACATGCGGTGGCAATGTAGGATAGGTTTCTGAAAAACATCGCGGGGTGGTGCGCAATATAAGTGTTTCTAACAGCCATTCACTAGTAGGAGTGAGAAATACATCATTTGGTGGTGTGAATCGGAAGGCCTGAATCAGGATAGGCAGTGAGTGGCAATGTAGGATGGAGAAAAGCACCACGGCATGGTCAGCATGGGGAGGTCAAGAAACATTCAGTGGCAATGTAGTATAGGTTTCTGAAAAAAATCACGGGGTTGTGCACATTGTAAGGGTTTCTAACAGGCTACTCACTAGTAGGTTTGAGAAAAACATAACGGGGTGGTGTGAATCAGAGGGCCTGATTAAGCATAGGCAGTGAGTGGCAATGTATGATGTAGAAAAGCACCACGGGTTGGTCAGAATGGGGAGGTCAGGAAACATGCAGTATCAATGTGGATAGCTTTCTGAAAATCATTACGGGTTGGTGCACATTGTAAGGGTTTCTAACAGGCCATTGAATAGTAGGAGTGAGAAAAATATCACCGGGTGGTGTGAATCGGGTGGCCTGAATCAGGATAGGCAGTGAGTGCAATGTAGGATGGAGAAAAGCACCACGGGGTGGTCAGCATGGGGAGGTCAGAAAACATGCATTGGCAATTTAGGTTAGGTTTCTGAAGAACATCGCCGGGTATTGCGCATTGTAAGGCTTTTAACAAGCCATTCACAAGTAGGAGTGAAGAAAACATCACTCGGTTGTGTGAATCGGAGGGCCTGAAATAGGATAGGCACTGAGTGGCAATGAAGAATGGAGAAAAGCACCACGGGTTGGTGATCCTGGTGAGGTCAGGAAACCTGAAATGGCAATGTAGGATAGGTTTCTGAAAAACATTGCAGGGTTTTGCACATTGTAAGGGTTTGTAGCAGGCCATTCACTAGTAGGAGTGAGAAAATCATCTCTGGGTGGTGTGAATCGGAGGGCTTGAATTAGGATAGGCACTGAGTGGCAATGAAGAATGGAGAAAAGCACCATGGGGTGGTCGACATGGTGAGGTCCGGAAACATGCGATGGCAATGTAGGATAGGTTTCTGAAAAACATCGTGGGTGGTGCTCATTGTAATGCTTTCTAACAGGCCATTCACTAGTAGGAGTGAGAAAAACATCATGGGGTGGTGTGAATCGGAGGGCCTGAATTAGAATAGGCAGTGACTGGCAATGTAGGATGGAGAAAACAACACAGGTTGGTCAGCTTGAGGAGGTCAGGAAACATGCTGTGGCAATGTAGAAGAGTTTTCAGAAAAACATCATGGGGTGGTGCGCATTGTAAGGGTTTCTAACAGGCCATTCACTAGTAGGAGTGAGAAAAACATAACAAGGTCGTGTAAATTGCAGGGCCTGAATTTGGAAAGGCAGGGAGTGGCAATGAAGAATGCAGGAAAGCACAACGGGGTGGTCAACATGGGGAGGTTAGGAAACAAGCAATGGCAATGTTGGAGAGGTTTCTGAAAAACATCGCGGGGTGGTGCGCATTTTAAGGCTTTCTAACAAGCCATTCACAAGTAGAAGTGAAAAAAACATCACCGAGTGGTGTTAATTGGAGGGCCTGAATTAGGATAGGCACTGAGTGGCAATGAAAAATGGAAAAAAGCACCACGGGTTGGTGAGCATGGTGATGTCAGGAAACCTGAACTGGCAATGTAGGATAGGTTTCTCAAAAACATCGCAGGGTTGTGCACATTGTAAGGAGGCAATTCACTGGTAGGAGTGAGAAATACATCGTTTGGAGGTGTGAATCGTAAGGCCTGAATCAGGATAGGCAGTGAGTGGCAATGTAGGATGGAGAAAAGCACCATGGCATGGTCAGCATGGGGAGGTCAAGAAACATTCAGTGGCAATGTAGTATAGGTTTCTCAAAAACATCGCGGGGTTGTGCACATTGTAAGGGTTTCTATCAGGCTATTCACTAGTAGGATTGAGAAAAACATAACGGGGTGGTGTGAATCAGAGGGCCTGATTAAGGATAGGCAGTGAGTGGCAATGTAGGATGTAGAAAAGCACCACGGGTTGGTCAGCATGGGGAGGTCAGGAAAAATGCGGTAGCAATGTGGTATAGCTTTCTGAAAAACATTACGGGTTATTGCGCATTGTAAGGGTTTCTAACAGGCCATTGACTCGTAGGAGTGAGAAAAATATCACCAGGTGGTGTGAATCGGAGGGCCTGAATTAGGATAGGCACTGAATGGCTATGAAGAATAGAGAAAAGCACCACGGAGTGGTCAGCATGGGGTGGTCAGGAAACATGCGGTGGCAATGTTGGATAGGTTTCTGAAAAGCATCGCAGGGCGGTGCACAATGTAAGTGTTTCTAACAGGCCATTCACTAGTAGGAGTGAGAAATACATCATGGGGTGATGTGAATCGGAAGGTCTGAATCAGGACAGGCAGTGAGTGGCAATGTAGGATGGAGAGAAGCACCACGGCATGGTCAGCATGGGGAGGTCAGGAAACATTCAGTGGCAATGTATTATAGGTTTCTGAAAAACATCGCGGGGTTGTGCGCATTGTAAGGGTTTCTAACAGGCTATTCACTAGTAGGATTCAGAAAAACATAACGGGGTGGTGTGAATGAGAGGGCCTGATTAAGGATAGGCAGTGAGTGGCAATGTAGGATGTAGAAAAGCACCACGGGGTGGTCAGCATGGGGAGGTCAGGAAACATGCAGTAGCAATGTGGGATAGCTTTCTGAAAAACATTACAGATTGGTGCGCATTGTAAGGGTTTCTAACAGGCCATTGAAAAGTAGGATTGAGAAAAATATCTCCGTGTGTTGTGAATCGGAGGGCCTGATTTAGGATAGGCAGTGAGTGGCAATGTAGGATGGTGAAAAGCACCACGGGGTGGTTATCCTAGGGATGTCAGGAAACATGCAGTGGCAATGTAGTATAATTTTCTGAAAAACATCACGGGTGGTGCAGATTGTAATGGTTTCTAACTGGCCATTCACTAGTAGGAGTGAGAAAAACATCACGGGGTCGTGTGAATCAGATGTTCTGAATTAGGATAGGCAGTGAGTGCAATGTAGGATGGAGAAAAGCACCACGGGGTGGTCAGCATGGGGAGGTCAGGAAACATGAAATGGCAATGTAGGATTGGTTTCTGAAAAATATCGCAGGGTTGTGCACATTGTAAGGGTTTGTAGCAGGCCAAGCACTAGTAGGAGTGGGAAAATAATCTCGGGGTGGTGTGAATCGGAGGGCCTGAACTAGGATAGGCACTGAGTGGCAATGAAGAATAGAGAAAAGCACCACGGGCTGGTCAACATGGGGATGTCAGGAAACATGCAATGGCAATGTAGGATAGGTTTCTGAAAAACATCGAGGGGTGGTGCGCATTGTAAGGGTTGCAAACAGGCCATTCACTAGTAGGAGTGAGAAAAACATCCCGGGGTGGTGTTAATCGGAGTGCCTGAATTAGGATAGGCAGTGAGTTGCAATGCAGAATGGAGAAAAGCACCACGGGTTGGTGAGCATGGGGAGGTCAGGAAACATGCATTGGCAATGTAGGATATGTTTCTGAAAATCATTGCCGGGTGGTGCGCATTGTAAGGGTTTCTAAAAGGCCATTCACGAATAGAAGTGAGAAAAACATCACAGGGTGGTGTGAATCGGAGGGCCTGAATCAGCAAAGGTAGTGAGTGGCAATGTAGGATGGAGAAAAGCACCACGGGGTTGTCAGTATGGGGAGGTCAGGAAACATGCAGTGGCAATGTAGGATAGATTTCTGAAAAACATCCCGGGGTAGTGCGCATTGTAATGGTTTCTAACAGGCCATTCACTAGTAGGAGTGAGAAATACATCATGGTGTGGTGTGAATCGGAGGGCCTGAATCAAGATAGACAGTGAGTGGCAATGTAGGATGGAGAAAAGCACCACGGGTTCTTGAGCATGGGGAGGACAGGAAACATGCAATGGCAATGTAGGATAGGTTTCTGAAAAACATGGCGGGGTGGTGCGCATTGTAAGGATTTGTAGCAGGTCATTCACTAGTAGGAGTGAGAAAAATATCACGTGGTGGTATGAATCGGAGGGCCTGAATTAGGATAGGCAGTGAGTGGCAATGAAGAATGGATAAAAGCACCATGGGGTGGTCAACATGGGGAGGTCAGGAAACATGCAGTGGCAATTTAGGATAGTTTTCCGAAAAACATCGCGGGGTGGTGCCCATTGTAAGAATTTCTAACAAGCCATTCACAAGTAGGAGTGAAAAAAACATCACCGGGTGGTGTCAATCGTAGGGCCTGAATTAGTATAGGCTGTGAGTGATAATGTAGTATGGAGAAAAGCACCACGGTGTGGTCAGCATCGGGAGGTCAGGAAACATGCTTTGGCAATGTAGGATAGGTTTCTGAAAAACATCGCCGGGTGGTGTGCATTGTAAGGGTTTTTAACAGGCCATTCTCTTGTAGGACTGAGAGAAACATCACTGGGTGGTGTGAATCGGAGGGCCTGAATTAGGATAAGCATTGAGTGGCAATGTAGGATGGAGAAAAGCACCACAGGTTGGTCAGCATTGGGAGGTGAGGAAACATGCAGTGGCAATGTAGGATAGGTTTCTGAAAAAAAATGTTGGGTGGTGCGCATTGTAAGGGTTTCTAACAGGCCATTCTCTAGTAGGAGTGAGAAAAACATCACGGGGTGGTGTGAATCGGAGGGGCTGAATTAGGTTAGGCAGTGAATGGCAATGAAGAATGGAGAAAAGCACCACGGGGTGGTCAACATGGGGAGGTCAGGAAACGTGTAACGGCAATTTAGGATAGGTTTCTTAAAAACATCACGGGGTCGTGCGCATTGTAAGGCTTTCTAACAAGCCATTCACAAGTAGGAGTGAAAAAACATCAGAAGGTGGTGTGAATAGGAGGGCCTGAATTAGGATAGGCTGTGAGTGGCAATGTAGGATGGAGAAAAGCAGCACAGCATGGTCAGCATGGGGAGCTCAGGAAACATGCAGTGGCAATGTAGGATAGGTTTCTGAAAAACATCGCGGGGTGGTGCGCAATGTAAGTGTTTCTAACAGGCCATTCACTAGTAGGAGTGAGAAATACATCATTTGGTGGTGTGAATCGGAAGGCCTGAATCAGGATAGGCAGTGAGTGGCAATGTAGGATGGAGAAGGCCACCACGGGGTGCTCAGGATGGGGAGGTCAGGAAACATGCAGTGGCAATGTAGGATAGTTTTCTGAAAAACATTGCGGGGTGGTGCTCATTGTAAGGGTTTCTAAAAGGTCTTTCACTAGTAGGATTGAAAAAAAAATTACAGGGTTGTGTGAATCGGAGGGCCTAAATTAGGATAGGCAGTGAGTGGCAATGAAGGATGGAGAAAAGCACCAAGGGGTGATCAATATGGGGAGGTCAGGAAACATGCAGTGGCAATGTAGGATAGGTTTCTGAAAAACATCGCGGGGTGGTGCACATTGTAAGGGTTTCTAACAGGCCATTCACAAATAGGAGTGAAAAAAACATCACGGGGTGGTGTGATTCGAAGGGCCTGAATTAGGATAGGCTGTGAGAGGCAATGTAGGATGGAGAAAAGCACCTCGGGATGGTCATCATTGGGAGGCAAGGAAACAGGCAGTGCCAATGTAGGATAGGTTTCTGAAAAACATCGAGGGGTGGTGCGCATTGTAAGGGTTTCTAAAAGGCCATTCACTAGAAGGAGTGAGAAAAATATAACGGGGTGGTGTGAATTGGAGGGCCTGAATCAGGATAGGCACTGAGTGGCAATGTAGGATGGAGAAAAGCACCACGGGTTGGTGAGCATGGTGAGGTCAGGAAACATGCAATGGCAATGTAGGATAGGTTTCGGAAAAACATCGCAGGTGTTGAGCATTGTAAGGGTTTCTAACAGGCCATTCACTAGAAAGAGTGAGAGAAATATCACGGGGTCTTGTGAATCAGATGTTCTGAATTAGGATAGGCAGTGAGTGGCAATGTAGGATGGAGAAAAGCACCACAGTGTGGTCAGCATGAGGAGGTCAGGAAACATGCTGTGGCAATGTAGAAGAGTTTTCAGAAAAACATCATGCGCTGGTGCACATTGTAAGGGTTTCTAACAGGCCATTCACTAGTAGGAGTGAGAAAAACATCACAGGGTGGTTTGAATCAGATGCTCTGAATTAGGATAGGCAGTGAGTGGCAATGTAAAATGGAAAAAACACCACGGAGTGGTCAGCATGTGGAGGTCAGGAAACATGCGGTGGCAATGTAGGATAGGTTTCTGAAAAACATCGCGGGGTGGTGCGCAATGTAAGTGTTTCTAACAGGCCATTCACTAGTAGGAGTGAGAAATACATCATTTGGTGGTGTGAATCGGAAGGCCTGAATCAGGATAGGCAGTGAGTGGCAATGTAGGATGGAGAAAAGCACCACGGCATGGTCAGCATGGGGAGGTCAGGAAACATTCAGTGGCAATGTAGTATAGGTTTCTGAAAAAAATCGCGGGGTTGTGCACATTGTAAGGGTTTCTAACAGGCTACTCACTAGTAGGATTGAGAAAAACATAACGGGGTGGTGTGAATCAGAGGTCCTGATTAAGCATAGGCAGTGAGTGGCAATGTAGGATGTAGAAAAGCACCACGGGTTGGTCAGCATGGGGAGGTCAAGAAACATGCAGTATCAATGTGGATAGCTTTCTGAAAATCATTATGGGTTTGTGCACATTGTAAGTGTTTCTAACAGGCCATTGAGTAGTAGGAGTGAGAAAAATATCACCGGGTGGTGTGAATCGGGTGGCCTGAATCAGGATAGGCAGTGAGTGGCAATGTAGGATGGAGAAAAGCACCACAGGGTGGTCAGCATGGGGAGGTGAGGAAACATGCTGTGGCAATGTAGAATAGGTTTCTGAAAAAAAAATTAGGGCGGTGTGCATTGTAAGGGTTTCTAACAGGCCATTCACTAGTAGGAGTGAGAAAAACATCATGGGGTCGTGTGAATCAGATGTTCTGAATTAGGCTAGGCAGTTATTGCAATGTAGGATGGAGAAAAGCACCACGGGGTGGTCAGCATGGGGAGGTCAGAAAACATGCATTGGCAATTTAGGATAGGTTTCTGAAGAACATCGCAGGGTATTGCGCATTGTAAGGCTTTTAACAAACCATTCACAAGTAGGAGTAAAGAAAACATCACACGGTTGTGTGAATCGGAGGGCGTGAAGTAGGATAGGCACTGAGTGGCAATGAAGAATGGAGAAAAGCACCACGGGTTGGTTATCCTGGTGAGGTCAGGAAACCTGAAATGGCAATGTAGGATCGGTTTCTGAAAAACATTGCAGGGTTTTGCATATTGTAAGGGTTTGTAGCAGGCCATTCACTAGTAGGAGTGAGAAAAGCATCTCGGGGTGGTGTGAATCGGAGGGCTTGAATTAGGATAGGCACTGAGTGGCAATGAAGAATGGAGAAAAGCACCATGGGGTGGTCAACATGGTGAGGTCAGGAAACATGCGTTGGCAATGTAGGATAGGTTTCTGAAAAACATCGTGGGTGGTGCGCATTGTAACGCTTTCTAACAGGCCATTCACTAGTAGGAGTGAGAAAAACATCATGGGGTGGTGTGAATCGGAGGGCCTGAATTAGGATACGCAGTGACTGGCAATGTAGGATGGAGAAAACACCACAGGTTGGTCAGCTTGAGGAGGTCAGGAAACATGCTGTGGCAATGTAGAAGAGTTTTCAGAAAAACATCATGGGGTGGTGCGCATTGTAAGGGTTTCTAACAGGCCATTCACTAGTAGGAGTGAGAAAAACATCACGGGCTGGTTTCAATCAGATGCTCTGAATTAGGATAGGAAGTGAGTGGCAATGTATGATGTAGAAAAGCACCACGGGGTGGTCAGCATGGGGAGGTCAGGAAACATGCGGTGGCAATGTGGGATAGCTTTCTGAAAAACATTGCGGGTTGGTGCGAAATGTAAGGATTTCTAACAGGCCATTTACTAGTAGGAGTGAGAAAAATATCACCGGGTGGTGTGAATTGGAAGGCCTGAATCAAGATAGGCAGAGAGTGGCAATGTAGGATGGAGAAAAGTACCACGGGGTGGTCAGCATGGGGAGGTCAGGAAACATGCAGTGGCAATGTAGGATAGTTTTCTGAAAAACATCACTGGGTGTGCGCATTGTAAAGGTTTCTAACAGGCCATTCACTAGTGGTAGTGAGAAAACATCACAGGGTGGTGTGAATCGGAGGGCCTGAATCAAGATAGCCAGGGAGTGGCAATGTATGATGGAGAAAAGGACCATGGGGTGGTCAGGATGGCAGGTCAGAAAACATGCAGTGGCAATGTAGGATAAGTTTCTGAATAACAACGCGGGATGGGGTGCATTGTAAGGGTATCTAACAGGCCATTCACTAGTAGGAATGAGAAATACATCATGGTGTCCTGTGAATTGGAGTGCCTGAATCTAGATAGACAGTCAGCGGCAATATCGGATGGAGAAAAGCACCACGGGGTGGTCAGAATGGGGAGGTCAGGAAACATGCAGTGGCAATTTAGGATAGGATTCCGAAAAACATCGCGGGGTGGTGCCGATTGTAAGGGTTTCTAAAAGGCCTTTCACTAGCAGGAGTGAGAAAGACATCACGGGGTGGTGTGAATCGCTGCACCTGAATCAGGATAGGACGTGACTGGTAATGTAGGATGGAGAAAAGCACCACGCGGTGGTCAGGATGGGGAAGACAGGAGACATGCAGTGGCAATGTAGGATAGTTTTCTGAAAAAAATTGCGGGGTAGTGTGCATTGCAAGGGTTTCTAACAGGCCATTCACGAGTAGGATTGAGAAAAACATCACAGCGTGGTTTGAATCAGAGGGCCTGAATCAGCTTAGGCAGTGAGTGTCAATGTAGGATGGAGAAAAGGCCCAAGGGGTGGTCAGGATGGGGAGGTCAGAAAACATGCAGTGGCAATGTAGGATAGGTTTCTAAAAAACATCGCGGGGTGGGGCGCATTGTAAGGGTTTCTAACAGGCCATTCAATAGTAGAAGTGACAAATACATCATGGTGTGGTGTAAATCGGAGGGCCTGAATCAAGATAGACAGTGAGTGGCAATATCGGATGGAGAAAAGCACCACGGGGTGGTCAGCATGGGGAGGTCAGGAAACATGCAGTGGCAATGTAGGATAGGATTCCGAAAAACATCGCAGGGTGGTGCTCATTGTAAGAATCTCTAAAAGGCCTTTCACTAGTAGGAGTGAGAAAAACATCACGGGGTTGTGTGAATCAGAGGGCCTGAATCAGGATAGGCCGTGAGTCGCAATGTAGAATGGAGAAAAGCACCACGGGGTGGTCAGGTTGGGGAGGTCAGGAAACATGCAGTGGCAATTTAGGATAAGTTTCTGAAAAACATCAGGGGTGGTGCCCATTGTAAGGATTTCTAACAAGCCATTCACAAGTAGGAGTGAAAAAAACATCACAGGGTGGTGTGAATCGAAGGGCCTGAATTAGTATAGGCTGTGAGTGGCAATGTAGGATGGAGAAAAGCACCACGGTGTCGTCAGCATGGGGAGGTTAGGAAATAGCAATTGGCAATGTAAGATAGGTTTCTGAAAAACATCGCGGGGTGGTGCGCATTGTAAGGGTTTCTAACAGGCCATTCACAAGTAGGATTGAGAAAAATATAACGGGGTGGTGTGAATTGGAGTGCCTGAATCAGGATAGCCTGGGAGTGGCAATGTATAATGGAGAAAAGCACCACGGGGTGGTCAGCATGGGGAGGTCAGGAAACATGCATTGGCAATGTAGGATAGGTTTCTGAAAAACATCGCCTTGTGGTGTGCATTTTAAGGGTTTTTAACAGGCCATTCTCTTGTAGGAGTGAGAAAAACATCACTGGGTGGTGTGAATCGGAGGGCCTGAATTAGGATAAGCATAGAGTGGCAATGTAGGATGGAGAAAAGCACCACAGTGTGGTCATCATGGGGAGGTGAGGAAACATGCAGTGGCAATGTAGGATAGGTTTGTGAAAAAAAATGTTGGGTGGTGCGCATTGTAAGGGTTTCTAACAGGCCATTCTCTAGTAGGAGTGAGAAAAACATCACGGGGTGGTGTGAATCGGAGGGGCTGAATTAGGTTAGGCAGTGAATGGCAATAAAGAATGGAGAAAAGCACCACGGGGTGGTCAACATGGGGAGGTCAGGAAACATGTAACGGCAATTTAGGATAGGTTTCTTAAAAACATCACGGGGTGGTGCGCATTGCAAGGCTTTCTAACAAGCCATTCACAAGTAGGAGTGAAAAAACATCAGAAGGTGGTGTGAATAGGAGGGCCTGAATTAGGATAGGCTGTGAGTGGCAATGTAGGATGGAGAAAAGCAGCACAGCATGGTCAGCAAGGGGAGCTCAGGAAACGTGCAGTGGCAATGTAGGATAGGTTTCTGAAAAACATCGCGGGGTGGGGCACATTGTAAGGGTTTCTAACAGGGCATTCCCTAGTAGGAGTGAGAAGAATATAATGGGCTGGTGTGAATCGGAGGGCCTGAATCAGGATAGGCAGTGAGTGGCAATGTAGGATGGAGAAGGCCACCACGGGGTGCTCAGGATGGGGAGGTCAGGAAACATGCAGTGGCAATGTAGGATAGTTTTCAGAAAAACATTGCGGGGTGGTGCTCATTGTAAGGGTTTCTAAAAGGTCTTTCACTAGTAGGATTGAAAAAAACATTACAGGGTTGGGTGAATCGGAGGGCCTAAATTAGGATAGGCAGTGAGTGGCAATGAAGGATGGAGAAAAGCACCAAGGGGTGATCAATATGGGGAGGTCAGGAAACATGCAGTGGCAATGTAGGATAGGTTTCTGAAAAACATCGCGGGGTCGTGCACATTGTAAGGGTTACTAACAGGCCATTCACAAATAGGAGTGAAAAAAACATCACGGGGTGGTGTGATTCGAAGGGCCTGAATTAGGATAGGCTGTGAGAGGCAATGTAGGATGGAGAAAAGCAAAATGGTTTTTTCAGCATGGGGAGGCAAGGAAACAGGCAGTGGCAATGTAGGATTGGTTTCTGAAAAACATCGCGGGGTGGTGCGCATTGTAAGGATTTCTAACAGGCCATTCACAAGTAGAAGTGAGAAAAACATAACAGGGTGGTGTGAATCGGAGGGCCTGAATCAGCATAGGCAGTGAGTGTCAATGTAGGATGGAGAAAAGGCCCAAGCGGTGGTCAGGATGGGGAGGTCAGAAAACATACAGTGGCAATGTAGGATAGGTTTCTAAAAAACATCGCGGGGTGGGGCGCATTGTAAGGGTTTCTAACAGGCCATTCAATAGTAGAAGTGACAAATACATCATGGTGTGGTGTAAATCGGAGGGCCTGAATCAAGATAGACAGTGAGTGGCAATATCGGATGGAGAAAAGCACCACGGGGTGGTCAGCATGGGGAGGTCAGGAAACATGCAGTGGCAATGTAGGATAGGATTCCGAAAAACATCGCAGGGTGGTGCTCATTGTAAGAATCTCTAAAAGGCCTTTCACTAGTAGGAGTGAGAAAAACATCACGCGGTTGTGTGAATCAGAGGGCCTGAATCAGGACAGGCCGTGAGTCGCAATGTATAATGGAGAAAAGCACCACGGGATGGTCAGGTTGGGGAGGTTAGGAAACATGCAGTGGCAATTTAGGATAAGTTTCTGAAAAACATCAGGGGTGGTGCCCATTGTAAGGATTTCTAACAAGCCATTCACAAGTAGGAGTGAAAAATCATCACAGGGTGGTGTGAATCGAAGTGCCTGAATTAGTGTAGGCTGTGAGTGGCAATGTAGGATGGAGAAAAGCACCACGGTGTCGTCAGCATGGGGAGGTTAGGAAATAGCAATTGGCAATGTAAGATAGGTTTCTGAAAAACATTGCGGGGTGGTACGCATTGTAAGGGTTTCTAACAGGCCATTCACAAGTAGGATTGAGAAAAATATAACGGGGTGGTGTGAATTGGAGTGCCTGAATCAGGATAGCCTGGGAGTGGCAATGTGTAATGGAGAAAAGCACCACGGGATGGTCAGCATGGGGAGGTCAGGAAACATGCATTGGCAATGTAGGATAGGTTTCTGAAAAACATCGTCTGGTGGTGTGCATTTTAAGGGTTTTTAACAGGCCATTCTCTTGTAGGAGTGAGAAAAACATCAATGGGTGGTGTGAATCGGAGGGCCTGAATTAGGATAAGCATAGAGTGGCAATGTAGGATGGATAAAAGCACCACAGTGTGGTCATCATGGGGAGGTGAGGAAACATGCAGTGGCAATGTAGGATAGGTTTCTGAAAAAAAATGTTGGGTGGTGCGCATTCTAAGGGTTTCTAACAGTCCATTCTCTAGTAGGAGTGAGAAAAACATCACGGGGTGGTGTGAATCAGAGGGGCTGAATTAGGTTAGGCAGTGAATGGCAATGAAGAATGGAGAAAAGCACCACGGGGTGGTCAACATGGGGAGGTCAGGAAACATGTAATGGCAATTTAGGATAGGTTTCTTAAAAACATCACGGGGTGGTGCGCATTGTAAGGCTTTCTAACAAGCCATTCACAAGTAGGAGTGAAAAAACATCAGAAGGTGGTGTGAATCGGAGGGCCTGAATTAGGATAGGCTATGAGTGGCAATGTAGGATGGAGAAAAGCAGCACAGCATGGTCAGCATGGGGAGCTCAGGAAACATGCAGTGGCAATGTAGGATAGGTTTCTGAAAAACATCGCGGGGTGGGGCGCATTGTAAGGGTTTCTAACAGGGCATTCCCTAGTAGGAGTGAGAAAAATATAATGGGCTGGTGTGAATCGGAGGGCCTGAATCAGGATAGGCAGTGAGTGGCAATGTAGGATGGAGAAGGCCACCACGGGGTGCTCAGGATGGGGAGGTCAGGAAACATGCAGTGGCAATGTAGGATAGTTTTCAGAAAAACATTGCGGGGTGGTGCTCATTGTAAGGGTTTCTAAAAGGTCTTTCACTAGTAGGATTGAAAAAAACATTACAGGGTTGTGTGAATCGGAGGGCCTGAATTAGGATAGGCAGTGAGTGGCAATGAAGGATGGAGAAAAGCACCAAGGGGTGATCAATATGGGGAGGTCAGGAAACATGCAGTGGCAATGTAGGATAGGTTTCTGAAAAACATCGCGGGGTGGTGCACATTGTAAGGGTTTCTAACAGGCCATTCACAAATAGGAGTGAAAAAAACATCACGGGGTGGTGTGATTCGAAGGGCCTGAATTAGGATAGGCTGTGAGAGGCAATGTAGGATGGAGAAAAGCACCTCGGGATGGTCATCATTGGGAGGCAAGGAAACATGCAGTGCCAATGTAGGATAGGTTTCTGAAAAACATCGAGGGGTGGTGCGCATTGTAAGGGTTTCTAACAGGCCATTCACTAGAAGGAGTGAGAAAAATATAATGGGGTGGTGTGAATTGGAGGGCCTGAATCAGGATAGGCACTGAGTGGCAATGTAGGATGGAGAAAAGCACCACGGGGTGGTCAGCATGGGGAGGTCAGGAAACATGCATTGGCAATGTAGGATATGTTTCTGAAAATCATTGCCGGGTGGTGCGCATTGTAAGGGTTTCTAAAAGGCCATTCACGAATAGAAGTGAGAAAAACATCACAGGGTGGTGTGAATCGGAGGGCCTGAATCAGCATAGGCAGTGAGTGGCAATGTAGGATGGAGAAAAGCACCACGGGGTTGTCAGTATGGGGAGGTCAGGAAACATGCAGTGGCAATGTAGGATAGATTTCTTAAAAACATCCCGGGGTAGTGCGCATTGTAATGGTTTCTAACAGGCCATTCACTAGTAGGAGTGAGAAATACATCATGGTGTGGTGTGAATTGGAGGGCCTGAATCAAGATAGACAGTGAGTGGCAATGTAGGATGGAGAAAAGCACCACGGGTTCTTGAGCATGGGGAGGACAGGAAACATGCAATGGCAATGTAGGATAGGTTTCTGAAAAGCATGGCGGGGTGGTGCGCATTGTAAGGATTTGTAGCAGGTCATTCACTAGTAGGAGTGAGAAAAATATCACGTGGTGGTATGAATCGGAGGGCCTGAATTAGGATAGGCAGTGAGTGGCAATGAAGAATGGATAAAAGCACCATGGGGTGGTCAACATGAGGAGGTCAGGAAACATGCAGTGGCAATTTAGGATATTTTTCTGAAAAACATCGCGGGGTGGTGCCCATTGTAAGAATTTCTAACAAGCCATTCACAAGTAGGAGTGAAAAGAACATCACCGGGTGGTGTCAATCGAAGGGCCTGAATTAGTATAGGCTGTGAGTGATAATGTAGTATGGAGAAAAGCACCACGGTGTGTTCAGCATCGGGAGGTCAGGAAACATGCTTTGGCAATGTAGGATAGGTTTCTGAAAAACATCGCCGGGTGGTGTGCATTGTAAGGGTTTTTAACAGGCCATTCTCTTGTAGGACTGAGAGAAACATCACTGGGTGGTGTGAATCGGAGGGCCTGAATTAGGATAAGCATTGAGTGGCAATGTAGGATGGAGAAAAGCACCAAAGGTTGGTCAGCATTGGGAGGTGAGGAAACATGCAGTGGCAATGTAGGATAGGTTTCTGAAAAAAAATGTTGGGTGGTGCGCATTGTAAGGGTTTCTAACAGGCCATTCTGTAGTAGGAGTGAGAAAAACATCATGGGGTGGTGTGAATCGGAGGGGCTGAATTAGGTTAGGCAGTGAATGGCAATGAAGAATGGAGAAAAGCACCACGGGGTGGTCAACATGGGGATGTCAGGAAACATGTAACGGCAATTTAGGATAGGATTCTTAAAAACATCACGGGGTGGTGCGCATTGTAAGGCTTTCTAACAAGCCATTCACAAGTAGGAGTGAAAAAACATCAGAAGGTGGTGTGAATAGGAGGGCCTGAATTAGGATAGGCTATGAGTGGCAATGTAGGATGGAGAAAAGCAGCACAGCATGGTCAGCATGGGGAGCTCAGGAAACATGCAGTGGCAATGTAGGATAGGTTTCTGAAAAACATCGCGGGGTGGGGCGCATTGTAAGGGTTTCTAACAGGGCATTCCCTAGTAGGAGTGAGAAAAATATAATGGGCTGGTGTGAATCGGAGGGCCTGAATCAGGATAGGCAGTGAGTGGCAATGTAGGATGGAGAAGGCCACCACGGGGTGCTCAGGATGGGGAGGTCAGGAAACATGCAGTGGCAATGTAGGATAGTTTTCTGAAAAACATTGCGGGGTGGTGCTCATTGTAAGGGTTTCTAAAAGGTCTTTCACTAGTAGGATTGAAAAAAACATTACAGGGTTGTGTGAATCGGAGGGCCTGAATTAGGATAGGCAGTGAGTGGCAATGAAGAATGGAGAAAAGCACCAAGGGGTGATCAATATGGGGAGGTCAGGAAACATGCAGTGGCAATGTAGGATAGGTTTCTGAAAAACATCGCGGGGTGGTGCACATTGTAAGGGTTTCTAACAGGCCATTCACAAATAGGAGTGAAAAAAACATCACGGGGTGGTGTGATTCGAAGGGCCTGAATTAAGATAGGCTGTGAGAGGCAATGTAGGATGGAGAAAAGCAAAATGGTTTTTTCAGCATGGGGAGGCAAGGAAACAGGCAGTGGCAATGTAGGATTGTTTTCTGAAAAACATCGCGGGGTGGTGCGCATTGTAAGGATTTCTAACAGGCCATTCACAAGTAGAAGTGAGAAAAACATAACAGGGTGGTGTGAATCGGAGGGCCTGAATCAGCATAGGCAGTGAGTGTCAATGTAGGATGGAGAAAAGGCCCAAGGGGTGGTCAGGATGGGGAGGTCAGAAAACATGCAGTGGCAATGTAGGATAGGTTTCTAAAAAACATCGCGGGGTGGGGCGCATTGTAAGGGTTTCTAACAGGCCATTCAATAGTAGAAGTGACAAATACATCATGGTGTGGTGTAAATCGGAGGGCCTGAATCAAGATAGACAGTGAGTGGCAAAATCGGATGGAGAAAAGCACCACGGGGTGGTCAGCATGGGGAGGTCAGGAAACATGCAGTGGCAATGTAGGATAGGATTCCGAAAAACATCGCAGGGTGGTGCTCATTGTAAGAATCTCTAAAAGGCCTTTCACTAGTAGGAGTGAAAAAAACATCACGGGCTTGTGTGAATCAGAGGGCCTGAATCAGGATAGGCCGTGAGTCGCAATGTAGGATGGAGAAAAGCACCACGGGGTGGTCATGTTGGGGAGGTCAGGAAACATGCAGTGGCAATTTAGGATAGGTTTCTGAAAAACATCAGGGGTGGTGCCTATTGTAAGGATTTCTAACAAGCCATTCACAAGTAGGAGTGAAAAAAACATCACAGGGTGGTGTGATTCGAAGGGCCTGAATTAGTATATGCTGTGAGTGGCAATGTAGGATGGAGAAAAGCACCACGGTGTCGTCAGCATGGGGAGGTCAGGAAATAGCAATTGGCAATGTAAGATAGGTTTCTGAAAAACATCGCGGGGTGGTGCGCATTGTAAGGGTTTCTAACAGGCCATTTACAAGTAGGATTGAGAAAAATATAACGGGGTGGTGTGAATTGGAGGGCCTGAATCAGGATAGGCTGGGAGTGGCAATGTATAATGGAGAAAAGCACCACGGGGTGGTCAGCATGGGGAGGTCAGGAAACATGCATTGGCAATGTAGGATAGGTTTCTGAAAAACATCGCCTGGTGGTGTGCATTGTAAGGGGTTTTAACAGGCCATTATCTTATAGGAGTGAGAAAAACATCACTGGGTGGTGTGAATCGGAGGGCCTGAATTAGGATAAGCATAGAGTGGCAATGTAGGATGGAGAAAAGCACCACAGTGTGGTCATCATGGGGAGGTGAGGAAACATGCAGTGTCAATGTAGGATAGGTTTCTGAAAAAAAATGTTGGGTGGTGCGCATTGTAAGGGTTTCTAACAGGCCATTCTCTAGTAGGAGTGAGAAAAACATCACGGGGTGGTGTGAATCGGAGGGGCTGAATTAGGTTAGGCAGTGAATGGCAATGAAGAATGGAGAAAACACCACGGGGTGGTCAACATGGGGAGGTCAGGAAACATGTAATGGCAATTTAGGATAGGTTTCTTAAAAACATCACGGGGTGGTGCGCATTGTAAGGCTTTCTAACAAGCCATTCACAAGTAGGAGTGAAAAAACATCAGAAGGTGGTGTGAATTGGAGGGCCTGAATTAGGATAGGCTGTGAGTGGCAATGTAGGATGGAGAAAAGCAGCACAGCATGGTCAGCATGGGGAGCTCAGGAAACATGCAGTGGCAATGTAGGATAGGTTTCTGAAAAACATCGCGGGGTGGGGCGCATTGTAAGGGTTTCTAACAGGGCATTCCCTAGTAGGAGTGAGAAAAATATAATGGGCTGGTGTGAATCGGAGGGCCTGAATCAGGATAGGCAGTGAGTGGCAATGTAGGATGGAGAAGGCCACCACGGGGTGCTCAGGATGGGGAGGTCAGGAAACATGCAGTGGCAATGTAGGATAGTTTTCAGAAAAACATTGCGGGGTGGTGCTCATTGTAAGGGTTTCTAAAAGGTCTTTCACTAGTAGGATTGAAAAAAACATTACAGGGTTGTGTGAATCGGAGGGCCTGAATTAGGATAGGCAGTGAGTGGCAATGAAGGATGGAGAAAAGCACCAAGGGGTGATCAATATGGGGAGGTCAGGAAACATGCAGTGGCAATGTAGGATAGGTTTCTGAAAAACATCGCGGGGTGGTGCACATTGTAAGGGTTTCTAACAGGCCATTCACAAATAGGAGTTAAAAAAACAACACGGGGTGGTGTGATTCGAAGGGCCTGAATTAGGATAGGCTGTGAGCGGCAATGTAGGATGGAGAAAAGCACCTCGGGATGGTCATCATTGGGAGGCAAGGAAACATGCAGTGCCAATATAGGATAGGTTTCTGAAAAACATCGAGGGGTGGTGCGCATTGTAAGGGTTTCTAACAGGCCATTCACTAGAAGGAGTGAGAAAAATATAACGGGGTGGTGTGAATTGGAGGGCCTGAATCAGGATAGGCACTGAGTGGCAATGTAGGATGGAGAAAAGCACCACGGGGTGGTCAGCATGGGGAGGTCAGGAAACATGCATTGGCAATGTAGGATATTTTTCTGAAAATCATTGCCGGGTGGTGCGCATTGTAAGGGTTTCTAAAAGGCCATTCACGAATAGAAGTGAGAAAAACATCACAGGGTGGTGTGAATCGGAGGGCCTGAATCAGCATAGGCAGTGAGTGGCAATGTAGGATGGAGAAAAGCACCACGGGGTTGTCAGTATGGGGAGGTCAGGAAACATGCAGTGGCAATGTAGGATAGATTTCTGAAAAACATCCCGGGGTAGTGCGCATTGTAATGGTTTCTAACAGGCCATTCACTAGTAGGAATGAGAAATACATCATGGTGTGGTGTGAATCGGAGGGCCTGAATCAAGATAGACAGTGAGTGGCAATGTAGGATGGAGAAAAGCACCACGGGTTCTTGAGCATGGGGAGGACAGGAATCATGCAATGGCAATGTAGGATAGGTTTCTGAAAAACATGGCGGGGTTGTGCGCATTGTAAGGATTTGTAGCAGGTCATTCACTAGTAGGAGTGAGAAAAATATCACGTGGTGGTATGAATCGGAGGGCCTGAATTAGGATAGGCAGTGAGTGGCAATGAAGAATGGATAAAAGCACCATGGGGTGGTCAACATGGGGAGGTCAGGAAACATGCAGTGGCAATTTAGGATAGTTTTCTGAAAAACATCGCGGGGTGGTGCCCATTGTAAGAATATCTAACAAGCCATTCACAAGTAGGAGTGAAAAAAACATCACCGGGTGGTGTCAATCGAAGGGCCTGAATTAGTATAGGCTGTGAGTGATAATGTAGTATGGAGAAAAGCACCACGGTGTGGACAGCATCGGGAGGTCAGGAAACATGCTTTGGCAATGTAGGATAGGTTTCTGAAAAACATCGCCGGGTGGTGTGCATTGTAAGGGTTTTTAACAGGCCATTCTCTTGTAGGACTGAGAGAAACATCACTGGGTGGTGTGAATCGGAGGGCCTGAATTAGGATAAGCATTGAGTGGCAATGTAGGATGGAGAAAAGCACCACAGGTTGGTCAGCATTGGGAGGTGAGGAAACATGCAGTGGCAATGTAGGATAGGTTTCTGAAAAAAATGTTGGGTGGTGCGCATTGTAAGGGTTTCTAACAGGCCATTCTCTAGTAGGAGTGAGAAAAACATCACGGGGTGGTGTGAATCGGAGGGGCTGAATTAGGTTAGGCAGTGAATGGCAATGAAGAATGGAGAAAAGCACCACTGGGTGGTCAACATGGGGAGGTCAGGAAACATGTAATGGCAATTTAGGATAGGTTTCTTAAAAACATCACGGGGTGGTGCGCATTGTAAGGCTTTCTAACAAGCCATTCACAAGTAGGAGTGAAAAAACATCAGAAGGTGGTGTGAATCGGAGGGCCTGAATTAGGATAGGCTGTGAGTGGCAATGTAGGATGGAGAAAAGCAGCACAGCATGGTCAGCATGGGGAGCTCAGGAAACATGCAGTGGCAATGTAGGATAGGTTTCTTAAAAACATCGCGGGGTGGGGCGCATTGTAAGGGTTTCTAACAGGGCATTCCCTAGTTGGAGTGAGAAAAATATAATGGGCTGGTGTGAATCGGAGGGCCTGAATCAGGATAGGCAGTGAGTGGCAATGTAGGATGGAGAAGGCCACCACGGGGTGCTCAGGATGGAGAGGTCAGGAAACATGCAGTGGCAATGTAGGATAGTTTTCTGAAAAACATTGCGGGGTGGTGCTCATTGTAAGGGTTTCTAAAAGGTCTTTCACTAGTAGGATTGAAAAAAACATTACAGGGTTGTGTGAATCGGAGGGCCTGAATTAGGATAGGCTGTGAGAGGCAATGTAGGATGGAGAAAAGCAAAATGGTTTTTTCAGCATGGGGAGGCAAGGAAACAGGCAGTGGCAATGTAGGATTGGTTTCTGAAAAACATCGCGGGGTGGTGCGCATTGTAAGGGTTTCGAACAGGCCATTCAATAGTAGAAGTGAGAAAAACATCACAGGGTGGTGTGAATCGGAGGGCCTGAATCAGCATAGGCAGTGAGTGTCAATGTAGGATGGAGAAAAGGCCCAAGGGGTGGTCAGGATGGGGAGGTCAGAAAACATGCAGTGGCAATGTAGGATAGGTTTCTAAAAAACATCGCGGGGTGGGGCGCATTGTAAGGGTTTCGAACAGCCCATTCAATAGTAGAAGTGAGAAAAACATCACAGGGTGGTGTGAATCGGAGGGCCTGAATCAGCATAGGCAGTGAGTGTCAATGTAGGATGGAGAAAAGGCCCAAGGGGTGGTCAGGATGGGGAGGTCAGAAAACATGCAGTGGCAATGTAGGATAGGTTTCTAAAAAACATCGCGGGGTGGGGCGCATTGTAAGGGTTTCTAACAGGCCATTCAATAGTAGAAGTGACAAATACATCATGGTGTGGTGTAAATCGAAGGGCCTGAATCAAGATAGACAGTGAGTGGCAATATCGGATGGAGAAAAGCACCACGGGGTGGTCAGCATGGGGAGGTCAGGAAACATGCAGTGGCAATGTAGGATAGGATTCCGAAAAACATCGCAGGGTGGTGCTCATTGTAAGAATCTCTAAAAGGCCTTTCACTAGTAGGAGTGAAAAAAACATCACGGGGTTGTGTGAATCAGAGGGCCTGAATCAGGATAGGCCGTGAGTCGCAATGTAGGATGGAGAAAAGCACCACGGGGTGGTCATGTTGTGGAGGTCAGGAAACATGCAGTGGCAATTTAGGATAGGTTTCTGAAAAACATCAGGGGTGGTGCCCATTGTATGGATTTCTAACAAGCCATTCACAAGTAGGAGTGAAAAAAACATCACAAGGTGGTGTGAATCGAAGGGCCTGAATTAGTATAGGCTGTGAGTGGCAATGTAGGATGGAGAAAAGCACCACGGTGTCGTCAGCATGGGGAGGTCAGGAAATAGCAATCGGCAATGTAAGATAGATTTCTGAAAAACATCGCGGGGTGGTGCGCATTGTAAGGGTTTCTAACAGGCCATTTACAAGTAGGATTGAGAAAAATATAACGGGGTGGTGTGAATTGGAGGGCCTGAATCAGGATAGGCTGGGAGTGGCAATGTATAATGAAGAAAAGCACCACGGGGTGGTCAGCATGGGGAGGTCAGGAAACATGCATTGGCAATGTAGGATAGGTTTCTGAAAAACATCGCCTGGTGGTGTGCATTGTAAGGGTTTTTAACAGGCCATTCTCTTGTAGGAGTGAGAAAAACATCACTGGGTGGTGTGAATCGGAGGGCCTGAATTAGGATAAGCATAGAGTGGCAAAGTAGGATGGAGAAAAGCACCACAGTGTGGTCATCATGGGGAGGTGAGGAAACATGCAGTGGCAATGTAGGATAGGTTTCTGAAAAAAAATGTTGGGTGGTGCGCATTGTAAGGGTTTCTAACAGGCCATTCTCTAGTAGGAGTGAGAAATACATCACGGGGTGGTGTGAATCGGAGGGGCTGAATTAGGTTAGGCAGTGAATGGCAATGAAGAATGGAGAAAAGCACCACGGGGTGGTCAACATGGGGAGGTCAGGAAACATGTAATGGCAATTTAGGATAGGTTTCTTAAAAACATCACGGGGTGGTGCGCATTGTAAGGCTTTCTAACAAGCCATTCACAAGTAGGAGTGAAAAAACATCAGAAGGTGGTGTGAATCGGAGGGCCTGAATTAGGATAGGCTGTGAGTGGCAATGTAGGTTGGAGAAAAGCAGCACAGCATGGTCAGCATGGGGAGCTCAGGAAACATGCAGTGGCAATGTAGGATAGGTTTCTGAAAAACATCGCGGGGTGGGGCGCATTGTAAGGGTTTCTAACAGGGCATTCCCTAGTAGGAGTGAGAAAAATATAATGGGCTGGTGTGAATCGGAGGGCCTGAATCAGGATAGGCAGTGAGTGGCAATGTAGGATGGAGAAGGCCACCACGGGGTGCTCAGGATGGGGAGGTCAGGAAACATGCAGTGGCAATGTAGGATAGGTTTCTGAAAAACATCGCGGGGTGGTGCACATTGTAAGGGTTTCTAACAGGCCATTCACAAATAGGAGTGAAAAAAACATCACGGCGTGGTGTGATTCGAAGGGCCTGAATTAGGATAGACTGTGAGAGGCAATGTAGGATGGAGAAAAGCAAAATGGTTTTTTCAGCATGGGGAGGCAAGGAAACAGGCAGTGGCAATGTAGGATTGGTTTCTGAAAAACATCGCGGGGTGGTGCGCATTGTAAGGGTTTCTAACAGGCCATTCACAAGTAGAAGTGAGAAAAACATCACAGGGTGGTGTGAATCGGAGGGCCTGAATCAGCATAGGCAGTGAGTGTCAATGTAGGATGGAGAAAAGGCCCAAGGGGTGGTCAGGATGGGGAGGTCAGAAAACATGCAGTGGCAATGTAGGATAGGTTTCTAAAAAACATCGCGGGGTGGGGCGCATTGTAAGGGTTTCTAACAGGCCATTCAATAGTAGAAGTGACAAATACATAATGGTGTGGTGTAAATTGGAGGGCCTGAATCAAGATAGACAGTGAGTGGCAATATCGGATGGAGAAAAGCACCACGGGGTGGTCAGCATCGGGACGTCAGGAAACATGCAGTGGCAATGTAGGATAGGATTCCGAAAAACATCGCAGGGTGGTGCTCATTGTAAGAATCTCTAAATGGCCTTTCACTAGTAGGAGTGAAAAAAACATCACGGGGTTGTGTGAATCAGAGGGCCTGAATCAGGTTAGGCCGTGAGTCGCAATGTAGGATGGAGAAAAGCACCACGGGGTGGTCATGTTGGGGAGGTCAGGAAACATGCAGTGGCAATTTAGGATAGGTTTCTGAAAAACATCAGGGGTGGTGCCCATTGTATTGATTTCTAACAAGCCATTCACAAGAAGGAGTGAAAAAAACATCACAGGGTGGTGTGAATCGAAGGGCCTGAATTAGTATAGGCTGTGAGTGGCAATGTAGGATGGAGAAAAGCACCACGGTGTCGTCAGCATGGGGAGGTCAGGAAATAGCAATTGGCAATGTAAGATAGGTTTCTGAAAAACATCGCGGGGTGGTGCGCATTGTAAGGGTTTCTAACAGGCCATTTACAAGTAGGATTGAGAAAAATATAACGGGGTGGTGTGAATTGGAGGGCCTGAATCAGAATAGGCTGTGAGTGGCAATGTATAATGGAGAAAAGCACCACGGGGTGGTCAGCATGGGGAGGTCAGGAAACATGCATTGGCAATGTAGGATAGGTTTCTGAAAAACATCGCCTGGTGGTGTGCATTGTAAGGGTTTTTAACAGGCCATTCTCTTGTAGGACTGAGAAAAACATCACTGGGTGGTGTGAATCGGAGGGCCTGAATTAGGATAAGCATAGAGTGGCAATATAGGATGGAAAAAAGCACCACAGTGTGGTCATCATGGGGAGGTGAGGAAACATGCAGTGGCAATGTAGGATAGGTTTCTGAAAAAAAATGTTGGGTGGTGCGCATTGTAAGGGTTTCTAACAGGCCATTCTCTAGTAGGAGTGAGAAATACATCACGGGGTGGTGTGAATCGGAGGGGCTGAATTAGGTTAGGCAGTGAATGGCAATGAAGAATGGAGAAAAGCACCACGGGGTGGTCAACATGGGGAGGTCAGGAAACATGTAATGGCAATTTAGGATAGGTTTCTTAAAAACATCACGGGGTGGTGCGCATTGTAAGGCTTTCTAACAAGCCATTCACAAGTAGGAGTGAAAAAACATCAGAAGGTGGTGTGAATCGGAGGGCCTGAATTAGGATAGGCTGTGAGTGGCAATGTAGGATGGAGAAAAGCAGCACAGCATGGTCAGCATGGGGAGCTCAGGAAACATGCAGTGGCAATGTAGGATAGGTTTCTGAAAAACATCGCGGGGTGGGGCGCATTGTAAGGGTTTCTAACAGGGCATTCCCTAGTAGGAGTGAGAAAAATATAATGGGCTGGTGTGAATCGGAGGGCCTGAATCAGGATAGGCAGTGAGTGGCAATGTAGGATGGAGAAGGCCACCACGGGGTGCTCAGGATGGGGAGGTCAGGAAACATGCAGTGGCAATGTAGGACAGTTTTCTGAAAAACATTGCGGGCTGGTGCTCATTGTAAGGGTTTCTAAAAGGTCTTTCACTAGTAGGATTGAAAAATACATTACAGGGATGTGTGAATCGGAGGGCCTGAATTAGGATAGGCAGTGAGTGGCAATGAAGGATGTAGAAAAGCACCAAGGGGTGATCAATATGGGGAGGTCAGGAAACATGCAGTGGCAATGTAGGATAGGTTTCTGAAAAACATCGCGGGGTGGTGCACATTGTAAGGGTTTCTAACAGGCCATTCACAAATAGGAGTGAAAAAAACATCACGGGGTGGTGTGATTCGAAGGGCCTGAATTAGGATAGGCTGTGAGAGGCAATGTAGGATGGAGAAAAGCACCTCGGGATGGTCATCATTGGGAGGCAAGGAAACATGCAGTGCCAATGTAGGATAGGTTTCTGAAAAACATCGAGGGGTGGTGCGCATTGTAAGGGTTTCTAACAGGCCATTCACTAGAAGGAGTGAGAAAAATATAACGGGGTGGTGTGAATTGGAGGGCCTGAATCAGGATAGGCACTGAGTGGCAATGTAGGATGGAGAAAAGCACCACGGGGTGGTCAGCATGGGGAGATCAGGAAACATGCATTGGCAATGTAGGAAATGTTTCTGAAAATCATTGCCGGGTGGTGCGCATTGTAAGGGTTTCTAAAAGGCCATTCACGAAAAGAAGTGAGAAAAACATCACAGGGTGGTGTGAATTGGAGGGCCTGAATCAGCATAGGCAGTGAGTGGCAATGTAGGATGGAGAAAAGCACCACGGGGTTGTCAGTATGGGGAGGTCAGGAAACATGCAGTGGCAATGTAGGATAGGTTTCTGAAAAACATCCCAGGGTAGTTCGCATTGTAATGGTTTCTAACAGGCCATTCACTATTAGGAGTGAGAAATACATCATGGTGTGGTGTGAATCGGAGGGCCTGAATCAAAATAGACAGTGAGTGGCAATGTAAGATGGAGAAAAGCACCACGGGTTCTTGAGCATGGGGAGGACAGGAAACATGCAATGGCAATGTAGGATAGGTTTCTGAAAAACATGGCGGGGTGGTGCGCATTGTAAGGATTTGTAGCAGGTCATTCACTAGTAGGAGTGAGAAAAATATCACGTGGTGGTATGAATCGGAGGGCCTGAATTAGGATAGGCAGTGAGTGGCAATGAAGAATGGATAAAAGCACCATGGGGTGGTCAACATGGGGAGGTCAGGAAACATGCAGTGGCAATTTAGGATAGTTTTCTGAAAAACATCGCGGGGTGGTGCCCATTGTAAGAATTTCTAACAAGCCATTCACAAGTAGGAGTGAAAAAAACATCACCGGGTGGTGTCAATCGAAGGGCCTGAATTAGTATAGGCTGTGAGTGATAATGTAGTATGGAGAAAAGCACCACGGTGTGGTCAGCATCGGGAGGTCAGGAAACATGCTTTGGCAATGTAGGATAGGTTTCTGAAAAACATCGCCGGGTGGTGTGCATTGTAAGGGTTTTTAACAGGCCATTCTCTTGTAGGACTGAGAAAAACATCACTGGGTGGTGTGAATCGGAGGGCCTGAATTAGGATAAGCATTGAGTGGCAATGTAGGATGGAGAAAAGCACCACAGGTTGGTCAGCATTGGGAGGTGAGGAAACATGCAGTGGCAATGTAGGATAGGTTTCTGAAAAAAAATGTTGGGTGGTGCGCATTGTAAGGGTTTCTAACAGGATATTCTAGAGTAGGAGTGAGAAAAACATCACGGGGTGGTGTGAATCGGAGGGGCTGAATTAGGTTAGGCAGTGAATGGCAATGAAGAATGGAGAAAAGCACCACGGGGTGGTCAACATGGGGAGGTCAGGAAACATGTAACGGCAATTTAGGATAGGTTTCTTAAAAACATCACGGGGTGGTGCGCATTGTAAGGCTTTCTAACAAGCCATTCACAAGTAGGAGTGAAAAAACATCAGAAGGTGGTGTGAATCGGAGGGCCTGAATTTGGATAGGCTGTGAGTGGCAATGTAGGATGGAGAAATGCAGCACAGCATGGTCAGCATGGGGAGCTCAGGAAACATGCAGTGGCAATGTAGGATAGGTTTCTGAAAAACATCGCGGGGTGGGGCGCATTGTAAGGGTTTCTAACAGGGCATTCCCTAGTAGGAGTGAGAAAAATATAATGGGCTGGTGTGAATCGGAGGGCCTGAATCAGGATAGGCAGTGAGTGGCAATGTAGGATGGAGAAGTCCACCACGGGGTGCTCAGGATGGGGAGGTTAGGAAACATGCAGTGCAATGTAGGATAGTTTTCTGAAAAACATTGCGGGGTGGTGCTCATTGTAAGGGTTTCTAAAAGGTCTTTCACTAGTAGGATTGAAAAAAACATTACAGGGTTGTGTGAATCGGAGGGCCTGAATTAGGATAGGCAGTGAGTGGCAATGAAGGATGGAGAAAAGCACCAAGGGGTGATCAATATGGGGAGGTCAGGAAACATGCAGTGGCAATGTAGGATAGGTTTCTGAAAAACATCGCGGGGTGGTGCACATTGTAAGGGTTTCTAACAGGCCATTCACAAATAGGAGTGAAAAAAACATCACGGGGTGGTGTGATTCGAAGGGCCTGAATTAGGATAGGCTGTGAGAGGCAATGTAGGATGGAGAAAAGCAAAATGGTTTTTTCAGCATGGGGAGGCAAGGAAACAGGCAGTGGCAATGTAGGATTGGTTTCTGAAAAACATCGCGGGGTGGTGCGCATTGTAAGGGTTTCTAACAGGCCATTCACAAGTAGAAGTGAGAAAAACATCACAGGGTGGTGTGAATCGGAGGGCCTGAATCAGCATAGGCAGTGAGTGTCAATGTAGGATGGAGAAAAGGCGCAAGGGGTGGTCAGGATGGGGAGGTCAGAAAACATGCAGTGGCAATGTAGGATAGGTTTCTAAAAAACATCGCGGGGTGGGGCGCATTGTAAGGGTTTCTAAAAGGTCTTTCACTAGTAGGATTGAAAAAACATTACAGGGTTGTGTGAATCGGAGGGCCTGAATTAGGATAGGCAGTGAGTGGCAATGAAGGATGGAGAAAAGCACCAAGGGGTGATCAATATGGGGAGGTCAAGAAACATGCAGTGGCAATGTAGGATAAGTTTCTGAAAAACATCGCGGGGTGGTGCACATTGTAAGGGTTTCTAACAGGCCATTCACAAATAGGAGTGAAAAAAACATCACGGGGTGGTGTGATTCGAACCGCCTGAATTAGGATAGGCTGTGAGAGGCAATGTAGGATGGAGAAAAGCACCTCGGGATGGTCATCATTGGGAGGCAAGGAAACATGCAGTGCCAATGTAGGATAGTTTTCTGAAAAACTTCGAGGGGTGGTGCGCATTGTAAGGGTTTCTAACAGGCCATTCACTAGAAGGAGTGAGAAAAATATAACGGGGTGGTGTGAATTGGAGGGCCTGAATCAGGATAGGCACAGAGTGGCAATGTAGGATGGAGAAAAGCACCACGTGGTGGTCAGCATGGGGAGGTCAGGAAACATGCATTGGCAATGTAGGATATGTTTCTGAAAATCATTGCTGGGTGGTGCGCATTGTAAGGGTTTCTAAAAGGCCATTCACGAATAGAAGTGAGAAAAACATCACAGGGTGGTGTGAATTGGAGGGCCTGAATCAGCATAGGCAGTGAGTGGCAATGTAGGATGGAGAAAAGCACCATGGGGTTGTCAGTATGGGGAGGTCAAGAAACATGCAGTGGCAATGTAGGATAGGTTTCTGAAAAACATACCGGGGTAGTGCGCATTGTAATGGTTTCTAACAGGCATTCACTAGTAGGAGTGAGAAATACATCATGGTGTGGTGTGAATCGGAGGGCCTGAATCAATATAGACAGTGAGTGGCAATGTAGGATGGAGAAAAGCCCCACGGGTTCTTGAGCATGGGGAGGACAGGAAACATGCAATGGCAATGTAGGATAGGTTTCTGAAAAACATGGCGGGGTGGTGCACATTGTAAGGATTTGTAGCAGGTCATTCACTAGTAGGAGTGAGAAAAATATCACGTGGTGGTATGAATCGGAAGGCCTGAATTAGGATAGGCAGTGAGTGGCAATGAAGAATGGATAAAAGCACCATGGGGTGGTCAACAGGGGGAGGTCAGGAAGCATGCAGTGGCAATTTAGGATAGTTTTCTGAAAAACATCGTGGGGTGGTGCCCATTGTAAGAATTTCTAACAAGCCATTCACAAGTAGGAGTGAAAAAAACATCACCGGGTGGTGTCAATCGAAGGGCCTGAATTAGTATAGGCTGTGAGTGATAATGTAGTATGGAGAAAAGCACCATGGTGTGGTCAGCATCGGGAGGTCAGGAAACATGCTTTGGCAATGTAGGATAGGTTTCTGAAAAACATCGCTGGGTGGTGTGCATTTTTAGGGTTTTTAACAGGCCATTCTCTTGTAGGACTGAGAAAAACATCACTGGGTGGTGTGAATCGGAGGGCCTGAATTAGGATAAGCATTGAGTGGCAATGTAGGATGGAGAAAAGCACCACAGGTTGGTCAGCACTGGGAGGTGAGGAAACATGCAGTGGCAATGTAGGATAGGTTTCTGAAAAAAAATGTTGGGTGGTGCGCATTGTAAGGGTTTCTAACAGGCCATTCTCTAGTAGGAGTGAGAAAAACATCACAGGGTGGTGTGAATCGGAGGGGCTGAATTAGGTTAGGCAGTGAATGGCAATGAAGAATGGAGAAAAGCACCACGGGGTGGTCAACATGGGGAGGTCAGGAAACATGTAACGGCAATTTAGGATAGGTTTCTTAAAAACATCACGGGGTGGTGCGCATTGTAAGGCTTTCTAACAAGCCATTCACAAGTAGGAGTGAAAAAACATCAGAAGGTGGTGTGAATCGGAGGGCCTGAATTAGGATAGGCTGTGAGTGGCAATGTAGGATGGAGAAAAGCAGCACAGCATGGTCAGCATGGGGAGCTCATGAAACATGCAGTGGCAATGTAGGATAGGTTTCTGAAAAACATCGCGGGGTGGGGCGCATTGTAAGGATTTCTAACAGGGCATTCCCTAGTAGGAGTGAGAAAAATATAATGGGCTGGTGTGAATCGGAGGGCCTGAATCAGGATAGGCAGTGAGTGGCAATGTAGGATGGAGAAGGCCACCACGGGGTGCTCAGGATGGGGAGGTCAGGAAACATGCAGTGGCAATGTAGGATAGTTTTCTGAAAAACATTGCGGGGTGGTGCTCATTGTAAGGGTTTCTAAAAGGTCTTTCACTAGTAGGATTGAAAAAAACATTACAGGGTTGTGTGAATCGGAGGGCCTGAATTAGGATAGGCAGTGAGTGGCAATGAAGGATGGAGAAAAGCACCAAGGGGTGATCAATATGGGGAGGTCAGGAAACATGCAGTGGCAATGTAGGATAGGTTTCTGAAAAACATCGCGGGGTGGTGCACATTGTAAGGGTTTCTAACTGGCCATTCACAAATAGGAGTGAAAAAAACATCACGGGGTGGTGTGATTCGAAGGGCCTGAATTAGGATAGGCTGTGAGAGGCAATGTAGGATGGAGAAAAGCAAAATGGTTTTTTCAGCATGGGGAGGCAAGGAAACAGGCAGTGGCAATGTAGGATTGGTTTCTGAAAAACATCGCGGGGTGGTGCGCATTGTAAGGGTTTCTAACAGGCCATTCACAAGTAGAAGTGAGAAAAACTTCACAGGGTGGTGTGAATCGGAGGGCCTGAATCAGCATAGGCAGTGAGTGTCAATGTAGGATGGAGAAAAGGCGCAAGGGGTGGTCAGGATGGGGAGGTCAGAAAATATGCAGTGGCAATGTAGGATAGGTTTCAAAAAACATCGCGGGGTGGGTCGCATTGTAAGGGTTTCTAATAGGCCATTCAATAGTAGAAGTGACAAATACATCATGGTGTGGTGTAAATCGGAGGGCCTGAATCAAGATAGACAGTGAGTGGCAATATCGGATGGAGAAAAGCACCACGGGGTGGTCAGCATGGGGAGGTCAGGAAACATGCAGTGGCAATGTAGGATAGGATTCCGAAAAACATCGCAGGGTGGTGCTCATTGTAAGAATCTCTGAAAGGCCTTTCACTAGTAGGAGTGAAAAAAACATCACGGGGTTGTGTGAATCAGAGGGCCTGAATCAGGATAGGCCGTGAGTCGCAATGTAGGATGGAGAAAAGCACCACGGGGTGGTCATGTTGTGGAGGTCAGGAAACATGCAGTGGCAATTTAGGATAGGTTTCTGAAAAACATCAGGGGTGGTGCCCATTGTAAGGATTTCTAACAAGCCATTCACAAGTAGGAGTGAAAAAAACATCACAGGGTGGTGTGAATCGAAGGGCCTGAATTAGTATAGGCTGTGAGTGGCAATGTAGGATGGAGAAAAGCACCACGGTGTCGTCAGCATGGGGAGGTCAGGAAATAGCAATTGGCAATGTAAGATAGGTTTCTGAAAAACATCGCGGGGTGGTGCGCATTGTAAGGGTTTCTAACAGGCCATTTACAAGTAGGATTGAGAAAAATATAACGGGGTGGTGTGAATTGGAGGGCCTGAATCAGGATAGGCTGGGAGTGGCAATGTATAATGGAGAAAAGCACCACGGGGTGGTCAGCATGGGGAGGTCAGGAAACATGCATTGGCAATGTAGGATAGGTTTCTGAAAAACATCGCCTGGTGGTGTGCATTGTAAGGGTTTTTAACAGGCCATTCTCTTGTAGGAGTGAGAAAAACATCACTGGGTGGTGTGAATCGGAGGGCCTGAATTAGGATAAGCATAGAGTGGCAATGTAGGATGGAGAAAAGCACCACAGTGTGGTCATCATGGGGAGGTGAGGAAACATACAGTGGCAATGTAGGATAGGTTTCTGAAAAAAAATGTTGGGTGGTGCGCATTGTAAGGGTTTCTAACAGGCCATTCTCTAGTAGGAGTGAGAAAAACATCACGGGGTGGTGTGAATCGGAGGGGCTGAATTAGGTTAGGCAGTGGGTGGCAATGAAGAATGGAGAAAAGCACCACGGGGTGGTCAACATGGGGAGGTCAGGAAACATGTAACGGCAATTTAGGATAGGTTTCTTAAAAACATCATGGGGTGGTGCGCATTGTAAGGCTTTCTAAAAAGCCATTCACAAGTAGGAGTGAAAAAACATCAGAAGGTGGTGTGAATCGGAGGGCCTGAATTTGGATAGGCTGTGAGTGGCAATGTAGGATGGAGAAGTCCACCACGGGGTGCTCAGGATGGGGAGGTCAGGAAACATGCAGTGGCAATGTAGGATAGTTTTCTGAAAAACATTGCGGGGTGGTGCTCATTGTAAGGGTTTCTAAAAGGTCTTTCACTAGTAGGATTGAAAAAAACATTACAGGGTTGTGTGAATCAGAGGGCCTGAATTAGGATAGGCAGTGAGTGGCAATGAAGGATGGAGAAAAGCACCAAGGGGTGATCAATATGGGGAGGTCAGGAAACATGCAGTGGCAATGTAGGATAGGTTTCTGAAAAACATCGCGGGGTGGTGCACATTGTAAGGGTTTCTAACAGGCCATTCACAAATAGGAGTGAAAAAAACATCACGGGGTGGTGGGATTCGAAGGGCCTGAATTAGGATAGGCTGTGAGAGGCAATGTAGGATGGAGAAAAGCAAAATGGTTTTTTCAGCATGGGGAGGCAAGGAAACAGGCAGTGGCAATGTAGGATTGGTTTCTGAAAACCATCGCGGGGTGGTGCGCATTGTAAGGGTTTCTAACAGGCCATTCACAAGTAGAAGTGAGAAAAACATCACAGGGTGGTGTGAATCGGAGGGCCTGAATCAGCATAGGCAGTGAGTGTCAATGTAGGATGGAGAAAAGGCGCAAGGGGTGGTCAGGATGGGGAGGTCAGAAAACATGCAGTGGCAATGTAGGATAGGTTTCTAAAAAACATCGCGGGGTGGGGCGCATTGTAAGGGTTTCTAAAAGGTCTTTCACTAGTAGGATTGAAAAAAACATTACAGGGTTGTGTGAATCGGAGGGCCTGAATTAGGATAGGCAGTGAGTGGCAATGAAGGATGGAGAAAAGCACCAAGGGGTGATCAATATGGGGAGGTCAAGAAACATGCAGTGGCAATGTAGGATAGGTTTCTGAAAAACATCGCGGGGTGGTGCACATTGTAAGGGTTTCTAACAGGCCATTCACAAATAGGAGTGAAAAAAACATCACGGGGTGGTGTGATTCGAAGGGCCTGAATTAGGATAGGCTGTGAGAGGCAATGTAGGATGGAGAAAAGCACCTCGGGATGGTCATCATTGGGAGGCAAGGAAACATGCAGTGCCAATGTAGGATAGTTTTCTGAAAAACATCGAGGGGTGGTGCGCATTGTAAGAGTTTCTAACAGGCCATTCACTAGAAGGAGTGAGAAAAATATAACGGGGTGGTGTGAATTGGAGGGCCTGAATCAGGATAGGCACAGAGTGGCAATGTAGGATGGAGAAAAGCACCACGGGGTGGTCAGCATGGGGAGGTCAGGAAACATGCATTGGCAATGTAGGATATGTTTCCGAAAATCATTGCTGGGTGGTGCGCATTGTAAGGGTTTCTAAAAGGCCATTCACGAATAGAAGTGAGAAAAACATCACAGGGTGGTGTGAATTGGAGGGCCTGAATCAGCATAGGCAGTGAGTGGCAATGTAGGATGGAGAAAAGCACCACGGGGTTGTCAGTATGGGGAGGTCAGGAAACATGCAGTGGCAATGTAGGATAGGTTTCTGAAAAACATCCCGGTGTAGTGCGCATTGTAATGGTTTCTAACAGGCCATTCACTAGTAGGAGTGAGAAATACATCATGGTGTGGTGTGAATCGGAGGGCCTGAATCAAGATAGACAGTGAGTGGCAATGTAGGATGGAGAAAAGCCCCACGGGTTCTTGAGCATGGGGAGGACAGGAAACATGCAATGGCAATGTAGGATAGGTTTCTGAAAACATGGCGGGGTGGTGCACATTGTAAGGATTTGTAGCAGGTCATTCACTAGTAGGAGTGAGAAAAATATCACGTGGTGGTATGAATCGGAAGGCCTGAATTAGGATAGGCAGTGAGTGGCAATGAAGAATGGATAAAAGCACCATGGGGTGGTCAACATGGGGAGGTCAGGAAACATGCAGTGGCAATTTAGGATAGTTTTCTGAAAAACATCGCGGGGTGGTGCCCATTGTAAGAATTTCTAACAAGCCATTCACAAGTAGGAGTGAAAAAAACATCACCGGTGGTGTCAATCGAAGGGCCTGAATTAGTATAGGCTGTGAGTGATAATGTAGTATGGAGAAAAGCACCACGGTGTGGTCAGCATCGGGAGGTCAGGAAACATGCTTTGGCAATGTAGGATAGGTTTCTGAAAAACATCGCCGGGTGGTGTGCATTGTAAGGGTTTTTAACAGGCCATTCTCTTGTAGGACTGAGAAAAACATCACTGGGTGGTGTGAATCGGAGGGCCTGAATTAGGATAAGCATTGAGTGGCAATGTAGGATGGAGAAAAGCACCACAGGTTGGTCAGCACTGGGAGGTGAGGAAACATGCAGTGGCAATGTAGGATAGGTTTCTGAAAAAAAATGTTGGGTGGTGCACATTGTAAGGGTTTCTAACAGGCCATTCTCTAGTAGGAGTGAGAAAAACATCACAGGGTGGTGTGAATCGGAGGGGCTGAATTAGGTTAGGCAGTGAATGGCAATGAAGAATGGAGAAAAGCACCACGGGGTGGTCAACATGGGGAGGTCAGGAAACGTGTAACGGCAATTTAGGATAGGTTTCTTAAAAACATCACGGGGTGGTGCGCATTGTAAGGCTTTCTAACAAGCCATTCACAAGTAGGAGTGAAAAAACATCAGAAGGTGGTGTGAATCGGAGGGCCTGAATTAGGATAGGCTGTGAGTGGCAATGTAGGATGGAGAAAAGCAGCACAGCATGGTCAGCATGGGGAGCTCATGAAACATGCAGTGGCAATGTAGGATAGGTGTCTGAAAAACATCGCGGGGTGGGGTGCATTGTAAGGGTTTCTAACAGGGCATTCCCTAGTAGGAGTGAGAAAAATATAATGGGCTTGTGTGAATTGGAGGGCCTGAATCAGGATAGGCAGTGAGTGGCAATGTAGGATGGAGAAGGCCACCACGGGGTGCTCAGGATGGGGAGGTCAGGAAACATGCAGTGGCAATGTAGGATAGTTTTCTGAAAAACATTGCGGGGTGGTGCTCATTGTAAGGGTTTCTAAAAGGTCTTTCACTAGTAGGATTGAAAAAAACATTACAGGGTTGTGTGAATCGGAGGGCCTGAATTAGGATAGGCAGTGAGTGGCAATGAAGGATGGAGAAAAGCACCAAGGGGTGATCAATATGGGGAGGTCAGGAAACATGCAGTGGCAATGTAGGATAGGTTTCTGAAAAACATCGCGGGGTGGTGCACATTGTAAGGGTTTCTAACAGGCCATTCACAAATAGGAGTGAAAAAAACATCACGGGGTGGTGTGATTCGAAGGGCCTGAATTAGGATAGGCTGTGAGAGGCAATGTAGGATGGAGAAAAGCAAAATGGTTTTTTCAGCATGGGGAGGCAAGGAAACAGGCAGTGGCAATGTAGGATTGGTTTCTGAAAAACATCGCGGGGTGGTGCGCATTGTAAGGGTTTCTAACAGGCCATTCACAAGTAGAAGTGAGAAAAACATCACAGGGTGGTGTGAATCGGAGGGCCTGAATGAGCATAGGCAGTGAGTGTCAATGTAGGATGGAGAAAAGGCCCAAGGGGTGGTCAGGATGGGGAGGTCAGAAAATATGCAGTGGCAATGTAGGATAGGTTTCTAAAAAACATCGCGGGGTGGGGCGCATTGTAAGGGTTTCTAACAGGCCATTCAATAGTAGAAGTGACAAATACATCATGGTGTGGTGTAAATCGGAGGGCCTGAATCAAGATAGACAGTGAGTGGCAATATCGGATGGAGAAAAGCACCACGGGGTGGTCAGCATGGGGAGGTCAGGAAACATGCAGTGGCAATGTAGGATAGGATTCCGAAAAACATCGCAAGGTGGTGCTCATTGTAAGAATCTCTAAAAGGCCTTTCACTAGTAGGAGTGAAAAAAACATCACGGGGTTGTGTGAATCAGAGGGCCTGAATCAGGATAGGCCGTGAGTCGCAATGTAGGATGGAGAAAAGCACCACGGGGTGGTCATGTTGGGGAGGTCAGGAAACATGCAGTGGCAATTTAGGATAGGTTTCTGAAAAACATCAGGGGTGGTGCCCATTGTAAGGATTTCTAACCAGCCATTCACAAGTAGGAGTGAAAAAAACATCACAGGGTGGTGTGAATCGAAGGGCCTGAATTAGTATAGGCTGTGAGTGGCAATGTAGCATGGAGAAAAGCACCACGGTGTCGTCAGCATGGGGAGGTCAGGAAATAGCAATTGGCAATGTAAGATAGGTTTCTGAAAAACATCGCGGGGTGGTGCGCATTGTAAGGGTTTCTAACAGGTCATTTACAAGTAGGATTGAGAAAAATATAACGGGGTGGTGTGAATTGGAGGGCCTGAATCAGGATAGGCAGTGAGTGGCAATGTAGGATGGAGAAAAGCACCACGGGGTGGTCAGCATGGGGAGGTCAGGAAACATGCATTGGCAATGTAGGATAGGTTTCTGAAAAACATCGCCTGGTGGTGTGCATTGTAAGGGTTTTTAACAGGCCATTCTCTTGTAGGAGTGAGAAAAACATCACTGGGTGGTGTGAATCGGAGGGCCTGAATTAGGATAAGCATAGAGTGGCAATGTAGGATGGAGAAAAGCACCACAGTGTGGTCATCATGGGGAGGTGAGGAAACATGCAGTGGCAATGTAGGATAGGTTTCTGAAAAAAAATGTTGGGTGGTGCGCATTGTAAGGGTTTCTAACAGGCCATACTCTAGTAGGAGTGAGAAAAACATCACGGGGTGGTGTGAATCGGAGGGGCTGAATTAGGTTAGGCAGTGAATGGCAATGAAGAATGGAGAAAAGCACCACGGGGTGGTCAACATGGGGAGGTCAGGAAACATGTAATGGCAATTTAGGATAGGTTTCTTAAAAACATCACGGGGTGGTGCGCATTGTAAGGCTTTCTAAAAAGCCATTCACAAGTAGGAGTGAAAAAACATCAGAAGGTGGTGTGAATCGGAGGGCCTGAATTAGGATAGGCTGTGAGTGGCAATGTAGGATGGAGAAAAGCAGCACAGCATGGTCAGCATGGGGAGCTCATGAAACATGCAGTGGCAATGTAGGATAGGTTTCTGAAAAACATCGCGGGGTGTGGTGCATTGTAAGGGTTTCTAACAGGGCATTCCCTAGTAGGAGTGAGAAAAATATAATGGGCTTGTGTGAATCGGAGGGCCTGAATCAGGATAGGCAGTGAGTGGCAATGTAGGATGGAGAAGGCCACCACGGGGTGCTCAGGATGGGGAGGTCAGGAAACATGCAGTGGCAATGTAGGATAGTTTTCTGAAAAACATTGCGGGGTGGTGCTCATTGTAAGGGTTTCTAAAAGGTCTTTCACTAGTAGGATTGAAAAAAACATTACAGGGTTGTGTGAATCGGAGGGCCTGAATTAGGATAGGCAGTGAGTGGCAATGAAGGATGGAGAAAAGCACCAAGGGGTGATCAATATGGGGAGGTCAGGAAACATGCAGTGGCAATGTAGGATAGGTTTCTGAAAAACGTCGCGGGGTGGTGCACATTGTAAGGGTTTCTAACAGGCCATTCACAAATAGGAGTGAAAAAAACATCACGGGGTGGTGTGATTCGAAGGGCCTGAATTAGGATAGGCTGTGAGAGGCAATGTAGGATGGAGAAAAGCAAAATGGTTTTTTCAGCATGGGGAGGCAAGGAAACAGGCAGTGGCAATGTAGGATTGGTTTCTGAAAAACATCGCGGGGTGGTGCGCATTGTAAGGGTTTCTAACAGGCCATTCACAAGTAGAAGTGAGAAAAACATCACAGGGTGGTGTGAATCGGAGGGCCTGAATGAGCATAGGCAGTGAGTGTCAATGTAGGATGGAGAAAAGGCCCAAGGGGTGGTCAGGATGGGGAGGTCAGAAAATATGCAGTGGCAATGTAGGATAGGTTTCTAAAAAACATCGCGGGGTGGGGCGCATTGTAAGGGTTTCTAACAGGCCATTCAATAGTAGAAGTGACAAATACATCATGGTGTGGTGTAAATCGGAGGGCCTGAATCAAGATAGACAGTGAGTGGCAATATCGGATGGAGAAAAGCACCACGGGGTGGTCAGCATGGGGAGGTCAGGAAACATGCAGTGGCAATGTAGGATAGGATTCCGAAAAACATCGCAAGGTGGTGCTCATTGTAAGAATCTCTAAAAGGCCTTTCACTAGTAGGAGTGAAAAAAACATCACGGGGTTGTGTGAATCAGAGGGCCTGAATCAGGATAGGCCGTGAGTCGCAATGTAGGATGGAGAAAAGCACCACGGGGTGGTCATGTTGGGGAGGTCAGGAAACATGCAGTGGCAATTTAGGATAGGTTTCTGAAAAACATCAGGGGTGGTGCCCATTGTAAGGATTTCTAACAAGCCATTCACAAGTAGGAGTGAAAAAAACATCACAGGGTGGTGTGAATCGAAGGGCCTGAATTAGTATAGGCTGTGAGTGGCAATGTAGCATGGAGAAAAGCACCACGGTGTCGTCAGCATGGGGAGGTCAGGAAATAGCAATTGGCAATGTAAGATAGGTTTCTGAAAAACATCGCGGGGTGGTGCGCATTGTAAGGGTTTCTAACAGGTCATTTACAAGTAGGATTGAGAAAAATATAACGGGGTGGTGTGAATTGGAGGGCCTGAATCAGGATAGGCAGTGAGTGGCAATGTAGGATGGAGAAAAGCACCACGGGGTGGTCAGCATGGGGAGGTCAGGAAACATGCATTGGCAATGTAGGATAGGTTTCTGAAAAACATCGCCTGGTGGTGTGCATTGTAAGGGTTTTTAACAGGCCATTCTCTTGTAGGAGTGAGAAAAACATCACTGGGTGGTGTGAATCGGAGGGCCTGAATTAGGATAAGCATAGAGTGGCAATGTAGGATGGAGAAAAGCACCACAGTGTGGTCATCATGGGGAGGTGAGGAAACATGCAGTGGCAATGTAGGATAGGTTTCTGAAAAAAAATGTTGGGTGGTGCGCATTGTAAGGGTTTCTAACAGGCCATACTCTAGTAGGAGTGAGAAAAACATCACGGGGTGGTGTGAATCGGAGGGGCTGAATTAGGTTAGGCAGTGAATGGCAATGAAGAATGGAGAAAAGCACCACGGGGTGGTCAACATGGGGAGGTCAGGAAACATGTAATGGCAATTTAGGATAGGTTTCTTAAAAACATCACGGGGTGGTGCGCATTGTAAGGCTTTCTAAAAAGCCATTCACAAGTAGGAGTGAAAAAACATCAGAAGGTGGTGTGAATCGGAGGGCCTGAATTAGGATAGGCTGTGAGTGGCAATGTAGGATGGAGAAAAGCAGCACAGCATGGTCAGCATGGGGAGCTCATGAAACATGCAGTGGCAATGTAGGATAGGTTTCTGAAAAACATCGCGGGGTGTGGTGCATTGTAAGGGTTTCTAACAGGGCATTCCCTAGTAGGAGTGAGAAAAATATAATGGGCTTGTGTGAATCGGAGGGCCTGAATCAGGATAGGCAGTGAGTGGCAATGTAGGATGGAGAAGGCCACCACGGGGTGCTCAGGATGGGGAGGTCAGGAAACATGCAGTGGCAATGTAGGATAGTTTTCTGAAAAACATTGCGGGGTGGTGCTCATTGTAAGGGTTTCTAAAAGGTCTTTCACTAGTAGGATTGAAAAAAACATTACAGGGTTGTGTGAATCGGAGGGCCTGAATTAGGATAGGCAGTGAGTGGCAATGAAGGATGGAGAAAAGCACCAAGGGGTGATCAATATGGGGAGGTCAGGAAACATGCAGTGGCAATGTAGGATAGGTTTCTGAAAAACGTCGCGGGGTGGTGCACATTGTAAGGGTTTCTAACAGGCCATTCACAAATAGGAGTGAAAAAAACATCACGGGGTGGTGTGATTCGAAGGGCCTGAATTAGGATAGGCTGTGAGAGGCAATGTAGGATGGAGAAAAGCAAAATGGTTTTTTCAGCATGGGGAGGCAAGGAAACAGGCAGTGGCAATGTAGGATTGGTTTCTGAAAAACATCGCGGGGTGGTGCGCATTGTAAGGGTTTCTAACAGGCCATTCACAAGTAGAAGTGAGAAAAACATCACAGGGTGGTGTGAATCGGAGGGCCTGAATGAACATAGGCAGTGAGTGTCAATGTAGGATGGAGAAAAGGCCCAAGGGGTGGTCAGGATGGGGAGGTCAGAAAATATGCAGTGGCAATGTAGGATAGGTTTCTAAAAAACATCGCGGGGTGGGGCGCATTGTAAGGGTTTCTAACAGGCCATTCAATAGTAGAAGTGACAAATACATCATGGTGTGGTGTAAATCGGAGGGCCTGAATCAAGATAGACAGTGAGTGGCAATATCGGATGGAGAAAAGCACCACGGGGTGGTCAGCATGGGGAGGTCAGGAAACATGCAGTGGCAATGTAGGATAGGATTCCGAAAAACATCGCAAGGTGGTGCTCATTGTAAGAATCTCTAAAAGGCCTTTCACTAGTAGGAGTGAAAAAAACATCACGGGGTTGTGTGAATCAGAGGGCCTGAATCAGGATAGGCCGTGAGTCGCAATGTAGGATGGAGAAAAGCACCACGGGGTGGTCATGTTGGGGAGGTCAGGAAACATGCAGTGGCAATTTAGGATAGGTTTCTGAAAAACATCAGGGGTGGTGCCCATTGTAAGGATTTCTAACAAGCCATTCACAAGTAGGAGTGAAAAAAACATCACAGGGTGGTGTGAATCGAAGGGCCTGAATTAGTATAGGCTGTGAGTGGCAATGTAGCATGGAGAAAAGCACCACGGTGTCGTCAGCATGGGGAGGTCAGGAAATAGCAATTGGCAATGTAAGATAGGTTTCTGAAAAACATCGCGGGGTGGTGCGCATTGTAAGGGTTTCTAACAGGTCATTTACAAGTAGGATTGAGAAAAATATAACGGGGTGGTGTGAATTGGAGGGCCTGAATCAGGATAGGCAGTGAGTGGCAATGTAGGATGGAGAAAAGCACCACGGGGTGGTCAGCATGGGGAGGTCAGGAAACATGCATTGGCAATGTAGGATAGGTTTCTGAAAAACATCGCCTGGTGGTGTGCATTGTAAGGGTTTTTAACAGGCCATTCTCTTGTAGGAGTGAGAAAAACATCACTGGGTGGTGTGAATCGGAGGGCCTGAATTAGGATAAGCATAGAGTGGCAATGTAGGATGGAGAAAAGCACCACAGTGTGGTCATCATGGGGAGGTGAGGAAACATGCAGTGGCAATGTAGGATAGGTTTCTGAAAAAAAATGTTGGGTGGTGCGCATTGTAAGGGTTTCTAACAGGCCATACTCTAGTAGGAGTGAGAAAAACATCACGGGGTGGTGTGAATCGGAGGGGCTGAATTAGGTTAGGCAGTGAATGGCAATGAAGAATGGAGAAAAGCACCACGGGGTGGTCAACATGGGGAGGTCAGGAAACATGTAATGGCAATTTAGGATAGGTTTCTTAAAAACATCACGGGGTGGTGCGCATTGTAAGGCTTTCTAACAAGCCATTCACAAGTAGGAGTGAAAAAACATCAGAAGGTGGTGTGAATCGGAGGGCCAGAATTAGGATAGGCTGTGAGTGGCAATGTAGGATGGAGAAAAGCAGCACAGCATGGTCAGCATGGGGAGCTCATGAAACATGCAGTGGCAATGTAGGATAGGTTTCTGAAAAACATCGCGGGGTGGGGCGCATTGTAAGGGTTTCTAACAGGGCATTCCCTAGTAGGAGTGAGAAAAATATAATGGGCTGGTGTGAATCGGAGGGCCTGAATCAGGATAGGCAGTGAGTGGCAATGTAGGATGGAGAAGGCCACCACGGGATGCTCAGGATGGGGAGGTCAGGAAACATGCAGTGGCAATGTAGGATAGTTTTCTGAAAAACATTGCGGGGTGGTGCTCATTGTAAGGGTTTCTAAAAGGTCTTTCACTAGTAGGATTGAAAAAAACATTACAGGGTTGTGTGATTCGGAGGGCCTGAATTAGGATAGGCAGTGAGTGGCAATGAAGGATGGAGAAAAGCACCAAGGGGTGATCAATATGGGGAGGTCAGGAAACATGCAGTGGCAATGTAGGATAGGTTTCTGAAAAACATCGCGGGGTGGTGCACATTGTAAGGGTTTCTAACAGGCCATTCACAAATAGGAGTGAAAAAAACATCACAGGGTGGTGTGATTCGAAGGGCCTGAATTAGGTTAGGCTGTGAGAGGCAATGTAGGATGGAGAAAAGCACCTCGGGATGGTCATCATTGGGAGGCAAGAAAACATGCAGTGCCAATGTAGGATAGGTTTCTGAAAAACATCGAGGGGTGGTGCGCATTGTAAGGGTATCTAACAGGCCATTCACTAGAAGGAGTGAGAAAAATATAACGGGGTGGTGTGAATTGGAGGTCCTTAATCAGGATAGGCACTGAGTGGCAATGTAGGATGGAGAAAAGCACCACGGGGTGGTCAGCATGGGGAGGTCAGGAAACATGCATTGGCAATGTAGGATATGTTTCTGAAAATCATTGCCGGGTGGTGCGCATTGTAAGGGTTTCTAAAAGGCCATTCACAAATAGAAGTGAGAAAAACATCACAGGGTGGTGTGAATCGGAGGGCCTGAATCAGCATAGGCAGTGAGTGGCAATGTAGGATGGAGAAAAGCACCACGGGGTGGTCAGTATAGGGAGGTCAGGAAACATGCAGTGGCAATGTAGGATAGGTTTCTGAAAAACATCCCGGGGTAGTGCGCATTGTAATGGTTTCTAACAGGCCATTCACTAGTAGGAGTGAAAAAACATCAGAAGGTGGTGTGAATCGGAGGGCCTGAATTAGGATAGGCTGTGAGCTGCAATGTAGGATGGAGAAAAGAACTACAGGGTGCTCAGCATGGGGAGGTCAGGAAACATGCAATGGCAATGTAGAATAGCTTTCTGAAAAACATCATGGGTAGTGCGCATCGTAAGGCTTTCTAACAAGCCATTCCCAAGTGGAAGTGAAAAAAACATCACGGGGTGGTGTGATTCAGATGTCCTGAATTCGGAAGGCATTGAGTGGCAATGAAGAATGGAGAAAAGCACCACAGGTTGGTCAACATTGGGAGGTCAGGAAACATGCAGTGGTAATGTAGGATAGGTTTCTGAAAAAAAAAAAAAGCGGGGTGGTGCGCATTGTAAGGGTTTCTAAAAGGCCATTCACTTGTAGGAGTGAGAAAAACATCACGGGATGTTGTGAATCAGAGGGCCTGAATCAGGATAGGCCGTGAGTCGCAATGAAGAATAGAGAAAAGCACCACGGGGTGGTCAGGATGGCTAGGTCAAAAAACATGCAGTGGCATTGTAGGATAGGTTTCTGAAAAACATCCCGGGGTAGTGTGCATTGTAAGGGTTTCTAACAGGCCATTCACTAGTAGGAGTGAGAAATACATCATGGTGTGGTGTGAATTGGAGGGCCTGAATCAAGATAGTGAGTGGCAATGTATGATCGAGAAAAGCACCACAGTTTCTTGAGCATGGGGAGGACAGGAAACATGCAATGGCAATGTAGGATAGGGTTCTGAAAAACATAGCGGGGTGGTGAGCATTGTAAGGATTTGTAGCAGGTCATTCACTAGTAGGAGTGTGAAAAATATCACGAGGTGGTATGAATCGGAGGGCCTGAATTAGGATAGGCAGTGAGTGGCAATGAAGAATGGAAAAAGCACCATGGGGTGGTCAACATGGGGAGGTCAGGAAACATGCAATGGCAATGTAAGATAGGGTTCTGAAAAACATCGTGGCGTGGTGCGCATTGTAAAGATTTGTAGCAATCCATTCACGAGTAAGAGTGAGAAAAACATCAAGGGGTGGTGTGAATCGGAGGGCCTGAATTAGGATAGGCAGTGAGTGGCAATGAAGAATGGAGAAAAGCACCACGGTTTGGTCAACATGGGGAGGTCAGGAAACATGCAGTGGCAATTTAGGATAGGTTTCTAAAAAACAACGCGAGGTGGTGCCCATTGTAAGGATTTCTAACAAGCCATTCACAAGTAGGAGTGAAAAAAACATCAAAGGGTGGTGTGAATCGAAGGGCCTGAATTAGTATAGGCTGTGAGTGGCAATGTGGGATGGTGAAAATCACCAGGGTGTGGTCAACATGGGGAGGTGAGGAAACATGCAGTGGCAATATAGAATAGGTTTCTGAAAAAAAAAGTGTGGTGGTGCGCATTGCAAGGGTTTCTTACAGGCCATTCACTAGTAGGAGTGAGAAAAACATCACGGGGTGGTCTGAATCGGAGGGGCTGAGTTAGGATAGGCAGTGAATGGCAATGAAGAACGGAGAAATGCACCACAGGGTGGTCAACATGGGGAGGTCAGGAAACATGTAATGGCAATTTAGGATAAGTTTCTTAAAAACATCACGGGGTGGTGCGCATTGTAAGGCTTTCTAACAAGCCATTCACAAGTAGGAGTGAAAAAACATCAGAAGGTTGTGTGAATCGGAGGGCCTGAATTAGGATAGGCTGTGAGTGGCAATGTAGGATGGAGAAAAGCAGCACAGCATGGTCAGCATGGGGAGCTCAGGAAACATGCAGTGGCAATGTAGGATAGGTTTCTGAAAAGCATCGCGGGGTGGGGAGCATTGTAAGGGTTTCTAACAGGGCATTCCCTAGTAAGACTGAGAAAAATATAATGGGCTGGTGTGAATTGGAGGGCCTGAATCAGGATAGGCACTGAGTGGCAATGTATGATGGAGAAAAGCACCACGGGGTGGTCAGCATGGGGAGGTCAGGAAACATGTAATGGCAATTTAGGATAGGTTTCTTAAAAACATCACGGGGTGGTGCCCATTGTAAGGATTTCTAACAAGCCATTCACAAATAGGAGTGAAAAATACATCACGGGGTGGTGTTAATCAAAGGGCCTGAATTAGGATAGGCTGTGAGTGCCAATGTAGGATGGAGAAAAGCACCACGTGGTGGTCAGCATGGGGAGGTCAGGAAACATGCATTGGCAATGTAGGATATGTTTCTGAAAATCATTGCTGGGTGGTGCGCATTGTAAGGGTTTCTAAAAGGCTATTCACGAATAGAAGTGAGAAAAACATCACAGGGTTGTGTGAATCGGAGGGCCTGAATCAGCATAGGCAGTGAGTGGCAATGTAGGATGGAGAAAAGCACCACGGGGTGGTCAGTATGGGGAGGTCAGGAAACATGAAGTGGCAATGTAGGATAGGTTTCTGAAAAACATCCCGGGGTAGCGCGCATTTTAATGGTTTCTAACCGGCCATTCACTAGTAGGAGTGAGAAATACATCATGGTGTGGTGAGAATCGGAGGGCCTGAATCAAGATAGACAGTGAGTGGCAAT